>NW_017728925.1:3092197-3101115 GCF_001723895.1 Crocodylus porosus
GGGCGGGCTGAAGAAAGGGAAAGAAAAAAAGGAGCATCTCAGAATTCCAGAGTTAAAGCCATCTAGCCATGCAGCAGAAGACTGGAAGAAATTTAAGCAGAGCTTCACCATATGAGGGCCAGTGGAGATACAGAGAAGGAAGATTCACTAAAGGTAGCTATTGTTTTTATATAGCAGGCCCATAAGCTGTCTCTTTATAATAGCCTACAACTGTCAGAAGCAGAACAGAAAAGCTATGGCACAGTATTAAAAAATGTTGAGGAATTCATGTATGCCCAAACAAAATGAAACTTTTGAACAGTATACATTCCATGAGACAGCAGAAAGACTGCGACACAATAGAGATATCTGTCAAAGACCTCAGACTGCTGAGCCAGACATGCAAATTTGGAGATCTAAAAGAGTCCATGATCAAAAACCAAATAGTATTGGGTATAAAGGATACAAGCCTCAGGAAAAGAATTAAGACAAACTGAAAAAGTAATTAGATAGATTAGTTAACATGGACATTATAGACAAAGTAGGGCAACCAATTGGGTTCATCCACTGGTCATAATAGAAAAAAAAGTTGGAGCCTTGAGATTCTGTCTGGGTCCTAAGCAAACGAACACATACGTCAAAAGGGAGCATTTTCCCATTCCCACCAGGGAAGAGGTTTTTGGCCACATAGCAGAACCTAAATTTTTCTCCACTTTGGATGCCTCTTCTGGGTTTTGGCAAGTTCCCCTAGAAAAGAATAGCACTAGATTACGTACCTTCAATATGCCCTTTGTAAGGAATTGCTTTTGTAGGCTTCTGTTTGGACTGTGTTCTGCATCTGAAGTATTTCACAGAAAGGTGCAATACATTTTTGAAGGTCTTGATGGAACTATGGTCTATATTGATGATGTGTTAGTTTGGGGAAATACTGTGGAAGAACATTATCTGAGGCTAAGAAAGGAAATAGAAAGAGCTTGCAGAGCAGGTTTAAAACTAAACAAACAAAATTGCGAATTGAGGGTCAAAGAAACATGTGTGACTGGTGCCTCCAGAGCCGGGGGGGGCAGGGTCCCCCCCAAAACCAATCGCTGTTATTTTATTCAAAAAATCTATGGAATAGATTCCTCCAGTGGCTGATCACTGAGCCAGTGGTGAAACCGAAAGTACATTTCCACCAGCACTTTCAGTTTCGCAGCTGGTGCTTCCAGGGGATACATGGCTGTGTCACCAATGCAAAGAAATACCATATCTGGGAGAGGAAAGCTCTCTGACAAAGAGGTACAAATCAAGCCTGCAAGGGCTAAAGCCAGTACAAACATGCCACCACCTACAAATAGGGAAGGAGTGATAAGATTACTGGGAATGATCAATTCTGTAGGGAAATATCTACCTAACTTAGCAGAGCAGACCAAACACCTTAGATCGCTCCTACAAAAGAATGCTCAGTGGATATGGGAACATGAACTTGAAGCTGAATTTAAAAACTTGAAGAAAAAATTATGAAAACTCCAGTACTAAAATACTATGGCACTAAATGACCCATTAAATTGTCAACAGATGCTTCTAAAGAAGGCATTGGAGCAGCTTTGCTTTAAAAATGTGGGGATTGCTGTAGACCACTAGCATATGCATCTAGAACACTCTCTAAGTCAGAGTATCTATATGCACAAATTGAAAAAGAAAGTTTAAGTCTGGTATATAGGTGTAAGAAATTTCATATATTCATATATGGGAAATCTGTGATACCTGAACCTGATCCTTTGGTAACCATAGCAAAGAAAGGGTTATCAGACTTACCACCTAGACTACAGACACTTTTTTTTCAACTGCACATGTATGATCTAGACATACAATACATACCAGGAAAACATCTATTTATTGAAGATATGTTGTCCATCGTATATGACACAATGGAAAATGACAGAATTCCAGACTCAGACATAGCACACGTTAATCTAATTAAAAGAGTGATTCCTGTCACAGATAAAATGTGGGCAGTAATTGCAGAACCTGCTGCTCAGGACACCACATTGCAAAAAGTGGTAACAGCTATAGCATTTGTCCTGGTTGACCTGGAAAACGTATATCTAGCCCCAACCCTCAGTTCAAGGAAGAGCTGTCAGTACTGGATGGTATTTGGTTTGAAGGTTCACGACTTGTTCCAGCAGCGCTAAAGAAAGACTTGTTAATAGAAGGGGCATCTAGGCATTGAAAAATGCAAAAGGAGCATAAGGAGTGCTTTATATTGGCCCGATATAAACAATGGCATAAAAGATGCTGTAAAGGCTTGTATAGCATGCCTAAGGTACAGATCAGCACAAAGAAAAAAGCCCATGATGGTCATGGAGGAGGTCGTAGCTCTGTGGTATCAAGTGGGCATTGACTTATTCATGTCTGCAGGAAACAATTATGTATTAGTGCTGGAATATTATTCTCACTGTCCTGAAACAGAATTGCTCAAAAGCACAACAGCAAACCATGTCATAACTCACATCAAGTCAATTTTTGCTAGACGTGGGATTCCATAAATTGTGAGTACAGACAACGGATCTCAATTCCACTGTCTTGATTTTAAAGTCTGCAAACAAATATGGATTCCATCACAACACTTCAAGTCCTAAGTACCCAGAATCCAATGTTTTGGTTGAAAATGGAGTACAAATAGTGATGAAAGTGTTGAAAAAGGCTACAGATTCATACACCAATGTTTACCTCTCACTCTTAAATTACAGGGCAACACCCATGAAACATGGATTGTCCCCAGCAGAAATGCTGTTTAACAGGAAATTCAAAACCAGGCTGCCAAACCTTGTGGATGGTGCTCATCAGAATGAAAAGCAAGACATGAAAACATTTCACAAATTCAAGAAGCTGAAACAAAAATGGGATGGTGACAGGGGTTCCAGGGAGTTACCACAACTGCACAACTAAGATATGGTGCTTATTTCTGATGGACGAACATGGAAAGAAAAAGCATTAGGTTCCCATTAAGTAGCTCCCAGATCCTATCAAGTAGCCACACTGGAAGGACAGATGTTAAGAAGGAACAGACGACACTTTCAATTCATAACAGAGAAAAAAAGAAGCACCACCATGAGATTCGCTAAAGGAAACAGAGCTAACAACAAAGCAACAAGACATGACGGAGACTGAAAATGATACAGGAGTAGGGACATCGGAGCAAAGGCACCAAACAAGAACTGAACCAATAAGAATTGAGAATGCAGAGAAACTGAGAAGGGGTATAGGGTGTAGCCATATTGGTTGAAGGACATAGGCAGACAAAGTTCTTTGGGTAAATCCAATATCTTTTATTAGACCAACTCAAATAGATGGAATTTTTTTCCAACTATTTGAGTTGGTCTAATAAAACTTATCAGATTTACCCAAAGAACTTTGTATGAGAAACTGAGATCACTTAGAGCTAAAAAGCCAACACAAAGACTAATAGAGATCAGTTAAAAAGTGCTTTAACTATGGGTTGAATTAAACTGCCAAGTTAGTATTATATGGGGATGTGTTATATATAAAGGGGGAAGATGTGTTATGTATAAGTTGTTACATTGGCTCAGGGATTGCAGGAGGGAACCGCAGAATGGTAGCAAAGGTACCGCTCTCAGAATAAACAAGCTTTATTGTTCTATAAGATTAACTCCTTGGTCTTTAGAGAACAACACACTTTTTAACCCTTATTGGCCATAGGCTGTACATCAAACTGCATTCCCTTTTTCTGAGTTTTCTTGGACTTCTACCATAGATCTTATTGTGCTTTCATCTCATTTACTAATCTAGCACTGGACTCCCTTCTACACCTCCATGTCCAATTGTTGTTCTCGGTGAAAGAGACTTCTTCTTTGGCCTTTTGGTTCCTTGGAAAATGTATTTTTTGTTATTTTCCCTTTGCCTTTGTTATATCAGTTAACCCTGTAATTTTCTTATTTGCAAGATTTTTAGAATAAAATGTGTGTCAAAGACATTAAACAAAATGAATTTATGTTTCAAAATACCTTTGCACCAAACTCCATTCTACGTAACAAAAAGATAATCAGTCTTAATCTCTAATTTTTAGTTTTGTGGTAGTCTTGGGAAATAGGTTTTCATGGGCCAGGGTGGGGAAATCTATCACTTCAGATACTTTATTAAAATTACTAACAACTATTTTGGCAGTACTTCACAAGGCAGAAAAACACCTGTTATGCACAAGATGTAATTATGTTTATAGCTAAGGCTGTATGTTTTTAATAGAAAGAGTGCTATATATTTGGTGAGCAAAACAGTAAATTTAACATGAAATTTTATAAATACATACTGTGATAGCACATACTGACACAGAAGTGTTCTTTTGGGAAGTGTGGATGAGAGATATAAAGGGTTACAGTTTACAATCCATTCCTTAAAAGACAAAGACTAGCCACTAGACTTTGGTTTAAAGCACAGATGTCCTGACTTTGTACTGTTACATTCAGGGTCTTTTGTCACTGACATCAGTGACTGCAGGATCAGGCCCTTAAAGAAATTCTCTTAAAGCAGAGAGAACACAAAATACGAAAATACAACAGGTTTGAATAAAGCCAGTCTAACCAGCCAAGGACTTTTACCTGAGAAGGACAGACCTGTCAGAGACATTTGGAAGTGCTGTCTCTTCCCTAGGCCATGGATAGCATGGCCATCATAGAGGATGTTCCCGTTTTTTGCAACTCTGCCCTCTATCCTCTATTGAAATGACACCTGACACCTTTATGGCCTCTATTTTTCAGACATAAAGGTGTTCATTTTCATATCAATAGAGAACCGAGGAAAACCAGACTATCCTCTATGATGGCCACCCTAGCCTTGGAACCATCATTAGAGCTCAGCAAGTTCTTTCTGGTAGGTATGACCACTAACGGTGATAGGGAGTGAGGTGGCCTCTACTTCCTTTCTACCACTCAGGGGTTCCAGACTGAAAGAAGGGAGAGGTAAAATTAGAACTCTCCTTCTTCCCTGCCATGAAAAATGGTGTCGGCATACCTGTAGTAAAGGAGAACGTGCAGGTTAGGGACAAGGAGCACTCACAAGCAGCTTAGGTAGGGGGTGCAGAGAAGTGGCCTGGGACGCAAGGGTCACTGGAGGTGGAAGAAGGAACACCAAGGGTGAAGGAAGAATGAGCGAGAGAGGAAGAGCAAGCAAATGCAGGAGAGCCAGAGCTTGGGCAGGCCATGCAGGCACAGAGACTGTGAGGGGAGAGAAAACCTAAGGGTGGTTGGGGAGTGAGGAGATAAGATGGGAAAACATTTTAGAGGGGCTCGCAGGGGGAGAGGGAGTACCTGACAGGGGCAGGGGGAAGAAAGAGCCGGAGAGGCAAAGCATGGGGTAGAGGGGAAAGGGGGAGTGTATATACCTGAGGTGAGTTGGGAAAAAGTGAGAGAACCTGTGGAGGGTCACGGTTCCAGGGAAGGAAAAAACTTAGTGGAGGTTGTGAGGAGAGAGCAAGCCTGAAGGAATCTGGGGGAAGGCAGGGAGGGAATTTGAACTGGGGCTGGCTGGGAGGAAAAGAAACCCTAAGGGGTCTGGAGAGGGGCCAGCCCCTGCCCTGGGAGTGTGACAGACCAAGATGAGGGTCACACACACACACGCATTACACAGGAGGCTTAAAATGCCATGAGGTCTTTCCTTGAAGGTGAACAACTCCATAATTTCCAGTTTGTGGGGTTTTTAAAATTTCTGATACAAAGAGTTTTCCATAGTAGAAGTGAGGGGACACCAAACGCATGGAGTTGTGGGACTACAAGAAATGATGCTGTTTGCAATGAGGGTATTTAAGAGGCATAACAAGGGGAGGAAGGAAGAAAGAAAACCTCGAAGTAGGGCTGGGTGGTGGGGAAGGGACCTGGGGTGGTGATGGGGCAGTAACTATATATGAAGGGGCTGAGGAGACAGCATTACATGCAAGTGAGAGATTTTAGAGTGGCAGACTAGAAAAAGTGGATATGGAAGATTTGGGGACGGATGGCCCAACATATCCACGGAGATGGAGGTGGGGAGAGTACAGAGACCTTGGGAAAAGACAAGAATGGAGTAACATGGGGGACTGGAGAAACTAGAGAGTACGGAAGGGGCAATACAACTGGGGTGGGGAGTGGCATGTGGAGAAAAGGGCAATTAGCATACAATACAGAAAATAAGACTGAGGAAAAGATAAGTGCCTTAGCAGAAAGGGGGAGTGGAAGAAAATGTGCACACCACCGCACAGAAAGTCCACAACAGGCACTGGACAGGAGGTTTCCTTAGGTCCCAGTCCTCAGCACCATTCTTACCCCTCCAGTAGCCTCATTCCATGATGTGGCTAGGAACATGTGTCCTATGGTCCCGTGCTTAGACAGATAGCCAAGGCAGCCTCGCGGTAAAGAAAAAACACAGCGCATAGATGGGGCCTAATCTTTTGAGAGGCAGCCTACTTACACAAGTGAGACTTGATTTTCCCCTTTGGGAACCTGTGATGTTTTACCCAACTCACAGTCCAACTCTGACTTGAAGTGGCTCCCAGTAATACCCCCTGTTGATGGGAATCCTTACTCAGTAACAAGGAATGCAAATGGGTTTTATTATTACTGGCAATTTTTTGGAAGAAGCTAGAGTAGAGCTGGAGGCCTGATGTTCCTTCCTTTAGATGCGCAGGCCAGTTGCTAAGTGTAGCTTATTTATTCAGTATTTACCTGTCTCCCTGTACTAACTGGTTCAAGAAAAAGAGTATAGCAACTGCTACCAAATGGGTCCTTTAGCTCAAGTGGTAGAGGGCCACACTTGAATTCAAACCCACTGCTGAGAAGCAAGGATACAAGTGCCATTTTGCCAGTCTTCTCCATGCTGGTTTTGGAGAGGAACTAACACTGAAGTGCTTTCTAGATTGCAGCCAAGAAGCCGGAACAAGAAGCACATTGTGTTGGTGATCTGTAAGTGGGTCACCAGCTTTATCATCTTACTTCGTAACTACAAATAGATCATTTTTTTGTCAATTTTGATTATTTCTGGTTTTCATAGTTTCATAGTTTCTAGGGTTGGAAGGGACCCGAGTAGATCATCTAGTCCGACGCACTGCCATGGCAGGAAAGAGTACTGGGGTCAAACGACCCCAGCAAGATGTTCATCCAACCTCCTCTTAAATACCCCCAGGGCAGGAGCCAGCACCACTTCTCTTGGAAGTTGGTTCCAGATCCTAGCTGCCTTGACAGTGAAGTAGCACTTCCTGATATCTAGCCTAAACCTACCCTCTGCCAGCTTGTGACCATTATTCCTGGTCACTCCTGGCAGTGCTCGGGGGAACAGGGACTCCCCCAATGCCTGCTGATCCCCCCTGACTAGTTTATAACAGGCCACAAGATCCCCCCTCAGCCTTCTCTTGTGGAGGCTGAACAGGTTCAGGTCCCGTAGCCTTTCCTCGTAGGGCCTGCCCTGCTGTCCCCTGATCATGCGAGTGGCCCTCCTCTGGACCCTCTCCATGCTGTCCACATCCCTCTTGAAGTGTGGCGCCCAGAACTGGATGCAGTACTCCAGCTGTGGCCTGACCAGTGCCACGTAGAGGGGGAGGATCACCTCTCTGGACCTGCTCGAGATGCATCTGTGGATGCATGACAAGGTGCGGTTGGCCTTCCTGACTGCATTCCCATGCTGCTGGCCCATGTTCATCTTGGAGTTTTATTTTTATTTGTTGTAGATTGTGGAGAGGATGCAAAATTTAACTTTAAACAGAAACTTAGCAACTTTAACTTTCAAAGAGCTGCTACTTCTCCCCAACAGTTCAGATGCTGATGAGCCTTATAGGGGACAACCACATTACTCACCTGTCATCACAGATGTGCCACTCTTACAGAGCAGGGATGAGTCATTTCTCTTCCCAGTCAAGAAGTTTCACTTGAGGAGTTGCACCAAATGGAAGGGGAGTGCAAAGGGCCTGTATACACCATAGAGAAGCTCTTGTGGTAGTTGAGTTTTACTCCATGAAGATCTTATGAGGAGCTGTTTAAATTTACTTTTAAAATGACCCGGCCTTCTCAGTCCCCTCAGACTTCTGGAGCAACAGGTAGCTTTATGGCTGTTTTTCTGATTCCACTATTATAATTTGGATGTGGGCCTCTATGACCTCAAATCTTATTTCCGCAAATACTCTGGCAGAATTCCCAAGCTGTACAAATCGGCGCCCGGGGTATCTGACCCAGAGCAACCCGAGAAGTTTCAGTGCTCAGCTACCCCGAAACCTGTTGTCCACGCAACCTGGTGGCACATCTGAAAGAGGGCAATGGCTGCCATGGCAGGACCTGGAGGCCGCCCTTTTGAGACCTCCCCACATCCGACGGAGAGTAGAGGCTCGTGCCCACTGGAAACCTCACCTTTCCTTGGCGGCGCGGCTGTTCCAGGTCTTGCCCAACCTGCTTGGAGAAGGTTGGCGAAGGAGGCCCGGGCTCCCCTTGCAAGTGGCACTGTGGGGAGGGACGTGGGGGCCTGGACAACTGCAGCTTCCTGTGGGGTTCAAAAAAGTAGTCCCTCAGTTTATCGATCTCTTTATTTCCTAGCACTCAGTGTAACCCACAGCACCCCCTCTAAAAAAAAAAGACTCCTCTCAATTTGTGGAAGTGGCCCCGGATCTAGACCCAGCGGTGCTGGGAGCCCCGAGTGCAGCACCTGGCAAAGTTGGCGGGGAGCCTCCCAGGCGCGGCCCGGGCAGCCGGGAGATGCCCCGGGGCTGCTGGAGCCGAGCCCGAGGCAGGGCATGGAGGGGCGGAGAGGGCAGAGCGGCGGCTCCAGCGCAGGCTGAGCTGGGCCAGGCTCAGCCCCTTCTCCTGCCGCCGCGGCTCGATGTGACGGTGCTGAGGCTGGAGCTGCCCCCAGCGCGGCTGTGATGGCGGCAGAGCGGGCTCCGCACCGGGACTCGCCCGCCCAGCCCTGCCCGCGCCGCCAGCAGC
>NW_017728925.1:3101575-3130920 GCF_001723895.1 Crocodylus porosus
TTTTTTTTTTTTCTAATTTTCCTCCAAACGGTAGTTTTTTTTCCATTAAAACGACGCCACCTAGAGGAGGCGATTTCGTAAATAAAAAAAAGAAATTAAAATTGAAAAAAGAGGAAATCTTTCCTATTTCTTCGTGTTTTTTGAAAAAATAAAAAAGTTTCAGTGGCACGGAGGAGCTGGCAATGGCAAGGGCAGGTTTGATTTGGGTTTTATTTTCTCCTCTTCTTTAGAGAGCAAGTAGTTAGGCGGGAGGAGGCTGCCTGGGCAAATTTTTTTTTTTTTTTTTTTCTGAAGCTGAGCCCTGTTCATATGTAAATGGAAATTAAGCTGGAATTTGAATGAATTCAGGGGGTTTTGCCCCTGGGGTGGAAGGAAATCGCCCTGGAAGGCAGGCGAGTTCTCAAAAAATCAAACTAATTTGAGTTGGAGCCAGAGCCCTTAGGAATGAGCTGCAGTAAAAGGAGTAGTTTAGGGGGAAAGTAGAAGAATTGCTGTGAGGAGGCAATTAGGATTTGTACTTCATTGTAATTTGGAACTTGTTTGGCACAGAGGCAAGGCTGAATTTTTTATTTTTTTTGGTTATCTTGTTATATTGCAAGTAATTTGTGTGAAATCAGGTTTGCAGGAAAATTACACCAGAGAAATTTTGCACTGGACACACCCAAATTTTTTTTTTTTGGGTGATTTTTGGATTTCATGCAGAATTGCTTTTAAATTATAAGGTTCTAAACACAGATCCCGAATCAGGAGAGGAAGGTAAATCCAAAGCAAAATGTCAGTTTTATTTTTGAATTTCTTACCTTTCTCATGGTTTGTCCTGCCATAATTAAAATGTAAATTCCAGTATTTAATTTCTTTCTTCTTCTTTTATAAAGAAAAAAAAAAGCACAGTCCATGGTAGATTTTTTTAAAAAACACCTACACTGAAACAACTCCAGATTCTGCATCATACAAGTCTAGTATTATGAAGGTTTATTAAATGATCCGCCATGGAAATACAAATGTGCATAATTAACAATATTGGGGGAAAAATGAATTGCAGATTTAGTGCTGATTTTTAAACAATGAAACTGAAACAGCTTTTAAAAAGCGCTCCCCTGACATTTTTCATAATTTTAAAAATCTCTTTTCCCTCTCACTCCTCAAAATGAATCCTCTTGGAGTTTGAGACCAAAATCTTTTAATAATTAATATTTTTATACAGTTCCCCACACACTATTTTGTTGTTATTGGGATGCCAGTGAGTACTGGACTGTGCACACTGGTTTGTTATTGTAGGGTTGCCCTTGAATACTAGTCTGTTGGTATTGATCTTTTTTAAATAAATAAGAAAAGAGCACTGAAGCATTTATTGTTGCAATAAAAGCACTTATAAACAATATACATGGCCTTTCCACACAAAAGAGGGGGAGGGAAGAAAAAGGAAAGATTAGGTCAACACTGAGTTTTACCAACCTTGACACAGTCTCCTCTCTAAAATGGGGACAAAATATCAAGATGGCTGGCTCCACAGCTGCAGCATTTTATTTGAAAAAGGCATTTTTGAATTTTGAACAGAGAAGAGTTTCTGAAACTGATTTGCATTTACCCTCCAGTGCCTTAAATGTAGGCACTTTAAAAGAAAATTAAAATTCAGTCTAGAATGAATTTTGAAATCTGAATTCTAAGCCCCTAAAAACTTTTTGCTGTTTTGGTTGTTTTACTGTAACTTGATATCCACTTGAAATTGTTCAGGATTTACTGAGAAATGCAGGAGCAGGATCTATTTTTTTCCCTACTCTCCTGTATTTGTTTCACATTTGCTGTTGGGGAGTGATGGAAAGATTTGCAAATCAGGAAAACCTTTGGGTGGAGGAGAAAATACTCTGAAACAGCAACTTAATATTTTTATTTTTACATTTGCCTCAAAAAGAAAAAAAAGGGGGGAGAAAAAGGAGCCACCCTCTTCCTGTCTTTTTTTCAGAAGAAAGAACTTAATATCATAGTTATTAATAGTTGTGCAGACATACTTAAATATCACATTGATAGGAGTACAATCCAGTGCATTAAATTAGATTAAACAGTCTCGGTGAATATTTTTCTCACTGTTTCATACAAAAAAATTAAATGTGCAGTAGCTTTTCCATACTTTTATTCTGCAAGAATTCTCTTTTTTGAACTTTACTGCATACCAAAAGAAACCATTCAGCTGTAATTTTTTTCAATATATTTTTTGAAAAAGAACTCATTTGCTGCTTCTCATTTTCTCTTCCTATTTTGCCCACTCCCTACACCTTCAGATCTTGGAAGAAACATTGATTGTTGGTATATTCAGGGTGGGTTGTAACAAATTGATTGACGGTTTATTTTGATTATAAGTAGTGGCATATATTGAGTTACAGTTACACAAAAGAGGCTTTATTGCCTTATACTTTATGGTTATATTTTAGAAGTTTATAACATCATTCTGATTTACAGGATTTGAAACTTCAAGGGCCCCGTTTATATTAACCTGTACTGAACTGTTGAAGGAAATAAGAGAATTTCCTTATTTTATGTACATATTTGGCTATTTTGAGGTATTTGTGTATTAAACATCTCTTGTTTCAAATACAATGCAGTACTACTAATTTGCAACTTGTGGGGTTGCTGTCATACTGTAGGTGTGGTAATGCAACCTTTACCATCTTAAACGCATGAATATCAGTTTTCTTTAAACAACAGCTTCTATTATATATTTCACAGGAGATGAAAGCTATAGTCTGGATTGTACAGAAATTCTGTCTCTAACCTTTTTTAAAAATATGCACTTAACATTCTGAAATAAACCCCCTTCTGGATAAAATTTTCATCATTTTTCATTCTCAGCTCATTCCAAAGGGGATTTTTTCCTGGAAAGCTGAGGAAATTTGTTTATTTTATTTATTTATTTATTTCTGAATTATGTGAGGCTGGAAAGAAAAGAAAGCTCTGCTATAAACAGATTTCAAGACATATATTTTGTGGCATAAATAAGAGACTGTGCTTTAACAGCAGCAAAATTACAGGGGCCTAGTCCTTAACATAACACTGTTTTAGACGATAGATTATGCACAAATGCAAGTTGAAATTAAATTTTGGAAATATAGTATTTAATATACAGATATTAAATATCAAGTTATTCTGTAATTATTTTCGGTAATGCATATTGTTAGTTACAAAGGTATGGTTGCACTGATATGCTGTTAAGGTTTTCAACATGCAAATGAGGCTGTGAAATAGATGTAAATCTGTATTCTAAAAATATTATTGTCCTTTTTAAAAATCTTTGTTGTAAAATTTTGTCGGATAGTTGTCAGGCTTGATTCCTCAGGCCTGCTATTTATGAAACATTCTTATTGAAGTCAGTGGGAGTTGTGCATGTACACAGAGTATTTGTAGGGTTGAGCCCTTTGGTCCTAATATGTCAAGAAAAGTGATGTTTGTATGGTAACCAAGATCACCCTCCCACAATGGTCACGAGAACCAATTTATGTATTAGTAGTAATGCATGTGGATCTTTTTTCATTTTGTTGAATTTGCATGTGGACATTTGATGATAGGCTGGTCATAGAGACCCCAATTCTAGATCGGTGGTTCTCAACCTCATTTGAGTCAGGGCACCCCTTATGCAACTGAGTGCACCCTTTCATTTGACTACAGAAAAAGGATAGAGAAATTCTTCTGTTGCAAGCAACTCAGGAAGACCACAGCAGGTCAGAAATGTTTTTGATACCATGTGTTCCTTTCAAAATGTCTGGGTTTATCTTGTGAATTGGACAGATGTTTCTACACCTAGCAGTACTAATATTGTATGGCACCCTGTGCCATCCTTACAAGGATCTCTCTGGTTAAGAATCACTGATGGAGATGATTATGCATGTGATGAATCCCATGTATGAAAGCAGTGTATGTAGGGAATTGTACCTTTAAGGGGCTATGGCATGACCCAGTTTGTGTTGTGTTCTTGTTTAACATGATCAGCTAGAACTCAGATGCTAAATGGAGCAGGTCTCTGTCAGGCTCCTTGAATGTCAGGAATAATAGAACACAAGTTGGCTTCAGTGAGAATACTTAAGTACATAAAGCACAAACAGAATTGTTTGGTGGATTGGGGCTGTAATATACTAAGGTTACTTATAGCAATATACAGTTTTGCAACTACTAATTGCATATGTGGTCTGGACTGTTATTTACCATACAGACTGTGCTGTGTGATTTAAAGAGCAAAACATGATCCTTACGTGAACGAGTTTACAACTGAAAGATGTGGCCCTACAGTTGTTCATTTATACTGGTGCAGTTACTCAAAGTAGTGTTTAAATCACCGAGAATGTGAGAGTAACTTCATGTTTTTAGGTTAGTCAAGCCAGACAACCAATAACAGAAAAAACTAGGGGTAGGAAGGATGGAGAAGGGGAGCATGGATAATGTTTAAAAATGGACCGTGGGCTTGAAGTTGTTTCTTTTAGATAATGGGAGCAAGTTAAGGTTATTATGAAGAGTTTGCATTTCCTAAAATTCTTGAAGATTAAAGCTATAAACTTTAACGTTACATTAATTTAAAGTGTTGTTTTTAGTATTGTACATATCCATGGTGAACAGGTTCATTCATGCTGCTTTTTATTGCAAAGAAGTTTCATAATTGTAAAATATTTTTTGGGTTAATTGCTAGTCATTGGCTTTTTTTGTTTTTGTTTTGTTTCTTGAATGTCTCTTGATTATGTTGTATTATGCAATGCTGGTGTAGTTGTTAACTGATATGCAAACTACATTTGGATGTGTTAACTTTGCATTGAGAATCATTGATTTGTCCGGGACAAGGGGGTAGGAATGGTGTCATTCATTATCCACAGGATATGGAAAATAATCTACTTGAAATGTGTTGTCCTTGTGCCTTGCATTGGTAGCAGACTGGCTTGGTGCAACTTTATCACAAAGGTATTCTTTTTGCTGTTGCTCCAGCCAATCACAGAAGTTGATTTTTCAGCCATAGCATAAGAAGATAGGAAGCCAAATACAGCAAAGTAATTAATTTGCACAGTATGCATGATGAAGGTGTTGACTGTGTATCCTGCTTAGGAGAGGCATGTGGCTTCTATTTAACATATTCAAGACATTGGTAAGATTTAGATTGGAGTGGTTACAATAGTATCATAGGAATTGGGAGAGTTTAAAAGATTTTAGACTTTTTATGTTGGTTAAGTGTCCCCAGTACTGGAAAATTAATTGTTAAGAAAATAATGCCAATATAAGTAATTTAGCTGTGTGAGTTGATGGGATGCTTTTGCGGGCATCTCCAGCTTGTACAAGACCGAGCTTCCAGGACAGTAGTTGCTTTTCCAAGAGAGAGAACTGCACCTCCCGGCCCAGTCTATTATCTAAACATGAACCTGTAATATTGTTTCAGTGAGGTATGTCAGGTGGGAGACCCTGTTTCACACTCATAATATGACATTTCTTTGGATGGTTTGTTCATAAAATAACCCTTTGAGAAGACCAACCCAACCAGTCAGTGACCTTTTTTACAGTTTTTAAGTATTGGGATGAAAGGGACTTTTTTTTTGCAGTGGGGTAGGAGGTGCCAGGTACTGGTGGCAAATGACATGTGCTGTGCACTTGTGGAATACAAGGTACAAAGGTCAGAGCAGAGAATTAAGTCCTTGCTGGAAGATCAGTCCTCTTTGAACGTGTACGTTGCTAGCCAGGTACATAATCATCTCATCATATAGCACTGGTGAAAGACTTGCTGATTTTGACAAGGCTTTTTCTAAGTCTTGGATCTCTTTCTCCTGCTATCATTAATATTGTCCGTGCCTCTTTCCTTCTACAATCTATGGTCTTGGCGTTTTAGTTTCACATAGTGTGGTGTTCTGTTAGCCTCTGTGGTATTATCCATAGTGTATTTAGTTGGGCATGTGTTAAAATTTTGGTTTGGGTCCATATTCACTCTTTACACACAAGAACTTTTGTGCTAGAATTGGAGTTGTGCATCATTTATGCAGTTACTATATAAATGATGGCTCTGGGCAAGCTCCTTTGATAGCTGAAGTTACATACTTCTGATATTACATGTATATAAATACTTGTGGAAGTACCAAGGAAGGCTTATGGGGACCCATTGAATTATTTGATTTGTATATACTTGACTCTCCTTATTAATGTTATAAGAAATGGCAGACCAAGAAGTTTAAGGCAGAGAAATAAATCTTCCACAAACGTTTTGTAGATGAAATGCAGTTGTCTATTCAGTGGATATGGTGGGCTGATACTATATTACTTGGAACCTCATATACTAGTGGCTCTTAAACCTTTTTTGGGTTGCAGACATCTTTCTAAAACTGTTATTCAACCCTGGGATCCGTTTTATGGGTAATAATAATAAAAAAGTAACACTTTCTGTCACTACAAGTATACTACCATAGTGTAACCTCTCCAATTGTGGAACACATAATTTGGTTCTTTTTTTCCCCCTTTTCCTCTATTTGCATTTCCTGTTTCCCTTCTGCTTTCATATTCATTTCTCCTGGGTACCTGTTAGAAATTTGATGATTATTTTCAGGGGTATGTATACTACCATGTGTGAAATACAGCTCTATACCAGCTTTTTCATCCTTTTTTGCGTGGTGTACCTTTTTTGGTCGAGAAGCACGGAGTCCCCTGGCCAGTTGAAGAGTGGGGGAGGTCGGGCCCAGTGGCTGGTCAATGAACAGGGGGTGGGGTCTCCTAGCAGCTGATGGACAGCAGCAAAACCGAAAGCACCAGCAGTGAAACCGGAAGTGCCCCTTGCTTCTCTGTGCTACTGCCGCATACCCTCTGGGGCCTTCCAAGTACCCCCAGGGGTATGTGTACCCCTGGTTGATAACTCCGGCTATACTAACTAATGGGGCTCCTTAGACTGGCTGTGCCCACTTTACTAAAATGTAAGGCCTCATTTATAGTGTGTTAACTCTTTGGCAATTAACTCAAGATCACTAACATGATTCACCTGAACATGGTGTAAACATTTGTTCTGTGATGTGGTTGTTCTACGACAGGGATTGGCAGCCAGCTTATGGGGCCAGTCTGTCTGGCCCATGGAGCCTGGGGTGTTTCAGTGGAATTTTGGTGGCTGGGGCCTTCACTCAGGTATTGGGGAAAAAATGGCAGTGGTGGCACTGCTATGGGGAACAGTGGTGGTGGCCTTGGCTCTGGCAGTGGCAGCATGGTTCGTTTGGAAGTGGCCCATGCTCAGAATTAAAGCCCATGAAAGCAGCCCCTGCTGCAACATGTTGCCAACCCCTGTTGTATAAGAGGTCAAAAGCAGTATAAATTATACACAGAAAAGGCAAAGACTGGAAGTTAAATTGAGCTAGATTGCTTTACATGGTTATGAGTATGTTTACTAGTCAGTATATTTAGATAGGCCTAAAATGGGTCTCAGGGCAGGTCTGTATTGCAAACTAGGTATGCTGGTTAGTAGCATCAGCAAAAAACCCCAGAGTGGGTCCAGCTGTACTTGCAAAATTGTTTTTGCTGGTATACCATGTTACATATCCCCTGCCCCTCTCCCCATAAACAAAATTAATTCTAGTGTCTACAACTCAAAACAGTATGGAGAGCTATTTGCAAGGAGCATGCTCCCATGGAGGGCTGTCACTAGTGGCACAAGCTCTGGTCAGCTGCATGTCTTTAGTATGTTTTGCAAGTTGGAAACTGGACTGTACGTGGAGAGGCAGATTAATGAATCGACAGTCAGAAAGGATGCTGGACTTGCTGTTTTGCTTGACAAATCATCTTTTATCTGATGAAGTGGTTTAATAAAGAGTTACGTGTGGCCACTGGGGTTGACATGGCCGGCTTCATGTTGTGCCCTTCTGATTTAGTTACATTGGCAAATGCACAGTGTTGTCTATTAGGACTACTTTCTGCTGTACCATCAGAGCATTGCAGTGTAGACATGCCTATCATGGCAAAAGCGCTGAGGTAGACAAAATTTTATATTAGCATGAGTAGTCTAGGAATGTTCTGATTTCTGCTGCAGGTTTTTTGGTTGTAGCCATGTTGGTCTAAGGACATAGGCAGGCAGGGTTCTTTGGGTAGATGTGATATCTTTTATTAGACCAGCTGAGTAGGTGGAAAAAAGTTCTTTGCAAGCTTTCAGGCACAAACACCCTTCTTCAGGAGACTCCTTGTGCCTGAAGAAGGGTGCTTGCGCCCAAAAGCTTGCAAAGAACTTTTTTCCACCTACTCAGTTGGTCTAATAAAAGATATCAGATCTACCCAAAGAACCATGCTTGAGTTCTGCTGTATTTTATCCTTCCATCTGAATTTAGGAATAGCATAATATGATAATAAAAATGTAAAATGAATCAGAATAATTATTGGAAATGTTATGTACCCTGATACGGCATTTACAAAGGGAAGGAACAAAATAAGTGGTTGGAATAGGTGATAGAAACTATTGAATTGGCAGAAAATAAATATAAATATTTGACTGACATAGCAGAGAGTTTGGACATATAGGTGAAGAAAAATAATAAAGGTGGTCAGTTGATTCTGAAATTTTGATACAGATCTTTAAGGCAGTTACAGAGAGTAGATAAGGAAATCTTTTGTGGTTTTTTTTCTAACTGTAAAAGCTGGAGTTTCTATCACAAGAGATTTTAATGTCTCAGATCTTGACAGAGATAACGGTACAGAGACTAAGAGATGAAGTGTAGCATGTTTTCCCGTAAGCAGTTTGCTGAGCAA
The DNA here is from genome assembly GCF_001723895.1 of Crocodylus porosus. Taxonomy (NCBI): domain Eukaryota; kingdom Metazoa; phylum Chordata; order Crocodylia; family Crocodylidae; genus Crocodylus; species Crocodylus porosus. The sequence continues at coordinate 3,110,306 of NW_017728925.1, forward strand.
CTTTTTATACTCAAATGCTATTTTAAACTATATACTAAAATACGAGCTAATATCATTGTGTTTTATTGTTCTGGTAGCTTGGGTTGTAAGACCATATTTTCAGGAGTGGTTGGTGAAATTTGCATCATGGTTTTTTGTTGGGTCAAATTTAGTTTGTGTGGGAGGAAATTTAAAAAAAACTTGAGTTTTTACTTATTGGCTCTGCATGTGCCCACACATGTGCTTGACGTGAGTGTGTACTTCTACATCTTGTAAAAATGAGTTTAATTTTTTAAGAAATCTAAGTTCCTTTTATAATCTTTTAAATTTGTAGTGTCCATTATATTCAGTTTTTGTTTATAATAATTTTAAACTCAGTAGCAATACAAGTATTTTTTAAGTTTTTGGGTCCTATCTTAAAAAACATTGAATGTCTTCTTTCAAAGCTGTGAAACCAAAATCATCAGAACTCTGGTAGTGTATGAGAAGCAAAGGGCAAGAAGGGAGGGGGGAAGAAGTGAAACCAATTAGCCTTGTTACAAACACACTGAGGCCTTGGTTCATGAGAAGGGCTCCTCTGCTTGTGTTTCTCAACCATTTAGACTCAAGGCACCCCTTGATAGACTCAAGGCATCCTTCTGAAAATGCCAGCTCTTAGTTTTTCACTTGGTTTGTGTTTTTTTTTTTTTTGACTACAGAAAAAGAATACAGCAATTCTCTTGCAAAGAATGTAAAAAGACCACAGCAGGTCAGAATGTTTTTAACACTATAGAGTCCTATTTGAAATCCCTGGGCTTAGCTTGTGAATCATGTTTGCATTCTTACTAGTGCTAACATTGAGTGGCACCTCACAGCACCCTTGAAAGGAACTCAGGGCATCTCAGGGAGCTGTGGCACCCTGGTTGACAATTGCTGCCCCAGGCCATATGATCATATAAATATTAATAAATTGCTAAGAGTAATCTAGGGCCAGTTCTACAAGCATTTAAACATATGAGGTATCCTTTTGTAGTCAAAGTTTAAAGTTAAGTACAAATCTATATGTTGGAGGGTTTTTAAAATTTGGGTCTATATTTTGTTAAAGCTTAGATTTAGTAATCTAAGGTATGGATAATAAGTCACCTTTTAATAATTTTTTCATCTTTGTCTCATCAGTAAGTGTTAATTCCATGGCTTCCTGAGGGGAACTTGAAAGCCTTTGACAACAGTCCCTTTCCTCCATGGTTTCTTATATTAAAAGTTACTAGACTCTTTAGTGTATTTAAAAAAAAAAAATAGTGCAGACAGTCTTCTAGTGCATAGTGTAAATTTGCCATAGTAGTTTATAGCACAGAAACTAAAAAAAGGTTGCTTGTATCCAAATATAAATTCGTAAGCTGAAATCTGATGCTTTTTAGTCTGTAGGCTGCATATCATTTACTTTTTCAGTGTTTGTGATATTCATAATTGCAAAATTGTTTGAATTTTTTTGGGGAAGGGAGAAGACAGAAGAATTATTCTCTAGAAATAACACATTTGTTTTGAGCTTTACCCATATATCCTTGAGAATTTTATTGAGAAGCAAAGTTACATTTGTCTAAGCAGGATAGATCAGGTGGACGCTAAGACACTGATGAAGGGTTATTACGGCAGCAGGGAATGAGCTGGATTCTGTAGTGTAACAGGTTGGTGCTGTCAGTCTATGAGCCCACCTGGTTAGCAGGTGTTATTAATGCTCTCAAGAGATATTAAAGTGGATCCTGCAGATTCACTGGGTTGATGGCTCATTATCTCACCCAGATGTAAATGAATGGTAGTTGGAGTGGCTCTTGGGAATTAGTATAGACTGAATAGTCCTGTGGTAGAAATCAAAGAAGCAACTGGCAAGAGGGCTTGAGAGGAACTTTGTTATATTATTAATTTCTTTATTAACAAAGTCAAACCCTCAGGAATGGATGTATTTTGATTCTTGGTTGTGTTTGGACTGCATTTTAGAACAGGTGGAGACAGACATTGGCTCACATTTAGCAATATTAAAGCAGCAACTTGAAAGTTTGATGGGTATTTTTATTCTTGATGCATCTACCATTAGTTTTCCAAGATCTATCAAATGTAGTATTTTACTGATACCATGGTAACTATAGTTCTATCCTGGTGCTCCTTACAAGCCATAGAATATAGTGTTGCCATAAAGTTGATCTGTTCAGAGGTGCAGTATGAAGTGGTAGATAGGTCTGTTGACAGCCACTGGTTAAAGGTCAGAGGGGAGAGTAGTGGGGAGGGAGGAAGGGATGTCATTGTCATGGTGGGCATCTGCTGCAGGCCTTCCAACCAAGAGAAGGAGTTGGGTGGGGTCTTCTTTAAACAAGTGATGGACGTTTCCGAGTCACAGGATGTGGTTCTTCTCGGAGACTTTAATTATTGGGTCATCTATTGGAGAGAGACACCGCAGTATGCAAGCAGTCCAGCAAGTTCCTGAAGTGTGTTTGGGATAATTTTCTGATTCAGATGGTAGAGAGGCCAATGAGAGGGGAAGCTTTTCTTGACTTACTCTTCACAAATGGTGGAATTGTTTGAGGATGGGAAGACAAGATAAGTTGGGTGACAGTGCTCATGAAATGATAGGGCTCAAGAGGAAGAAGGAAGGAGGACACCAGAATAAGGACTCTGGATTTCAGAAAAGCAAATTTTAACAAACTCAGGGATCTGGTGGGCAGGATTCCTTGGGAGGCTAGTCTGAAGGGAAAAGGAGTCCAGGAGAATTGGCTGTGCTTTTAAGGAGGTTCTCTTAAGGGCACAGGAGCAAGCTATCCCACTGAGATGGAATAATAGAAAGTGTAGCAGGAGACCAGTCTAGCTAGACAGTAATCTCTTCACGGAGTTGAAACTCCAAAAATAATCCTATAATAAATGAAATGTTGGTCATAGTACTAGGAAAGAGTATAACAGTATTGCAGGGGCATACAGGGAGAATATTAGGAAGACCAAGGAGGGGAGATGCATTTGGCAAGGGACATCAAAGGTAATAAAAGGAATTCTATAGGTATGTTAAAAGTAAGAGGAAGACTACAGATTCTGTAGGTCCTTTACAGAGTGAGGAAGTCAGTCTAGTAGTCACAGATAATGCAGAGAAGGTTGAAGAATTTAGAGGCAGAGATGGCAGCCTCTTTTACTTCAGTTTTCACAAATGGGGGCAGCCACCAGATGACGTGTGTGGTAGGCAGCAGAGAGAGGAAAGGAGACAAAAAGCTTGGGGTAGTGGCAGAACAGCTTAGGGCAGGGGTTGGCAACCCTCAGTGTGTGTGCCAGAGCATGGTACAATAAGGCATTTTGTTTGGCATGCACACCTTGGATTGGATAATGGGGAAGGAGCCAGTCTGCCTGGAGGCGTGCGCGTACCTGCTGCCAACATTAAGGTGGGCCGGGGCTAAGAGGACCTTACTGCAGCCTCCCTGCTGTGAGCAACCAAGGATCCATGGCAGGTGGCAGAGGCTTGCTCAGAGCCTGGGCTGACTGGCAGGCAGTCAGGAAGATGCAAGCAGGTGCACTGGGGCCTATGGAGCCCTGGGCTGGCTTGTTGCTGACAGCAGGCGCATGTGCACCTGGGGTGGATGGCAGGGAAGCTGTGACAATCCTTGTTGTTGCAGTGCAGCCCTGGCCCCTTTTCCTCTGTCCACCCCAAGGTACATGTGCACCTGCCATGGGCAACAAGCCAGGCAGGGGATCCAACCTTGGTGCAGCTTCTTGCAGCCTCCCAGCTGCCTGCTGCAGCTGGCTTGGGCTCTGGGCAGGCCTCTGCTGCCCACCATGGAGCCTGGGCTTCTCACAGCAGGTGGTGGGGAGGCTGTGAGCAGCTGTACCAGGATCCACAGTGCCCTGGCTCAGCTTGTTGCCAGTGGTTGGTGTGTGTGTGCCTCAAAGTGGATGGCAGGAAAGGGCCCCTTTCACTACTGCAACAAGGATAGGGCCCCTCATGGCTTTCCCTTTCTCCCCCATCTTCCCCTGGCAAGCCAACATCTTCCAAGGAGAGGTTGTGGGTTTTTATGGCAATCTGCTTAGAAGCATTTCTGAACCCTGGGTTAGGGTTTACTTAGAGAAGTTATATCGGGGCAGGCAAAATCCAGCCCACGGGTCGGATCTGACCAGTAGTGAACTCCATTTCTCAGCAGCCCCTGCCTGTGAGGCTGGTTTCCATGGAGACCCCAGCAGCAGCTGGGGTTTCCTTGGAGACTGGCTCCAGCAGCGCTGCCAGGCAGCAGTATTGCCCGCCTCTTCCTGGTGGAGGTGCTGAGGGGGCGCTGTGCTGCAGGTGGGAGCAGGGTGGGCTCAACTGCTGCCACCTGTGCAGGGCAGGTGGCAGTGCTGCTGGGAGGGGCAGCTATATCCCCCCAACCTTCCCCCAGTGTCACCCCTATGGCCCAGGCATGCAGTAGGGTGGGGAGCTGCTCAGGAGCCAGGCTGCGATCTTCTGGCAGTGACGGCGTGGTACAAAGCCAGGGCAGAGCCGTAATCTGCAGCCTGCATGGCCTGGGCAGAGGTGTGTAGCAGTGAATTGCAGCTCTGCCCCAGCTCTGGACCATACTGTCACTGCTGTAAGGAGCTGGGACAGAGCCATGATCTGCTGCCCGCATGTCCCTGCATGGGGTATGCAGGCTGCAGATCGTGGCTGTGCCCTGGCTCTGGACCATGCTGTCACCACCACAAGATCCCAGCTTGGCTCTGGAGCAACTCCCTGCCCTGCCGCACACCCTGCTAGTGCTGCTGGGGCTGCTCTCCATGGAAATCCCAGCCTTGCACTATCACAGTATGCCTGCTGCTGGGGTCTCCATGGGAACTGGCCCCAGCCCCTGGGCAGAGGCTGCTGGAAAATAGAGTTGAGCCACTGGCCAGATCCACCATTTTGCCCACCCTTGAGCTAGATGTTTTCAGATTGAAGGGCTGGATGGGATGCACCCAAATATACTGAAGGAGTTGGTTGAAGTAATTTTAGAGCCATTAGCTATCCTTTCTGAGAACTTGAGGAGGTTGGTTGAGGTCCTGGATGACTTTAAAAGGGGAAGTATAATACCCATCTTTAAGAAGGAGAAGGAGAACCTGGAGAATTATAGACCAGTAAGTTTGACCTCTGTACCTGGAAAGATCATGGTGCAGGTTCTCAAGGAATCCACTGTGATGCACCTAGTGGAGAACAAAGTGATTAGGAAGAGATGGCATGGATTCCCCAAGAGTAAGTCATGCCAGACCAATATCGTTCATTTCTGTGATATGGTGACAGGCTCTGTGGATGAGGGGAGAGTAGTGAACTTGGTTTGGCTTTAGTTAAGCTTTTGATAGTGTCTCCCATGACATTCTCATTAACAATCTAAGGAAATATAGTCTAGACAAAAGTACTGTAAGCACTGTGGTTGGATCATCATACACAACAAGTAGTCCTCAGCAGCTCAATCTCCTAGCTGGGAGGAGATATCCAGTGGAGTTCCCTAGTGGTCTGTTCTGGATATAGTATTGTTCAATGTCTTCATTAATGATTTGGATGATGGGACTGTGTGCATGTTTAAGCAAATTTGCAAATGACACCCAGTTGGTGGAATTGCAGACACTCTGGAGGGCAAGGCGAGGATCTAGCATGACCTGGATAGATTGGATGGAGAAATGGCCCACTCTCAATGAGATCAGCTTCAACAAGGGCAAGTCAAAAGTCCTGCACTTGGGATGGAATAACCACATGCACAAATACAGACCAGGGAATGGCTGGTGAAGTTGTACTACTGCATAAAAGGATCTGGGAGTTATGGTGGATCATAAGATGAATATAAACCATCAATGTGCTCTTATTGCTGCATTGTTTTAACTGGAGTGTCCTGGGCTGTCACTTGCAGATCAGGGGAAGTAATACGTCTGCTCTGTTGAGCATTGATGAGGCCTCACTTATAGTACTCTGTTCAGTTTTGGGTCCCACATTTTGAGAAGTATGTGGAAAGAGTTCAGAAAGAGTATGGGTCAATAAAAACGTGGGGCTTGGGAGTGAGATTTATGAGAAAAAACTGAAAGAACAAGGGTTATTTAATATGGAGAAGAGAAGACTGGGGGGGGATATGATAATGGTCTTCAAATACCTGAAGGTTGATCACAGAGAGGATGGAGATGGGCTTTCTCTCTGGCTGTGAGGTGTAGGAGTAGGAGCAATGCCCTCAAGCTGTAATAGGGGAAATTTAAGTTGGAGATTAGGAGGAACTTGTTGACTCTGAGGGCAGTTGGGTACTAGAATAGGCTGCCTAGAGGTGTGACATCTACATCCATGGAAGTTTTCAAGAGCAGGTTAGACAGATACTTGGCTGGGACGGTTCAGTCAGGGATGAACCTGCCTTGAGTAGGGCTTGGATTAGATGACCTTATGAGGTCCCTTCTAGCCCAGCTTTCCTATGATAATATATTTATTAAGTATAAGGGCCAATCAGGAATGGGGCCCTTTTGTGTTAGGAGTTGTACAGACCCAGAGGACATGGTCACCGATCAGAAACCTTATACACAGGATAGGTGCAGGTTTGGGGGCAGGGGTTTTACATACAAGCAGGGTGAACAGTGTGTTGGTGGCAAGCAGCATATTAATACTACAGGGTTTTTTTGGTGAGTTGAATTAGGAGGATTTAACAAAAATCAAAAGGAAATTGGAGGAAAGCCATGTGGTTTGGGCAGGGGTGTGAGGAGAACAGGAGACAATGGGGAAAAACTTAAGACAGGCATGTGTGGAGTGGAGTTGGGATGAAGAGACCAGGAAAGAGTGCTTTGGAGCAAACTGCCAATCTGCATGTGATAGAGAAAGTCCAGTCAGTTTTCTGGATGTCAGGATGTCCCTTCCTGGGCTGCTATTGCAGCTGCTTCTATTGACTGCACTCTCTGGCTGGCTCCAGTGGTCAGTTTTTCCCCAGGGCCACATGGCAGTGGGTAAAATCGGGCCCAGCTGGGGCCCCAATTTCATTATCATTTGATGTTCATCTTTTATTTTTCAGTTAGAAAAATCATATCTGCGTCGTTATTTCAAATGGCACAACATTTTTGTAGGTAGATAGACTTTTGCAACTGAAGAAGCTGTGTTCCCTAAGGTGAAAATATAGCCAAAGGACTTGGTCACAGGGTGAAAATAAATTCAGGGAGTGGAATTAATGTAATGATAGTCTGTACAACTGAGGTGAGAATTCCAAAATACTGGAAAAAATAGTTACTTAAAACTATTTTCCAATATGTTTAAATAAATTAATTTTTAATACATCCCAAAGAAGTACAGGGGGAGGAGACAGAACTGATCTTATAAACATACGTATGATTAATTTATTTTTTGAAAAACAATTACATCATTAGTTGGGATGTACATTAAAAATTACTGATAAGATATGTGTAAGCATACTGTTCACTTCTGGTTACTTATAGTGTTTTGTAAATACAATAGCAGTTGCATACTGTGAATATATATATTTGCATAACATGATGCTGAAAATATCTATTTTTTCATTTTACAGATTATTCTTTGGTTTCCCTATTCCTGTATAAACAATATTTGTCGTCTTAATTCATTATGTAATATTCAGACCTATAATGTGAGCTATTCCTGTCTACAGCAAGCAGACTTATGTCTAAATTTAACAAGTTAACCTAATTAAATATATATGTAGAAATTTATGAATATCAGCTCCTAACATAAGATATGTGCTTGTCATTCATGGGCCCAGGAAGGAATTTTCCATTTGTATTTGACTTTCCTCATAGGTATTTTTTTGTCTTTGATACTTTAAATCATTTTTCCCTTCCTTAACATTTTACTTAGGTCCCAGTCCTACAGGGTTAACTTTACACAGAGCTCACTGTGAACTCAGGAGACCGCCATACATACATAAATAAATAAACTTTACAGAGTGGAGCCTTAGTTTGTTAAAGCAGTATTGCTTTAACAATAATTTTATGTTTTTCATATCAACTTAATAATGTTCCCATCCAAAATAGAGATTTCTCTTGTCCCTTTGTTTTCACTTAATTAACGGTCAAGTACTAAGTTGCAGTTCTTATAGGACACACAATCTTTGTACACTTATTACACGTTTTGCAATTGTTACATTATATGAAACAAAAGCAGGCTCCAGTAATATGTGTTTTAAGTCTTTGCTAATCTAGCATCCAGAATGAGACTTTTAAGTTTCCATTTTGCTGAAGTTTATGGCTAATTCCCATATTATAACTGATCACCTGTTCTGTGCTGGATGCCAATAGTTTAATTTATTTTACTCACTTAGAAACAACTGGCCCTTTTCAACACAGCTGCGTATTTACCAGGAATACTAAAAGTACTCATTCTTAGCATGGCCAAGAAAACAGATGTGAAGTTCTCAGACTTACCTATTTCAGGGCTGTTACAAATCTACAAGCGCATTAGATAATTTTTCAAAAGTTAAGTGTAATCAAATTTGCAGAGCACCAAACTTTGAAATGTTTCAGCTAATTTTGCCAGACTTCCCAAACAGATGTATCCTAAGATGATCTATGACATCCTAGATGTTAGGAAGATTGCTTTCTTTGAAAATTTAGAAGTTTGCTAGTTAATCTCAGAATTAAGAATTAGCTTCTACCCTTTAGCCATGAAGCAACTGCTGCAACTCTAATAGAAAGAAACAAATTGATAAAACGCTATAAACATTTCTGCACAAGGCAGGTGAACTATTGGATTACACACTGATTTTCTATCTTTTAGACATCTCTACTAATTTATTCTTCATTGACTGATTTTCCTTCATGCGTTTACAGTCACTTTATAACCTATTGTTTCTGTTTTGGGGCTCTGCATAAACTCCACTCCAGGCTGCATCTTTGATCTTGTCTATTAATGGGTTCCTTGGATTTCCTCTGCTCTCTCAGCCCTGGGTTTAAACTTTTTATCTAATTTCTTTCTTTTACCCAATCTCTATGCTTTTGTTTTGTTGTTTTTAACATGATTCTCCCAAATATTGAGTAATTTCCTAACCTGATTGTCAATCCATCACATCTTTATGGTCCTGTTCCTCCAAAAGATTCACTTTTTCCATGAGGTCTTTGAGCAGTGAGCTCTAATAATGAGTACATTAGAAGAGAAAACTAATGCTCCAAGTTCTTTTCCTTTCCTTTATTCTCCTGTGTTCCCTTTCTCTTCAAATTGTCAGCTTTACAAAACAGGGACTATCTTTTTATACTTGTATCATGTACAACTCTAAGCACAGGAAGGGTGATTAACAAATAATAGCTGTGTATCTTCAGCTTCTGCAAGTGCAGTTTACAGCTGTTTTTCTCTCAGTGTAAAGCAGCAGCAGCATTGCATCTGTACTGATTCAGAAAGAGCCTTCTACTTCCATTACTGGGGAACTACCCCACCCATTCCTCATCCGGGTGATGCTAAATCACTGGTTCTCAACCCTTTTTAAACTGGAGGTGGACCCCTTGATTGATGCGTGGCACCCTTCAGAAAATGCCAGCTCTTAGTTTTTGTTTGTTTTTGGACTACAGAATAATAATAGAACAGTTCTTCTGTTGAACCTCAGAAAGACCACAACATGTTAGACTGTTTTTAATGCTATGGATTTCTGTTTGCCATCTCTGGGTTTATCATGTTTGGACTCCTAACACTGCTAACATTGCATGGCACCCCCACGACACTTGAGAGGTTCCCTGGACACTGTGGCACCATAGTTAAGAATCATTGCGCTACATCAGGCATGGGCAAAATGTGGCCCAGGGGCTGTATCTGGCCCAATGGGCACTTTTATCCCCATGGTGTTATGTGGGGACTTAATTAAGTGCCAAATTAAATGTGGTCGCTCAGTGGACTGTGCCTTATACTGTCCACTCACGTAAAGGGAGGTGTTTCTTGGCTCTGAGACAATTAGCTGGTAAACCAGGGTATATCTATCGCTACCCAATTTACCAGGCAATTAGGTGAAGTTGGGTTAACTACCACACGCATTCAATTAGCACTGAAACGAATAACACAGTTTATTAATAACAAGAGCAACTAACAGCATTTAACAAGTAATATTAACCGCAACTAATCAACAAACATTAGTCAATTAACTATAACAAAGAGGAAGGAGTGGAATATATTACAGAGGGGTGAGAGTATTTTAATATATCTCCGTCGCCATCTGATTGGTCACCAGCCATCCATCCTCCAGTACAGGTCAGCGGTGGCTTACCTTCCACCTTGCTGCCTTCCCAACAAGGGTGCTTAATGAATAACAGGACAGAAGGAGGGGAGGGATTGAGGTGATATTTACTAATAAAGTAAAAGGGCCGCTCTGTGTCAAAGACACACACACCCAGGGTGGAAAAGTCTGGGGAGCTGACTCTATTTACTTTGGTGTAGAAGCAGATCTGGAGGGGAGCAACTGGAAGGAGGCCTTTGAGCCTCTGGAGTACACACAGCACAGCCTCTACGGCGTGCCTCTCCTCTCCTTCAGTCTGTCTCTCCCCGTGCTCTCACACCTTGGTCAATCTCCATCACAGGCCTCAATCAATCTCACGCCCTGGATGACACTACACACCCGTGCTCTCAGACACACAGAGCCGAAACCTCGCAGGCACACATCCACCCACAGACACTCCCTCAGTCCCACACACAGCCCCAGATACACATCAGCTCCGTCCCCACCTTTATAGGTTGTGTGCACACGTTACCTAGGTGGCTCTGCACTCGGCCCCAAAATCTTCACACGACACCTCTTTCAGGGGTCTTGCATCATCTTTGATGAGGCAAGGTCACTCACAGTTCACTTGGTGACCCACTTTCCGTCTGTGTTGTGGTACCATAGTGTCTTCATCCGCGTACGTGGACCCAGACCGCAGCTACAACACCCACCAATGAATTGCACCCTGCCCATCCCTACCACTCACAAGGGTGGTAGCGAGGTGCCTATGTGTACACATACCCCAAAACATACCCTGTTGTGCCTTGCTTCCACCCTTGTGGGCAGAAGGCTCCAGGCGGGGCTGCTGCCACCGCTGCTGCAGCCCCCGTGGGGGAACCTGCTCGGCTTTCCCTGCCTCCCGCTCGCTCCGGGCAGCAGGTAGGGAAGCGGTGGGGCAGGGGCTGAGCTGCACCTGGGAGGGAGCGCAGAGCATGGGGCGGCAGTGGCAGTGTGGCGCTCGGGTGGGCAGCATGTGGGTGTGGGCGGGAGCGGGGACCCCTCTGCACTCCCCTCTGGCGTGCAGCTCTGGCAGGTGGTAGCAACAGCAGCAGGCCAGGGGCACTCGGCGCAGGCGCTGGTGCCTGGTGGAGCGCATTGTGGCGAGGGGTGCAGCCTTCGCCAGGTAGTCTCTGTCATCAGCGCTTCCTGCCACACGCAGATTTCATAGACATTAGGGCTGGAAGGGACCTTACAAGATAATTGGGTCCAACCGCCTGCTCAAAGGGCATGAAGTCAGCTGGGGTCAGATGACTCCAGTAAGGTAATCATCCAAACACTTCTTGAACATGTCCAGAGTAGGTGCTTGCACCATGTCTGGGGGGAGTCTTTTTCCAGACTCTAGAGAATCGAACAGTAAAGAAGTTTTTCTTTATGTCCAGTCTAAAACGGTCTTCCAGCAGTTTGTGACCATTAGACTTTGTCTTCCCTTGGGGCACCCTGGTAAACAGATGTTCTCTCAGTTCCTGATGCACCCCCCTGATATACCTATAGGCTGCCATCAAGTCCGCCCCCTGAGCCTTTGCTTCTGTGAGCTGAAGAGTCCCATGGCTCTCAGCCTCTCCTCATAAGACCTGCTCTTTTGACCTGTGCTCATGCATGTGGCTCTCCTCTGGACTCTCTCAAGCTTCTCCACATCCTTTTTAAAGTGTGGAGTCCAGAATTGGATGCAGTACTCCAGCTGTAGCCTAACCACGGCTGAATAAAGCTGGGGGATGATATCTTGGGTCTTGCTTGAGATGCATCGGTAGATGACAGGGTTTTATTTGCTTCCTGTCTGTGGCATTGTGTTGGGGGCTCATGTTCATTCTGTGGTCAGTCATGACCCCCAAGTCTCTTTTGGTCGTGGTGCTAGTGAGCAAAGCGTTGCCAAGCCTGTAGGTGTGACGTGGGTTCTTTCTCCTGAGATGGAGCACCTTGCATTTCTCTATGTTGAATGTCATCAGGTTTTGATCCACCCACCTTGCGAGCCTGTCCAGGTCAGCCTGAATCCCCAGCCTATCCTCTAGTGTGAATGTGCTTCCCCGTAATTTGGTGTCATCTGCGAACTTAGCCAGTCTGCTTCTGACACCCGAATCCAGATTGTTTATGAATATATTAAAGAGTACTGGTCTGAGTACCGAACTCTGGGGATGCCACTGGTCACCGTGTGCCATGTTGACTCAGTTCCATTGACTGTCATGTGCATGAGCAGCCCCCCACGCTTGCACGGCACGGGAGGGAAGCCCCATATGCTGGAGCCAGCTGCCCACAGGAGGGAAGCCCCAGGCATCTTCCCCTGGGGGGTGAGGAAGGCAGCTGGCTTGAGCGCCTGTTGCTTCCCTTTCATGCCATGCAAATGCGGGGGCTGCGTGTGCTTGGCAGGGACCTCTGACAGAAGCTGCACCCCTCACTGCGATGTGCAGCACTGCCAGCGCCCCTGCCTGCTGCTGCTGTGCCATGGGGGGAGTGTGGAGGGGTTCCCCACACCTTCCCACCCTCCCTCATACCCTACAAATGCCACACACCCATACCTTGCCCCCACATATACACAACCCCCCAACATGCCCTATGCCAGGGATTCCCAGTGTTTTTAGGCTGAGGACTGGGAAGCCGCGGATCAGCAAACTGCAGACCAGCAGTAGGCAGATAGCCAACCCTTTTCTATAGTGGGTATAAAAACTGGAAGTGACCGGCCTGCAGTATACCACACCAAGACTTGGAATTTATTTCTGTATTATTATGCAATCATTTCTATATACAGTATGCAAACCCAAATCATGACAGAAATAATTTTTGTAATCAAATTAAAATAAATTATAGTAGGTGTTTGAATTTTAGTGTATGATATGTTTTTTTTTCTGGTTCTGAGATGGCAACTCTGCCTCCCAAAAGGAGTATTTTCGGGGAACAAGAGGAGGGACTTCTGGTGGCAAAGGTCAGGGGTTAGGGGTGGGACTTCTGGCCCCAAGATGGTGACCAGGGAGTGGGGCAACTGTCAAGGAGTGAGGCTGCCCATGTGGCCCTTGACAGCTCACTAAAACTCATTTAGTGACTCTCCACTCAAAATAATTGCCCACCCCTGTGCTAGATATTGTTGCTTATATGTCAGTGCTACAAGTCGTGGTAAGAAAAAGAGAAACTAGACATTTTCCTTAAGAATTAATTGGCATTACTGAAAATCTAACATGATGATTTCATTCCTGGACCACTGAAGTCATTGATCCCAATGGTTTTGGAAACAGAGAGATTGAAAGTGGGGGAAGGAAAGTTGGAGATGCATTTTAGATGCTGTTACCCTAGAGTTATTGATAATATAGAACTACAGGATCATGAAGGTTTATGAATTAGTGTGCTAAGTAACAAAGCCCAGGAGGGGTATCAGTGGTGTTCAGCCTTTTTCCTTGGTGGGCTAGATGGATGGTGCCTGTTTGACTGTGGGCCAGATATGGGTGGTGGTCCTTATCTAGTGCCTGTGGGGAGGGTGACTGGCTCAGTCCCAACCTGGCCTCATAAGGGAAGGGGGTCTGGCCCAGCATCAACCAGCCGCACGGGCCTAGAGGTTTAGGAATTTGGCAGGGATAAGGATGGCACATTAATAGTCACTGCTTCCCCACTGCGGGACGTCTGGACCCTGAGGTGCCCTATGGACCAGATGCGTTGGCTCTGTGTTTGGCCTGCGGGCTAAAGTTTGAGCATCCCTGTTATAGATTATCAAATAAAACTGTTGAACTCATCTGGACTTAAATTTAGGAGAGGCTGGAGGCCATATGCAACCAGTAGTAAAGTATTGTTAAGAATTTCCCAAAATTAAGGATAGTGATTTTCTTAGAAGAAGGGGTTGTACCTAAGATGCTGTGACTGTTTTTGATGTCACTGTGTTGGGGAAAGAAAAGTTCAGTGGCAAAGTGAAGGCAATGGTGGAAATGAAAAAGAAATGCAACAAAAGTGGGGTAAAGAAGAAATGCAATAATTCCCTGTAAATTATGTGGTGTAGAACATTGATAAGTGAAGTTAAAGAAAATGGGAAAGAATCCCTAATTGCTGGCACTAAAGACAATAAGGACGTTTTAACTGTATTAAGACAAAAAGAAATAAAAATCCTGCCGAGGTATGTAGGCCTGTCCCAAACTGAGATTGTAAATTGTTCATGGTGATGCAGAATATGCAGTAGAGTTTAATAAATTTGTTCTGTTTGGAAAAAGCAATTTTATGTAGTCATATAACATGAGCATGATGAATAGTTCTCAGTCCATTAGTAACAATGGAGGATGTTTATCAGCTTCTGCTATGGGATAAATGTTTTAAAATCAGCTTGCACGGATAACATTTGCCTAAGAATGTTAAAAGAGTTACCTGAGGAAAGCTCTGTCTCAGTGATGCCAACTTCTAATAAATATTGGGACATTTCAAGAGGCTGAAGGAATGCTGAAGACATGCCAGTATTCCAGTATGGCAAGTGGGATTACCCAGTTAAAGATATGTCAGTTAGCCTTATATTAACCATAGGCAAAATAATAAGAAAGCAGACACAAGTTTCAGTTGAGAAAGGCTTATAATGCCAATCAAATACATTTATGTAAAATAGATCTTGTCAAGAAATCTACTTTTTTTTTATCAAGATACCTGAGTTCATTTAATATTTGGACATCTGTAAAGCATTTGACTTAGTACCATATAACATTCAAAGTAGAGAAGCGAGTACCTTAGTGTGCAGCTGGAATTATACATGGTTTTTTGCTGTCCACATTTTTAAAAGGATGCTGTAAAATTGAACAGGGTGCAAAAAAGAGCTAGAGCAAATGACTTGCAGTATGAGGTTAAAAGACCTCAGTCGATTTAGTTTATCAAAGAGAAGAATGGAAGATGACTCTTACAGAGTACCCTCATGTGGAGGAAATACTGGGTACCAAGGACACTTTATTCTTGCACACAAAATGATAAAATAAAGCATAATTTTTCAGTAATGAGGGTGGGTAACCACTGGAAGAGATTACTAAATAAAATAGTTGATTTGCCATATCTTGAAATCAAGACCAGTGGCTATCATTTTAGGAAAATACATGCTGTGCTTAAAGACACCAGTTACAGGGCTCAGTACAGGGTAAAATTAAGTGGCCTGTTATATAGAAGGTCAAGCTAGATCTTTTGGTCCATTTTGACTTTTTTCCCTAGGCTGTTTCAGGAGTCTCAGAATTTCCTGGAGTGACCTGAGAGTTGTACAGAATCTGTTTGTGGCTACAAAGCTGTGTATAATTGATTTTTTTTTTTTCAGTCTTGTTGCCAACCCCCCCAAAAAAATCAAAAGAGAAACTTGTTTTGGGTGTTGACCCCAGAAGAGCAAAAACAATTTGTTTTATGTGTAAAAAATTCATGTTTGGCATGAAATGTTTTGTTGTATGTTTAGGTGTTGTATATCCTTTTTAAAAATATGTTTAGGCAAATTGAAACATTGTTTTTGATACATTACTACATGAAAACATTGAAATGAGGCTTCTATTTTTCCAGTTGAAATTATTTGCCTAAACCTGCACAAATTCACAGATGACTTCAGTTGCCCCCAAAGTATCTATTGTTGAATGATCTCTTCATCCAAAAATTCTGGCCTGGTCTAGTGGCTGCACCAAAACTCTTCTATTAGTGTTGCTGTATAGACCTGTTAAACTATAACACACATTGGAAAGAAATATTTTGTGAAACCAGTCTCAGTGAAAAAAATTTCCCCTTGTGATACATATATAACTGACAGTGTTTGTTGATCGTCTTCCCTTAACAATTGGACAGAAAAGAGTGTTTGTTTAATTACCTTTTCATTGTGGGAAATGATAATGAATAAAGAGGCTGGAGAACATGTCGGATTTCATCATTAATGATCTATTTATTATTATTCCTAATATAGTGATATGACTAAGTACTGGACACAAGTGTGCCTAAACCAAGTTGCAATTGACTTTTTAGAATGTCTAGTGGTCTAAAGAAAGTTTCATTAGGGTTACCTGAACCTTGTTTAGTGTGCAACAGTAAAATGGGAGGTATTTAAAAACCACTGTAGAGATTACAGAAGAAATTTCCCCTAGTTAAGTTTGAGATCATGAGAAAAGAAACAACTGGGCTGAGGTGGTTAAGTGGTGATGTAAACAGTATTAAAAGCAGTAAGCAGTAGGCTTTTTGAAAGTATAAACAGTCTGGTAAGGAGGAGGATAGGAAGATCTATTAAAATAAGCAGAAGGCAGTTAAAAGGATAATTAGAGAAGCAAAAGAAATAGTGACGATTTAATTGCTAAGAATACTTTGACTTCAAAGAGTTCTTCAGATATATTAATGGTAAGGAAGCTTGCAGTGGAAACTTGTCCATTTGAAGGTGATGATAGGAGTTGGAGGAGGCAATATGGAAATAGTTTATTAGTTAAATAGTTGTTTTTTATCTGTGTTGATGGATTTGCAGAGGGGTCATAGTGGAGTGAGAGATCCCAGGGATCCAGTGTCTTGGCATAGTACAAGAAGAGATCCACACTCTGAGAAGAACATTGTGGAAACACTTGGACACTCAGGCTATGGTGGCATTTTTAAAAAAATGTAGAGCCACAGAGGCAGCTAGTCAAAAAACCTAAAGCCCAGATATCTGAAAGATAAGATTGCAGCACTCTGGTGTGCTAATGAAAATGTTGAAGTAGAAATTTGTTAAAGAATTAACATACCATCTTCTTTCTGATCCTAGTCCTTGCATCTGTCAGATACTTTTTAGCATAGACTGGACAGGTGCATAGTTCTCAGATTATATGTTAAAGACGTAATGGATTTTCAATGACTTTTCTTTTTGTAGTGGGCCATCTAGCCATAGCAGGGAAAAACTTGAAAATCCTCTAATTCCAAGTTTATCAGATGGAGAACTTTCAAGGCACACAAATCAGAATATAGTGCTGCTATTTAAACTCATAACTCCTCTAAACTCATTCATTCAGAACTGTCTAAGCATCTGGGGTGAAAATACTGCAGGTGTCACAAGAAGAAATCTGCAAAACAAGTATGTAATCAATCTGTCCACACGCTAGATTCTATAGAGGAGGGCTAGAAGCTTAGCTCAAGACTGCCTTCTTCAGAATGATTCTCCCTGTAGTAGTACCTCTCCTACCCTGCTCAAGTCCCTGAATAACAGTTAATTCAGAAGATGGATGGGTCCGTCTTCTGCTTAGTGCTTTTTGTGACTTAGCATCACTTCAGTCTTAAGACTATACAACTAAATAGGCATGTTAATGTTTTTAAGGAACTTGATCAGGATGGACTAGGTTCTCACCTGGCTATCCTGAAAGACGGTGGAGGGGGATCAATCCCTTTGTCTGTAGGTATTTTATGTAACTTTGGTGATTAAAATTTGAATATGTGGGCCGTAACGCATTGGAAAATTAACTAAATATTTCTTCTCAATGGTGCAACCCTAATAAGGGCCAGAGGCTCTCCTCTACCCTGGGTGAGTGGATATTTCTTTTTAACTTTGATTTTAGACATGTGATTAGCAAATTCAGCTTCAAGATCCTCTTATGCTTCACTGTAGGTATATGAAGATTAATAACCTAAATAAGCTAATAATATAGTAGATTAGAGTCAGGATCAAATTTGAATTGCCTCTGAAAGCTGTCTCACCAAAAAAAAGTGGGGCGGTACATGCGACTGCAGCATGTGCTGCCTGAAACTGGAGCCTGGCCAGAGCCATGCTCTGGCCTCCAGCCAGGAGGTTGCTGCTGGTGCAGCCAAAGCAGCCCCCAGGACCTCACGTAAAGCTGCTGTGGCCAGCTCAGATGCTGGCCCCAGCTTCCCTTACCCCACCCGGGGCAGTATGCTACTCACCAGAGCCCATGTGCAGGGGCATGCACACAATGCACACATATGTGCTACTGTTCTTAGTCCCCGGGGAAAAGCACATTCCCCGTCATGGACATGGCCCTTTTGTCAATGACTGACCAAATTTGTTGTCACCAAAGTTGTAAGGAAGCAGATGACCCATTGCAATAGAGCTGGGGGCATCAGGTTTTCTATTGCTATTTGCCCAACCCAAAAAGTAAAAAAAGGGTTTAAACAAATTAAAAGAGAAGTTTAGCAGTGTTGCAATTGAATGTGGTATGGCTGCTGTAGCTTGGTTAAATGTTTTTAAGTCTTGACCAAATCCACCATTTGTAGTGTCTGTCATTTGGCCCTTTAAAAGATGATAGCATTTCTTTTAAGTGTCATAAGTATTTACTTTTTTATTTTATTTAATTTATTTTTTTTAATGCTGAGAACTCAATTTCCTTGAACGAGGCATCCAAGTATGCACTGGTCTTACATGTATATTAGTATGCCTTTGTGCCTTGGGAGTAGCAGAGCCCATATTCACTCTCTACTTCATAGATTTCATAAATATTAGGGCTGGAAGGGACCTCGGAAGATCATTGAGTCCAGCCCCCTGTCCAAAGGGCAGGAAGTCAGTTGGGGTCATAGGAAGTTAGCTGGGGTCATAAGATCCCAACAAGATAAGTATCCAATTTGCTGTTGAAGATGTTCAATGTAAGCGTTTGAACCACCTCCGATGGCAGGCTATTCCAGACCTTGGGGGCTTGGACAGTAAAGAAATTCTTCCTTACGTCCAGCCTGAAACGGACTTGTAGTAGTTTATGACTGTTCGACCTCGTCATCCCTTGGGGCACTCTGGTGAACAAATGTTCCCGCAGATCCTTGTGGGTCACCCCTGATAAACTTGTAGGTGGCCATCAGATCACCCCTGAGCCTGTGCTTTTCCAGGCTGAAGAGCCCCATGGCTCTCAGCCTGTCACTGTAAGGTCTGTTTTCCTGACCTCTGATCATGCGTGTGGCTCTTCTCTGGACTCTCTCGAGCAAACTTGCAGAGCCACTTTGTAGGCAGCTGGTAGAACAACAAGATTCCCATAAAGGCAGATGGTGGAATAGGAAGTTCAGATGAAAATTTTCTGTGGAGAGTGCCATGATTTTAAACACAAATGGCTGAAAAAAAATCTGTCCTGTTAAGCATCGGCAGTGGTGGAAGGGGGGACTAGTGGGGCTTAGCTCCCCTCCTGCCCCCAAATGCAGGGCAGTGGTAAGGCCACGGGATTCTGGCAGCTGCAGCTGGGGTGGGGTGGGGTGCGCAGGCAGCGGTAAGGGTGGGAGTGGGTCTAGGGCAGCCTGGGACTGGGGCAGGTGCTGTACAGCCGGGACAGGGTGTGGGACTGAGCCATAAGCGGCTCATTCAGGGGGTGTGGATCCTGCTGCTACATGCGCCCCTGGAGGCATGGGGGCCTATGCTGTTAAGTTGAACAGTTTTTTTCAGTGCATGGAGTTTTATAAAGGTTCTGTTTTTTTTTAATAGATCAGGAAAAGGTCCTGAATGCTGCAAACTTATATTTCTAAATAGGTTACAGGATGTTTCTTCTATTGAAGCTTATCACCCAGGATAAAATATTATGGTAGTATGGGGAAAAGAGCTCCTTGGAGAAAGAGATGAGTGGTATTTGCTGTGTGTCAACAGGCCTGCACTGAATGTTTCATTATCTGATCACGCTGTTTTAATGGATAATGCCATCTTCCTGTTTCTAGTTTTGAATTTTCCCACCTGAATTTGGTATTGGAGAATGAGCCCCATATGGGGCTGAGTGGGGCATGAGTCAGACCTAAGAGACCTCCAAACATGCTTCTTTTTCCCTCTCTTTCTGAAATTTGATTTTCTTTCACTTTATATTTTACTTTTCATCATAATTTGTTCAGATGAAACAGTTTTTACTTCAAGAAAATGATGCTGAGGCTTTTTTTTCCCTATTTTATATTCCTTCTCCACATCCATTGCTAGTGGTATCCTAGTGCCTTTCCTTTCAGGTGCTCTAATGGGGAGTTTCTCTCATGAGATCCTGTCTCTGTCCCTCTGCTCCCATGAATTATTATGTGAGCTGTGCTCCCTTGTGTTTCCATTTCCCTTGAGGACCATGTTTATAAATGGCTTTGGTTACTGGATTATTTGATACATTTGTCTGGTCTTATGATAGCATTTGTAAGTGCCCCTGTATCCTCTGAAATGCTGCTTTGTAACCTCGTGAAGCCCCATAGATAGATAAATATCCCTCTGCTTCCTGCAGTAAAAGTCTAGGAGTCTTCCTTTCCCTCCCCCCACTTTTTTTTTTTTGCCCGGGAATGGAAAGCATACTACATGCAGGACAGTTTCTTTACAAATACCAATAATTGTAGCAAAATAGGAAAAATGAGATGACACCCTGTTTCAGGGTGCGCTGCATCTTTAAAAGGTGAGAAAAGTGAACAGATATGCAAGAGCAACCTAGGTCTGTCTAGGGGCAAAACAGTGGAATATGGAAGACAAATTAAACATAGGGTGGTTATTATGTAGTATCCTAACTGGGAAAAGGATTTAAAAGTGTTGAGGAAAAAATCTTGAAGCTGCCAGCTCAGTTTATATCCATAGATAAAAAAAAAAAAAAAAAA
>NW_017728925.1:3131730-3134090 GCF_001723895.1 Crocodylus porosus
CCTTGTGGGGGGGGCTTCTCAGGAGGGGTGGGCCCCCTGGCCCCCACAGGGTGCAGCCTCCCACACAGCACATGGAATGCTCCTCCCACAGGGCCCCAGCTCTTCCCTGGAGGGCCATAGCCCCTATCTCCTGGAGGGCTCCAGCCCTGGGGCTGCTCATGCCACCTGGCCGGGCTGGGCAGCACAACCAGCCCCAGGGCCAGCAGGACCCAGCTGGGCTCCATGTGGTCTCCGTGTGCCGGGCCACACAAGTATCCAAGGGCTGGCAGGACCTAGCTGGGCTCTGTGCAGTCCCTGCACGCTGGGCTGGTGCCTGCCATTATAGGAATGGCCCAGCAGGACCTGGCTAGGCCCAGCACATGGGGACGGCATGCCATGCCAGGTCTTGCTGTCATGGACCTGGCCAGGTAGCAGAGGAGCCCCAAGGCCTGGCTGGGCCCAACATGCAGTCCCCACGTGCTGCACTGGGTCCTGTCACCATGCAGCACAGGGAACATTTTTTCATTCCTCTACATGCCTCTTGCTCCACCTCAGAGGGGTTTGAGGCGGGGCAAGAGGCAGATGTGTGTTCGTCTGGACATGCCCTCTGTGTCTGCTACCCACTATGCTTTGGCCAAGTTCAGTTAGGCCAATTGTTTCTTGTGCTCTTTATTTTGATATTATGCAGAAGATTGTTTCTCAATTTGTCTTATTTCTTCCTGCATTTTGGGTAGGGATGGTTTTCATTTTGATCAGATGATATTGCATTCCCTGTTCTCAACCTAGCAAGACTTGACTGCAACTAGCTGACCCCTTAGCCCAGGGGCAGGCAGTTATTTTGGGCGGAGGGCCGTTTACTGAGTTTCGACAAGCTATTGAGGGCTGCATGACAGGCAGCCCAGGGCAGATAAATACTAATTTTCTAAATTTTTTAGGGACTAGATAGAATGGCTTGGCGGGTTGCATCTGGCCCGTGGGCTCCATTTTGCCCACCCCTGCCTTAGCCCTTCCTCATTGTGAGTCACTGAGGCCATCAGTATGTAAATAAGCCTGATGCTTTGGCTAAAACAATGAATATATTAGAAAATGTCACATTGTTTTATTTCCCTCTTACCTTTCCTAGTCAATTAATTAAAAATCCTTTACACAGCTGGGAGTTACTGGTAACACACTGAAAGGTGGCAATTTTCCTGTACTGCGCCAGGGCTCATGCACTGCTTTTGATATAAGAACATTCCTACTGAGAACAGAAAGTGTAGCCAGGAAACGGCTTTCTTCAACTCTATTCAATGCATCTCAGACAGAAGCAAGAGCAAGCCAGGTGGGACTGTAGATTTCTTGACTACTGACGGTGTATGATGGTTGGAAAGAAATTACAGTGTACTCCCTGGCTCGGGTATCCCAACATTCATGCTGAAGGGTGCTCTTAGGGCATGTACTGTATTTTTCAGATGTGAAAGAACTTGGAGAGGACAGGTGGGACTTGTGTAGCCTTCTCGGGGGCCAAGCATTAAACGCTTGTAAGCAGGAAAAACACCGTATCACCAGGAATTGAAACTCCTTTCTCCTCATGCCCTTTATGGGCAGATCCACACATGCAAGCACGTGCGCTTGCAGTAGCTCAAATAGAAGCAGTGCAAATTTGAGCCGGGGTTTTTTGCCTCAGCACATGTGCTCGGACATGCACTTTGTTGTGGAGCAAACTGTGCCACTTGGGGCAAAATAACCCTGCCTGGCTCCTCCTGGATCTGCAGCCAGGGGAAGCTAGAGTCCAGGGCCAGCACCAGTACTATAACAACCTGCCCTGTCCTGGCCCCATCCATACAAAAAGCTGTCCTGGCAAGCAGCTCAGGGCTACTCACTCTCAGGAGCTTCTGGAGCCCAGCCACTTCGTACTTGGGAACCCTACCCTTGTGCCAGCTGGACTGCTGCAGCAGCATCCCAAATCCATTTTTAAAATACCCCAAAATTCGTGTTCTTTCACAATTAAAACAAAAGACCACTACACACATACACACACGCACACACGCATACACAGCGATCAGTTGGGCAAAGCTCTATTGGTATGTTTACAATGTTAAAGCAATGTGGAAGCCTACCAGTATCTCTATCATCATGATAAAAGAAATTCTAAGTACCTATATGTGTTGATGTGTACTTTTGGTTTTCTTCGCACATGCTGGGTATGTGATGGGGGGATGTGGTGTTTGCAGGAAGGGGGTGGGAAAGGGTGTGGGGGAAGGCGTGTGGGTAGGTGTGGGGCGATTTTTGGGGGGACTGTGGGTTTTGGGGACCTTGTGGGGGAGCTGCTCACGAGGGGTGGGTCCCCTGGTCCCCACAGGATGCAGCCCCCCGCACAGCACATGGAATACCCCCACTTC
>NW_017728925.1:3134621-3146817 GCF_001723895.1 Crocodylus porosus
CCTCACCCACTTACACCCATGCCCCCCCCCCCACTTTCCACTTAGCTTCGACAGTGCCAGGGGCTGGAGGTAGCAGGAGAACCGAAGAGATGCTCTGGCCAACATCACAGCGTCTCTTTTGGAGAACTGGCTCTGTGGCACTGTCTGAGACTGTGCCTTGCTCTGCTCTTCTGTGGAGTGTTTTTTTTTTAGACTTCTGGGGTCTAATCTTTTCCCTGTAGTGCAGAATTGCAGCGCAGAGAACATTTTTTTGTTCCTGCACGTGCCTCTTGCCCTACCTCAAAGGGGTTTGAGACGGGGCAGGAGGCATGTGTGTGCTCGTTTGGACGTGCCCTTTGGGTTGCATATTTAGGACTAAATGTCAATCTTCCACCCTAAGGAGTGCCTCTTCGATGGCCCAGTGGAACACAAACTGAGTTGCATTTTGGTTCAAGGCAAAGGGTCCAAATTCAGATGTGATGTGCCTGGTCCAAGAAGTAGAAGAATTGGAGAATGTCATTGCAACTGACCCAGCACGAGATTGGGCAGATAGATCATGCTCCCCTTGGCTTCTGGTATGGGATAGAGGAGATGTACACAGTCTTAGAGAAGTCCAAGTCCAGTATGCCAAAGAGGGCACTGAGGGCACCAGTGAGTGGCCACTGCCGGGGCAGTCTAGGAAACCACGGAAGAGAGTCTCCTCTACCTGCTTTGGGCAGAAAGGGCAGGTCACCTGCTGCTCCATGTAAGTGGAAGACAAAGGTGCCTGGTCCCTGGGCCTATGCAGGAGCTGCCACTGGAAAAGAAGGGGCAGAGAAGTGAAATCTTATTTTGGAAACTTATTTAAGCTTTTCAGTTATCATTCCTGTTAGGATGGCTAATTATTTTGGCAATTGAAAGAATACGGAAGTAAATTCCATCTCTGCAATGTAGTTATCTTTCCTCTCATGTAAAGATTTTTGAGGGGAATTTGTTCTCCTCCTTTACATAGGACAGTGAAATTCAGCTGTGATGCAAGGAGGTGTGGACAAGACAATCCACTAAGTTTCTTCCAACTGAAGTGATTTTTTTGATGAAATAAATGTGACTTAGTACAATAGTATCCTCAGTGACTCAGGAGCCCTTTGTTCTATACCCTGCTCTGACCAGATTGACTTTGTGATCGGGCTAAGCTACTTAGGGCTAGGTTCAGACTGGTGCCTTTAGACTGCCTACATTCCAAGTAGGTCACACTGGGCCTGCACTAGCAGCCACAACACTCTTTATGCACCTGTGATTTGGAGTGCAAAGTTTCCCAGTCATCTATACTAGGTCATCTGTAAATGTTCAAAAGCAATTCATGGAAGGAGTGCCTGCTTGCATAATGGCACTGAATGCCTCCCTCAGTTCCATTGCAGGAGATTCCCGAGTCTCTTGAAAGGCTCCCTCTAGTAAGGGACATTTGAGCAAAGTGAACGTACATCAACAGCATTAAATTCTTTTCAGGAAATGAAGGTGGTGTCCACCAATACCCTGCTGCTTATAGCATGGACCCAGGAAGTGAAAGGCCTGGGTTTTAAACTCTCAAGCAGGAGTGGGCAACCCCCCTGGCATGGGTGCTAGAGTATGGCATGCAAAGGTGTTTTGTTTGGCATGTGTGCCTCGGGGTGGACAGTAGGGAAGGGGCCAGGGCTGTCTTGCTACAACAAGGATTGGACCCCTCATGGCTCCCTTGCCGTCTGCTCATGGCACGCCAACATCTTCAAGTTGAGATTGCAGGTGTTTTTGGCAGTCTGCCCAAAAACATTGCCTACCCCTGTTCTAAGGAAACTTAAAATATTCTTCCATGTCTCAAAAGAGTTCCTTTTAATAGGTGAAGTGAGGGAACTTCCCACCTGTCTTCTTGAAGCTGTCATTTGGCAGCCAAAACTTCAGGAATAGTGGGACCAGAAGGACAGCAAACAAGTGATAGTTTCATACTTGGTAGGGGCTGGAAGGGACCTTACAGATCTTGAGTGGTTATGTTTAGGGATACATTGATAAAGATTTTTTTGGCCAATACCAATGGCTGATTACTAACCAGCCATATTGGCTGATACTAGTCTCATTGCTGATATGCAGCTCGGCAGCATGGAGAGCAGCATCTAGCTGGGAAGTCTGTGGGGTCAAATGGGCACGGGGGTGTAGATCACGTCCCCATGGTGAAGGAAGGAGTAAGGCTGGGCCTGGGGCAGGTGCTGCCCAGTCAGAGCAGGACAGGCTGCAGGACAAAGCCGTAGGACGGGGGTGCAACAACTCCCGCCACTGCGCACACACCCAAGGGAGGCATAGGGTGCACGTGCCCCCTGAATTTGTGTGCAGAGCAGGGCAGGATGCTCATTGTGGGCTCAGAACTGGGGGCTGTGCCGGCCTCTTCCCAGAGCGGGAGCTGTGCTTGGAGTGGGTGGCAGTGGTGTTCGGAGTGGGGCTATGGGGGTCCTGGTACGGGGGATGACCTGGTCCCTGCTCAGAAAAATGGAGGCAAAGAAATTATTAAATAGGTTAGCTTTGTCATCTGGTAAGACCACCAGATTTCCTAGCGTGTCGTGCAGAGGCCCCACATTACATAGAACCTTCTTTTTACCCCCTGTGTATTCAAAAAAGGATTTCTTGTTATCCTTGATCCAGGGTTGCTAGTCCCAGTCCATCTGTAAAGTGCAGCTAATGACACAAACCTTATGCACATGATTGCAGTGATGACCATGTGATGTTAAGCTACTACTGTAATGACTGCGTTGTTGAATACCTTAGCTCTGTATGTCGAGTCTGATTTACTCATAGTATATTTGTGTGAGAATTTAGTATAAGCATGTTTTTCAAAGCCTTTTATTTTGACATTTTGAGAGTTTTGTTCCATTTCTGTTGATGGTTTCAAAGTGAAATGCTAATCCTAAAAATAAAAAATAAATACTAAATACAAAAATCCAATTTTTTTTGGCATTTCCAGAGACAAATGTATTTTTAATGGCCTCTCTCTGTTTAGTCCTTTACTGACAGATAGTGGGATACTTTAAAGCCAGAATAACATTGTTTTAAAAATCTCTTGCTCCTGGTGAACTTTAACTAATCAAGCTATTTGCATCAAGTCAGATCAATGATTAAGGCAGGTGCCAAGCTAATCTATACGGAATATTGAATGTGATCTTCTGACAGACAATGTAATATGCATTAAATTTTATCATGCCTCAGATCTAAGTAATTTATTATGACAAAGTTCTGTTAGTAAATGTTAACCTCCTGTGAACAGCTGACGTGACCTTTTTCCATACTGTTGGCTGTCCTCTTGTATCTCTTGGCACCACTCAAGAGGACTGTGGCTTTGGATGTAGTGCCAGGCTCATTTTGGACTTGGTTACTATATCTTGAAAAGTGCAAAGAATTAGTGTCAAACTCCTGAATTCAGCCCAGTGACTGGCCAATTTATTGTATATTTGTGGCCTCATGTTGTCTTCAGATTCAACAAAATCTAAGATTTCATTAGAAAAATAAGAGATTTCTAGTCCTTTTATTTGTGCAGAATATTTTCTAAATCTGATTAGAGTCAAACTGATGCCACATTATCTCCTTGAGTTTCCCAAGTGGACTGAGAGAATGACCTCAGGAGTTGAGAGCTTCCTTGACCCTCATAAAGCTGGCTATTAATGCTACCACCCAATGCTGACTCATGGCTGATCATTTTAGCGGAAGAGAAAAGGAGGCTGTGTATGGCTGAGAATTGCTGCTAAAAAGGAAAGGTAGAGTGTGGATCCATAGGGTTGTCTCAGCCCACAGGCAGCAATTCAGAATGGAATCCATCTCCTTTCATGGAATTGGACTGATTCCCCTGACATGAAAGTTTCATCTTCAGTCTTTAGTCACCCAGATGTCTGTTGATTTTTACCTGATTTTGACGTTTACGCAGTTGACTGTGATCTACATATTCAGAATTTGCTGCAAGGGTTAGATCTCCATTCGTTCTCACACAGGAGATGCATATACTCGTATGTGTGTTTGTACAGAGCAGGATAGTATCATGTGCATTCAAAGGGCTGGAGTATTTTTCTAGTTCCAGTAATCAGAGCATATTCAAGCAAGGTACCTCATTTTAAAATGTGCACACTTACTTTGCATAACGACATGTGAAAATACTTGGATCTTAACTTCATTATATAGTCCCTCAGATGTAGCCATTTAGGTCTTCAGACTCTCCTCACACTTCCTGTGCAATCTCAGATAGGACTTCTAGAAATCAGGGTCATAAAAGTCATCCGGACTGATCTCCATTGTCATTGCTAACACTGTCTCCTCTCTACAGATTTCCAGCCGTGGCACACCATCGCATCTTCTGTGAATC
This sequence comes from Crocodylus porosus, assembly GCF_001723895.1. Classification (NCBI taxonomy): domain Eukaryota; kingdom Metazoa; phylum Chordata; order Crocodylia; family Crocodylidae; genus Crocodylus; species Crocodylus porosus. Next base: position 3,138,952 of record NW_017728925.1, read on the forward strand.
TGTTACCTCCCGTCGCCCCCCCCAAATCTCTTGAGTTATTTTCCTGGTGACCTGACTAAAACTGACTTTATCCAGTTGGCTTTGGCTTCAGCTTAGCAAAATTAATATTTCTTACCCTTGGGTATCAAACTCATTCCAGGCTGGATCCAGACTGCTCCTTGTGGGTAAGAAATGTAGCGCTGGTGGTGGCATTATTGGCAGGGCAACCAGCTGCTTGCTGCAGCTAGTGGAGGTGACACATATGGCAGGGCAAGTGGGGCTGTCAACATAGGCTTTACTCACCCCCCCTGTTGCCAGTGGCCATGTGCAATGGGACAGTGTGTTCTGCAGCCAGTGCCGTCCTCTACTAGTCCTGCTTCCAGATTCCCAGGTCTACCAGTAGTTCAGTGGACTGGGTGGAGCAGCTCTGCAGAATGGAGCTGGTTGTGTTTTTTTTATGTTTGACACTTATGCTGTATCTGGTTGCATGAACATCACAAAACGGGAAATATTTCTAAAGGAAGGGGACACAGGAAGGAAATTAAGGCTAGTGGTGTCCAGCCTGCTACCACTTATTTACATGAACGGGCTTAGATCTGAATCTCTTCACCCTATGTTTGTCTGTTTGTGTTGTGGGGCTGAAAAGAAGGGTGACCAACACCTGAAACAAATATGAAGGATCTAGGGAGTTTCTTTGTGAGCAGCATACCACCATTGCAATTAGTCCTGCCTCAGAGAATGAGGAAGTAAGACACTCTTTTGGCAGTCCTGACCTTAGAGTTTAATTAAAATGTTTCTCTTCCAAAGCTAGTGGCAACTGACCTGGCTCTGTAGTTTTACCTGCTTCAGTTGCTAGTTTGGAAATCCATAAAACAGGTAACAAAATTTAACCCAAAGAATCCCTAGGTTCCCAAACCCTGGTATTCCTGGGTTCTCAAACAGCGAGCAGGATTGCCATTACTCAGTTTCCCTGTGCGTCTTCATTTAACATTTTACTCTAGAAAGGTAAACTTCCAAAAATGAGGGAAATCTTTCAGGTTTGCAGTTACAACAGAGACCCAGACTGCCATTTTCTGTATCTGTATCAATGGGGGTAACTAATTAACTGGGGATCAGACTAGTTGCTGATCAAGCTCTTATTGCATTTACTGGTGTTACGTCATGGATGAATTTGACCGTTTGTAATTGGAGTGACCCAAGTGGTCTCTTCTGGGTTATATTCTCCAGTACAGCACTAATACATTATAGCTCTTAAGTTATTTAGCCTGGTTTTATGATGTGCCATGTCTCCTTCACCAGTTAGTTGCACAGTCCTGTAATGTTAGATTGTTTGACCAAAAGTTGTGAGTGCTAGAATGTGTGTGTTCCCATTGGAGGCTGGGGTGCACTATCCACCTTAAATACTGGCCTTCTGCCTTCTGTAGATTAAAGGTGAAAGTTGCTGTTATTTTTCCATTTTATTTTTGCATTGTTTTTCAAAAGGGTCATCTTAATATTTTTAATTTTTTCCTTTTGGGTCTGTAGCCTAAAATACTACTTTGTGTAATTATTTCATCTAATGGCTTACAAAGACTCCTGGCGTTGTTTAAATTTATCTTGAGAGCAGGTGAGGAAAGCCCAGAATGTAAAGCACTTTTCCCCTTGCCAGGCTGCTATTTTCAATTTTTTTAGTTTTACTGAAATAACAAAACAGGAGGAAGCTTTTATCCTTGTGGTGGAATTTTTTAGCTAACCTGAAACATGTAAAAGAGGAAGCTGCTGGGATAAAATGTTATAATACCACTTTCTGGCCTTTTGAAAAATAAACAGCCCAATTTAAAAGCATATTTGTGTTAAAATTCTTCTTTTCTTGTCCCCCACACCCAGCTAACAAGCATTTTAATCCTCTGTCCAAGGCATGACCAGTGTTCTTACCTTGCCTTCTCACTGTTTCTGTTTTTATACCAGATGTAGCAAAGAACTTGGCACCAAAGTCTGCCGCGTTTGTAATGGTGGAGTGGTGAAATTGAATGGATTTCCGTTTCTGAGGTCAAACAGCACATAATTCATTCTTAGCTTCCTTTCCCTGCAATTCAAAGGACAATCCCCAGTGAGCCATAATGGGACCAAGTAATACAAAATATTGCACCTCTGTCCTAGTAAAATATCTTGCTCCTGTGTGAGAAAAATGTCTACGTTTAAGGGTTTACATTGGCGTTTTCATTGCCTGAAGTAGCAGTGCTTATGTTACTTTTGTTTGGGCTCCATATGTAAGTCTTTTTATTTTAAAATGAAGATTATATCCTGGTATAAATTAAAATAAGAGCATAGATTGTAGGTGCATGGTTTTAATTGCATTTCATAAAAAGTTAGTTGTTGAAATGGACAGGATAGGTCAGTGTCTTTCAAAAGGGGATTACCTTTCATGGACTGAGTAGAACCAGTGCAGCAATACCTGCTTGAGTTTGCAGAGGGCTTGGAAACAGTAGCTTTGCAATATGAATTGCTATGTTAATTTTAGTATAGTATCTCAGATGTCCTGTGACAGTAATTTAAATCAGAGATTCTCAGACCATGGCTCCTGAGCTACAAGTGTCTCTTCCACTTACTACCTGTGGTTTTTTGTAGGAAATATTGTAGAACATGTTCCCCTGGCTGCATTGGATAGGTCTTTCCTGTAATCCTGAATATAACAACACACAAAACTGCACGAATACAACACACACAACTATGAACTGCAGTTCTTTCTTTTGAATTGGAGTGTGTCACAATTTGCCTGGGGGTGTATATGAAGTGAGTTTTTGGTTAACACCAGCTGTTTGTGTGGCCCCTGAGTCAGTGAGGACTGGGTGTCATTGCTTTAAATGTTAAAATTGTTAGCTGTTTTGCTGCTTTTCAAATCATGGAAGAAAGGAGGGGGAATATCATACTGTGAAAATCTCACTAGCATTTCCCTAAATTTGTGTGTGAGGGCTGGGTGTGTGGGCAGGCAAAGGATAAGCTGGTGGGGGAAGTCCCATAAATTAAAAAGAGTGGGCTGCAAAGATGTGGGACAGAGTGTCCTTGGCTTCATTTTCCTAAGGAGAAATTTGGTAAGTGGGGAAGGTGCTGGTTTTAGGTGGTAAGAAAAATACTCAATACCTTTATCATTTTAGAAGATGCTATCCGTGAATTTAGACTGTATTGTGATGATGGTTTCCAAGTACTCTGCCACTGTAAGTGGAAAGCTAACGTGACAGTGAAGTGAGGTGTTGTTCACAAAATCTTGTACATTTCTTATTCACTTGATCTATAAAGTGTTCCTCTATGCTATCTTGTGCCTGATTTCTGGTTAACGTAGCTAAGTACCTCTGCTTGTGTCATAAAGGAGCTGTTGGGTGGCTGATCACTCTTGGAACTGTTTGACTTAAGTGCCTGAATAGGAGGAGATTTATTATGAAAATCAGCCCCTATTTGGAGTGCTAATCAGTTTTGGAAATTCTGGCCAAGATGGTGTACATCATAACTTCCTGTTATCCCAAAGATCTTGGTTGTCTGATTAGGATGGAGAGAGCAATCATTGGTAATTTGGTTAAAGAAAGATCTGTTGTCTCTCAGTGCAGCAGGAACATTACCGTGTTGCCCATTATCTTTGTTGTTTGTCCTTGGTTTCTATTAAGGTCTTAGTCGTTGTCAGCCCTTTGGGAGGGAAGGTGAGGGGGAGGCTGTGTTTGGAGGAAATGTGACCAGAGCTTTCCTGTGTATGGCGGGCTGCATATGTGACTGTCTCCAGCCAACCGGCTTGCATGAAAGCAAGTCAGGGCCCTCATTTTTTTTTCTTGTTTTTTTCACCTGGGGTGGGAGAAGGGAACCTTATGTGTCACCAGAGGATTAGAGAAACTTTAGAAAACTTGGTTTTGCTCTCAATTCTGCTTGGGTAAACAATTTGGAGTCCAGTTTGTTTGGGCCAAGAGTTGTTCCAGTGCACATAGAAACCATTGACACTGTATCTGCAAATTCTTTTCCTTGATTTCAAAGAGGAGGAGTGCTGGTAAGTGCATCAGGTGGAATCCATGCCTTTTAATCACTGTCTGTAGCTCATCGTTACTAACCGTTAAAAACATCAGCCATTCAGTAATCAGCTAATTAAAACTGACCTAGTAAATGAAACAGTTTCTGATTGGATAGCTCATAAAATGCATCCATTCTTTGGCCAGACAAAATTGCAGTAGGATTAGAGTTGCAACTGTATTTTCTTGAGGCAATGTTTGTTCAGTTGTATGCAATTAAAGAAACCTTTAGTTTTTTATTAAAAATGTTTCTCTTCTCTAGCATGTTCCATTTGGGATTCTCAAGCAGCTGGGAACCCAGTTCCTTGCATAAAGTATAGGCAGAATGACAATTTGTAGTATGAAGCAGTTGGATTGCTGTACTAGTTGAAGCTTAGAGTGGTCTTGAACAGTGCATTATAGGAGTCCGTCTTAGGAGTGTAGGGATGGCACAGCAAGGTTTTTATGACCACGGAAAGACATCAGCAAATGAAATAAAGATGATAACGGTTCCTTTTGCTGTATGGAAATTGAGGATACAGACATGCTTACAAGTTATAGCAAAGTAAGCAAGGGAAGAGATTTAAGTGACTCGACTACTTCCTGCTAGCTCTTTACATACTTGCTCTTGTCCTCTGATAGAGGTTGACCCATGTTAGCTTAGCACTTGGTGAAAGAATGGTTAGCTATTGCAGATCAGCTTTCATTTACTGCAGAGCAGGAGCATGAATGTGTGAGTAGTAACCATGGAGTAGCTGATGCATGGTACATTCCTGTGCTTGTTAATTTTATGGTAGCTTGTTTGTGCATCCAAGCCCCAGGAGGCCTGGGGAAACCAAATGCATGCCATAATTGCAAACCTTTATTATAAGAAATGTATCTAACTCCCCAGTACACAGAAGCAGAGACATTTTCTTCAAGTTGTTCCCCCAGCAGACTTTGACTTCTCTGAATGAAGTTGGGGGCACATTACAGTATCTGCTCCAAATATACATTGAACCAGATCGGTAGAGGAACAGAACTCAGTGTGGTATTTCAAGATACTCAGCTGTCCAGAAAGCCACCTTTTGACATCATGCAGAAAGAAGGTATGGAGCTGCTGAAAGAACATTTATCTTCCTTGGCCTGTTCCACCACTGGGTTGCCACCATCTCACAATAACTAGCGACCAAGATGGTGGCCAAATTTTGAAATTAGCGTGAGCCACCTGACTTTTGTCCTTTATCAGAAAGAGCTCCTCATAGAAGGAAAGAAGTACCACTGACTCCTACTATCTTGGGGCTAAAAACAGATTAGTGATTAATAAGAAATTGACAGGATCCGCGTTAAGTTGTAGTTGTTTTGTCATGATTTTTCCAGTAGCCTTTGTCCAAAGGAAAGGCTTGTCAGGCAGTTGTTTGAGAGCTCTTTAGCGTCCTTATGTGGTTCTTTAATTCAAGGGCTAACTGCACTTTGTTCTGGAATCCAGCAAAGGCTTGCCTTCCCCTTTGGAGCCATTTTAGGTTGTAAGTTGTGATATGTTCTAAAGTAGGAGATGGCAGTTATTTGGGCAAGAGGGCCACTTAAGCACTTTTGGTGAGCTGCTGGGGGGGCGGGGGGGTGTGGTAATGCTGATACTGTGGGTTGAGGAGGAGGTTGTTAGTACCTGAACCCGGGTGGGCAGGCGGAAGCAATTGGTCCTATCTAGCCCAGGCCATCCTCCCTGCACCCACTGACAGGGGCTCTGGGTGGAGTGGGCAGGTGGGCAGGGTCTCCATGGAGACTGGCTTGGCATCCCTCTGAGCAGGGTTACTTGGCTGGCTGGCTGGGATGGGACTGTGGGTGGGTGTGGAGTGGCATGTAGGATCAAGACAGGTGGGCAGGGGCAGGGCCAGGACAGAGCTGTGATCTTCTCTGGGGTGGCAGTGGCAGTCAAGCAGTGAGCTGTTGCTGTGGGGGTTGCTGAGAGGCTGAGTCCAGTCACCATGCTGCCCGTGGTCTGCTGTGTGCCCAGGGGCAGTAGGACTGGCCGCACAAGCCATGGCCCAAGGGACCCGCCGTGGGCCAGATAAAATCCCCTGGCAGGACAGATTTAGCCTGCAGATCATATTTTGGCCACCCCTCTTTTAAAACCACATCAAGGGCAGCCTGCTCATGTGAGCAGCCAGACTCTTTAGCATTTGTATACCTCCAAATAAATATTTCATACTATTTCCAGTAGGGTTTGCAATTTTGATGCTTTCCAGAATAGATTCCTGTATTCCCTAATTTTGTTGTTACAGATGGGTCTGGTAGCAATGTCTGCTGTTAGGGTTGGCAGATGCTTCCTAGAATAAGCCCCTGTTTTCATTTGTTTATAACATTTCCAAAGTTAGATTATTTGGGTTGAAGTTTCTCATGATGGGTATCTTAGGCTGCTTTTTTTTTTTATTTTCACCATTAATGTTTCAGCTGTTCCAAGGGAGAGGCTAGGGGAAAATCATATTTTTCCTATGTTTAAAGATTCTGGTGACCTTTTCTTTGAAAAGCTGTAATCATAGTCTTCTTTTACCCCGTGCTTTGGGTCTGAGACATAACATTTGGTGGTGGTAGAAGGAGGATTTTGCTATTTCTGTAAAAATCCTCTCAAAGTTGGCCAATTTATAAGCTTTTGAAAAAACAGAGTTTGCATATGCTCTGTAGTCATCTTAACAGCTAAATTCATTGAAGATCTTGGTGTGTCTGCTCCCCACTCTTGATAGGCAGCCTGGAGCTGGAGGCTGGATTTGGGAGAGAAATTGCCAAGGAGATGAGGATAGGGGTAAACTGGGACAGGTGGTTATTTTGACCACACCTTTCTAGGCTGGTCACTAATGTACTCCTTGTTTCTAGATACCTGTTTTGATATTCTGCGGTCTGACTTGCAGAAGTGCTGAGCACTTGCAGGTATGATTCAAGTTCATGGGAGCTGTAGTTTGAACATATTAAATGCCTATATTACACACAGTTCTCTTAAAAATCAGGTCCTATGCATCTCAAAGTGGACACTTTTTTGGTTATAAACTGTTTGCCTCCATTCCTTGTTTATAAAAGGCCATCCTCACACTTCACATACATGTTGTGAGCGTACATTAACATTTGCGACCCATTCATATTCTCAGGTTGAGTGCCGCAGAAAATGCTTGAAGAAATTTAAATTTAAAGTGGGCGGGCTTTACACTAGGCTCGTCGGGGGAAGGGGAAGACGAGGGAGAAGGAAGCCTTGGACCGCTAAACCAAGCAGCACTTACAAGTACAGCCCAGGCTAGACTGGTGAGCGGAACATATATCCAGGTAAGCAACAGTGACCAGGGCAATGCTCAGAATAGGGGGCCAGTGCACGCATCCTCAGGAGGCCTCAAATGCCTCTACACAAATACTTGTAATATGGAAAACAAGCAGGAGGAACTTAGCCTCCTGCTAGCCGACACCAACCCAGACATAGTAGGGCTCACTGAAACGTGGTGGGACCCAATGCATGAGTGGGCAGTGAATATGAAGGGCTATAGGCTGTACAGGAGGGACAGGACAGGGAGAAAAGGAGGGAGTGTGTCACTCTACATTAAGGAGGAATACACATCCTCACCAGATAGCACAGAGTCAGAGGAGGGGCACACGGAAGTGCTCTGGGTTAGAATAAAAGGCAGTTGCCGGGAAAGAGACTTAATGGTGGGAGTCTACTACAGACCACCCAACCAAGGGGAAGAGCAGGGGCAGAAAAGATCTTGGAGTCATCATTAATGCCAAGATGAACATGGGCCGGTAGTTTGGGGAGGCAGTCAGGAAGGCCAACTGCACTTTGTCATGCATCCACAGATGCATCTCGAGCAGGTCCAAGGAGGTGATCCTCCCCCTCTATGCGGCACTGGTCAGGCCGCAGTTG
>NW_017728925.1:3146982-3173640 GCF_001723895.1 Crocodylus porosus
TGGAGTAGTTTCATCCCAATACTCTTTCCTGCCATGGCAGGGGGTCGGACTTGATGATCTGCTCAGGTCCCTTCTGACCCTACTAACTATGAAACTATGAAATTTATAATTCCATCTTCATAGAAGTGTTTGAATAGTGTTCAGTAAATGAGGCTTAGAGCCACACACTGAACAATGGGGACAAAACAAAATATTGAATAGCTATTCACTCAGCAAACACTGTCCATTCTGTGCAGTGAATGGAATGAGTCCTGTTAAAAAAATAAGTATGTGGTCTTATAAAGACTGTATCATAGTACATAGGCACAAGAGGCCTGAACTAGCATGTCAGAGGTGTTGCGTGAGTAATTATGGTTAAGATTCTGCTTCTATTCTCAGGCCTTATTTTCAGTGACTGACTTTTCTGGAACAATTTATCTTTAGGTTGAATTTTCAATCCTAGTCTTTGTTCTGAAAACCCATTACCTTTCAACGTTTGAAGAAAACCCTTTCAGCCATATTTAGTATTTATCGTTTAGATGAATCCATGTTAGATGCATGTTTTGATGTAACGTTCCTTTTCTTTCCACCCCCAGCCTCAAATAAATGTACATAAAATAAAGTGAAAACATTGCAACAAAACACAGCGAGGTTAAGATTTTAATTCAAGCAATGTCAATAAGTGGGGAACTAAGGTTTCTGTTTGTGGAGAAGGGTTTCTCATTACATGATCTTGGAACATGATTTCAGGCTACAGAAAAGGGTGTATTTAGACAGATTGTTTTATCTATTGTGCAAATCCTAAGTGCATAAAGTTTTTAAAAAGGCTTTGTTGATTCAGATAGAGTTAAAATTTATTTAAACAAGGAAAAGCAGAATTGACTATCAGTAGTTTACTCAGTGTGATGATACACGTTTCATTATGATGAAACGATACTGTTGAAAATGGTTTGTTTTTCTCTGATGTGTTTTAAGTACTTAAGACATCTTTCTAAAGTTACAAGCATCCTAAGATGCAAACAGACATCATATTTATTCTGGGATAAACCATTTTATCTGGGATGAAGTGCAGTCATTCATACGTCTGTGTTGGTCATCCTGGGATAAATCCTAAAAAGTTCACGGGATAAGAAGTGCTAACAGTTTATCCCAGGAAATCTCAAAGTGAATCTGAACGATTATCCTGAGATTGCATTGCTGAATAAGTGGTGGAAAAGCAGCACTGCATTCAGCCAGTCACTGAATCCTGATTAAATGGGCAGTGTGTGTACATACCAGTCCCAGGATATTCTCATCCGGGTTAAACGCAGGCACAACTTGTCCCGGGACAAATGCAACATCTATTCCTACTCTAACAGACAATTTGAATCCAGTTTGGCTGGTTTTACAGCCCTTCCTTAAACAGGAACCAAAGAAGTCCAGTATGTGTGGTTAGTTTGTAACTAGTTAAAGCCTTGTTTAACTTTTCCCTAACAGCTAAAACTTCCAAATGTGTTTAAAAGCAGTTAAATATGATTTCAGAGGTGGGGAGGGGAAGGCAGGGAATTTTCAGATTATTTTCTTTAGTTGATACTGAGGTATCTTGGATTTAGTGGTGTCTTCTGATTAAAATTCTGTCCCAGACATTAATGCAGCCTTGCTAAATTGTCAGGAAAAGTTACCAGTCAACACCCACAATCTGTTTGCCTGCCATTTACCATGATGCTTGATCTTTCTGGAAAAAAAATCTCTCCATGTTTTAGTTGTTTTGCAGCAAGTGTATTTCTTAACGAGAGTTTAAGTAGAATTTCACAAGGTGGCATTAGCTTTTTCGAGCCAAGAAAAATATATTTCAAAGAAGATTCCCACGTCATACAAGATATAAGTTACTTTTTCCCCTCTTACTCCTTTCTTATCCCTCCTCCCCCCCATTACCTATTATCTAGTGGTTAATTTATTTTACCTTTTTTACTGACATGTAACATACTGTGTAATTGGATTAATGAGTTCCAACCCACACTTTTTTCCTCCTATAACAGCACAATGAACAGCAAATCAGCAACCTCTGTTTACCCAGTTCATTTAATAATTTAAATGTATTACTATAAAAATCAGCTTCTGTTTGCTGTCAAACCCTCATTTTTACTTTCCTGAAAGAAAAGCCTTGAATGACTGTAACTAAATATCTAGTAGGTTGTGGATCTTAACATTCTTTGTCTTGTACTCAGCTAGCTCAATGCATGAATTTGCAAATTATTAATTTAATAAAGAGAAAAAAATACAAACACCCAGTCTGAGTTGTTACCTTTTTGTGGGGGCAAAAGTGAAATGCAAGGTGGAGCTTTTATTTTTTAAGCTGTTTCTAAAATGTGGTCATTTACTTTTTTTTAAAATTCCAGTTATTTTTAAAAGGTCAGATTTTAAGCAGAGCTAATATTTTAACCTGTGCTAAAGCAAAAAAAATACTGCTTTCTATTATGAAAGTTAGAAAAAAATTCAAAGTTACTTACAGAATAACTAGAGGGAAATGAAATGGAAAGATGTTTCATATGATGGGAAGAGTTTATAACTGGAGCATGAAGCTATTACAATATAAAGATGGTTTCCTTATCCTTTTCTGTTTTAAAAAATAATTCTCGCATTTACGGTGATAAAAAGTATAAAAATGATGTAGCACCTACCCACTAGAGGCTGTAACTCCTGGACAGCCTCTTTGGAAGAAAGGGCTTCGTGAACCAGAAGCAGCCTTCAGCCTTGTAAGGATGAGCAGACTTTCATTCAATTTTTTATGAGTTTGTCTTTATAAAAAATAAAAAATGTACAGCAATGTTTCCATCAGAAAAAGAATTGAGGGCCAGCTCACTAGCCAGTGCAGATCCACCACTTTACACCAGTGTAGAGTCTGGCCATGACTGTTGTGTTACCCCTAATTAGGAGGAATGGCAGCTCCAGCCAAAGCCCTTCCTGAGGATGTGGCTGATGTAGTAGAGGACGTGTCCTGCTTTGGTGGCTACAGAGGGGAGAATGGTTTCAGGACTTCTGGGTTCTATTACTGATTCTGCTGCCGCTGTATGCTGCAAGCTTTGACTTTTCCATTAATCTCTCTTTCCTGTGACTTCCTGATCTGTAAAATATGGCTGACATATCTGACGGAGCTGAGGGTGACTTCTGACATTAAGTTTTTTTAGAAAATTTTTAAGGATTTTCCAAAGAAGGGTGCTATTTAAATGCAAAATATTCCTGTGTTCTGAATGCTTAAAGAACCTGTAAACTTGGCTGGGAGTTTTACAGTTTATACCAGCAGAAATTGCAGTGTACATGGGGAAACTCCTATCCTTGAGATCTTTTGAGGCTGGCTGTGTCTTGGTTCTGTCCTATTCCCTCACCCCCCTGGCTCTTTTCATTTGTAAACTTCGAGCTGCAGGTCTTGGGGGTTGGTATTGGGAAACAGTTTTAACTGCTTGTTACTGGTTTTGAATCTAGCCCAGGTGAGGAGTACTAGAAATTCATGACAGAAATTCATTACTGTTCGAAGTCTGCAATGTGAAATGAATCAGTTCGGTCCAGCTTTTCGTCAGAATAATGCAAATCTTTTGTTTGTTTTGTGCAAAAATAGTTGCTCTGTTAGTGAGTGGCATGAATATACGTGTGATCCTAGATTTTCATGAATGTCAATACATTTTAACTTTTGTTTTAAATTGGCAGCTGTCCGTACTTTGGATGGAGTTGGCTCTTGGCATTGGCTGCTTCAGCATATTTACTTGCCTTTAGCAGCTTTCTAGATTAAAAGTGATAAATGGAACTGGAGACCTTAAATGACTTTAATTTCTTCAAACTGGATGCCTTATGCCTAATGTGTCAACCTCAGAGATGAAATTAATAATAAACTTAGCAAGTCAGTAAACTGACTTTTTGGTGAACTTTGGAAGCAATGTCAAATTTTTTGTTTTTTTCCCCTTCCTATCAAATCAGCAGTCCATAGTGAATGAATTAAAATTAATTGCAAAATTGAAGCTGAGAAGGGCCCTTGGATGTTGGAAATCCCTATGAGAAAGTGTGGTCTCAGAAATTTTTTTTATCTTTTGCAGGTATGAGTGGGATTTTACCACAGCTCAATAGGATATTTAGTTGTATATATGTGCACAAACTATTTATTGTTAGGTAAAATACAGGGCTTTACTGTATATGATCTGCCCTACGGTAGGGCTGTCACAGATCCAGCCCCAGAAGCTGTGTCCTTTGGGCCATAGGGTTCCTCTGGGAGCTGGGAATTTGGGGATGGGGCAGCCCAGGATCTGCTGCTAAATTCCCGGGTATGGCACCCCACTGGGGACATGTTTTGGCCTTGGCAGAGTAGGGGATTGCTGCAGTAATCTCTGTGGCTCCTTGAGCGGATGCAGCAGCACATACCTCACTGCTGGGAGTGGATGTGGATCCAGCCTGAAAGGAGCCCCACAGTTTGGATTTGGCCCAGGGACAGGTGAGTTTGACACTCTGCTCTAGATCAGTTGCCCATGAGCCTACTGGAAACTGGATGCTAACCACTGGCAATGGATGCTAACTGGGAACTGGATGCTAACCACTGGCAATTTAGCTCTCTGTGAAAGAAGGGGAAATTGGCATGGGCGGCTTCCGTTTACCACACGGTGATATTGGTATTTAACTGAAAAAGAAGAATTTAACAGAAGATAACATCATGTACCGGCAGGAACATGACTAGCAGTGCTGCATTGCCTGCCTGTTGCCAGATGGATTTGTGTTTGTTTATGAGCTGTGGGTAGGAGGCTTCCATGGTGCTGCATAATTTTGTGTGTTTTTTTTGTATATTCCATGTGTGGCATACAAATATGCTCTTCGTTCCTGTAGGTACCCCATCCCTATAACATCTGGTTGTTGATCAGGTTTTGTTTATGTTGTTGGATAGAACAAGAAGCATGTGGGGTTCTGCTTCATGGTTTTCTCCATTATGTGTATAGTGCAGCCTTCTGGGTGGAAAAACATGTTTTGTAAAAGAATCTCTCTGAAAATAACTGGATCCGATTTATGGGGAGAAAAATGTTTCACAAAACTCAGTCATATTGTGAAATCCAAAACAATGAGGAGTTTGTGAAACTTGCTGAACCTCAAACTACACTGGATTTATGCAACATCATTCAAAGCTCTGCATTGCCACATCAAGTAGGCAAATTAGCCATTACCCCATATCATGAGTGTTATGCTGCATCTGAAAAAGTAGGTCTCATTCCACAAGGTGGCTAGAAGAGCAAGGAAAATAAGCCAAATAACCCTGCAGCTCGCAAGTGTGATTTTTTTCAAAAGCACCAAGCATTTGGCTTGACTTTGCTCACACTGGAATCAATGGGAGTTTTACCACTGACTTCAATGGAAACAGCTAGGTTGATGCTGAGTACTTTTTAAAATCCCACCCCATCTGTTCTTCCAAAAAGTTAATGAAAAGCAGGATTTGCAGTGCTAAGTACATTATTGCGGTGGTATATTATACACCTTGTAAATGTGCTCATAATTATAGTATCTGGATTCTCTCTCAGGTGTCCAGATTTATTAGAAAAATGGGAAAAGGTCATCATAAGTCATAAAAAACCTCCTTTCTTATACTAATAAGTTCTGTTGCATTGTGCTGTCCTGTGCAATATGAATTTTCATTTCTACCTGGGAGAAATTTTACAATCTTTGAATTCTTCTTTGCCTGAGGATGGACACATGAGCTCGAAAGCTTGCAAATAAAGAATTATTTTTGCAATTGTCCAGCTGATCTAATAAAAGATATTGCCTCTATGGCACTGACTGCTTTTCCTTTTAGACCAACACAACTACCACCTTTATCCCTGAAACATGCGATATCGTAATTAGCTGTTTTGAAATGAAAACTTCATAATTTTACAAGAAGGAAGCAAAATTCAACACCCTGAGACCTGGAAGCTAACACCCTTGCGCCACCCTTTTGTTTCAAGCCAAATTTGCAGACTTGCAGCGCAGCCTCAACGCAACAGAACTTCCTTGCCCAGGAGAACCTTTCCATTGCCAGTTCTCCTGTGAAATATGAGACATCTTAACAAGAAGGAAACATAATTCAACATCCTGCTTGCCATCAGGGACCTCTGAGGTAAACAGACTGCTCCAATTTTTATCCAAGCCTAATTTGAATAAAACAAACTTTTCCACCCAGGAGAACTTATGTCACTCTCCTGTGCAGTGTGAAGTTTCATTTCTATCTGGGAGAAATTTTTACAATCTTTGCATTCTCCATTACCTGAGGAAGGGTGAATGAGCCCAAAAAATTGCAAATAAAGAATTTTTTTTGCAACTGTCTGGTTGGTTCAATAAAAGATATATTGCCTCTACCACATTGAATGCTAGGTACTAAGCTGTATTTTGAAACCCAGTCAACCTGAGTGCACTCTTTCAGGCTAGTGTACTTTTATATTTAAAGTCCCATCCAAAGGAGAGTACCCTGATCTTAACTCTGAAAATCATCTGGAGCCTGGATAAAGTTGTTTTTATGCCTAAGGGTTGGTAAGTTGTTGATGAGCTTGGTCAGGATCCTTTGGACTTCCAAAGACCCTGAACTAGCTGTGTCTGAGAAATCCTCATCTTCTCTAGCTCTCGGTTGCTCAGTCTATTTTCCATCACATTACTAAAATGATGTTTGCTAAGATTAAATTATTGCTACAGACAGTTCTGTTTAACTTTTGTGCCCTCATTTTATGCATAAATTCAGAGGGTGCTGAAAAATAAATTACTGTGCAGTGCTGTGGCATTGTAGAAGGTGGCTAGAGAGAAAGCTAATACAAAGCACAGATATGATTTCAGCCTATTTTGGGTAGTGAATGTGAATTTTACTAGTGTAGTCTGCAAATAGTCAAGCAAGGCTACCCATTTTGAAGCAAAACAGGTATCAGTTTGGTGCTGATTAGTATAGTACTTGGTTTGCATGAACAGAAGGCAGCTATATTCTTATTAGCCTGACTTTTTACCCTACATACACTTCTGAGTTGGGTTGGCAACTTTAAACGATTTGCCAGCCTGAATACAAAGAAGCAGATTCTGAAGACCTGGCTCTCTTCTTCAGGGATTGCTACGTTTCTCCTTTTAGGAATGACATGGTATTTTAGTGAGCAAGGTGGTATTTAATGGCTTCCATGGAAGTGTTTACAGTCTTTTCCACATTTCATGTGCAGCTGTTTTTGAAGATCTGGCAGTTGGTAGGATTGTACTGATCAGGATCTCAACCTGATTGCTTCCTGGGTGTAGCGTTTCAAATACAATTTTTTGAACAAGATTTAAGGACTTGATCTGCACGGAGCTGAATACTTGAGTCCTGACCCAAAGTGGTTCTCATGTGCATACTTAACTTAAAGAATGTGCAAATAGTTTTCATTCCCTTCACTACTCACATGGGTGAAGTATAGGCATCCTTAAGCATTTTATTGCCTCAAAAACTGAGTGCTCTGTATCTTGCAGGATTGTACCCTTAAAGAGGCATCCACTGTGCTGCATGTAACAATTGTAAGGGTATTTTGCAATTGGTTGATTCCAGTACTTTTCTGTTTTTTCTTTTTGTTTCAAAAAATTGGAAAAGGGAAAGAAAAATAGTAAAAGGAAAGCATTGAAGGTCTCTGGGCATTCTTCAGGATGATCCCTCCTATTTGGGTGTAGGAAACATGATTTATGAGAAAAGTTGGAAAAAATGGGATTAATTAATTTGGAGAGGAGAAGACTGAGGTGGGATTTGATAACAGTCTTTGGGTACCTGAAGGTAAGTTACAAAGAAGATGGGAGTAGACTATACTATGTGGCTGCGGGGGGTGGAGCAAGATTGAACAGCCTTACTTGGCAGTAGGGTTAGGCTGAGTTTTAGGCAGAACTTCCTCACTATGAGGCAGTTAAGCATTGGAATAGATTATCTAGAGAGGTTGTGGAATCTCCATTCTTGGAAGTTTTTAAGAGAAAGTTAGCCAAGCATTTGGGTGATACACTTTCGATTGGGATGATCTTGCCTTGAGCAGGTGGTTAAAACGGATGACCTGCTGAGATCTCTTCCCCTGTGATTCTGAGATTTAATCAGTTTCCAAAATTGATAAAGCATTGATCTCCAGAGGAGAATCCATGTCAGGTCATTTCTTTTATTAAACTAAATTAAAATTTTGTTACGGAATTGAAGCATCAGATGTCATTTTAGTCCCGACTCAACTTCCATTCAATTAAAGGAGTGATTTGTTCAGCACAATGGTGATGATTTTATTTCTGAATCAAATCTGTGTATTCAAAATGTATTAAAGCATGAGTGACTCGCAGAGTAGCTCTACTAGTGAATAGGAAGACCCTCTACTAATGCTACCGGGGAAGTATGCTGCTGAAAAACCCAGTCGCCTATCACTTCTGCTTGCTGGAATGTCTGCCAGAAGGCTTTCACTAGATCAGATTTGAAGACTCCATCTTTCATAGAAGTCTATGGCTGGTAATTATCTCATATAAATTAGGAGCTTTGCCTCCCTTCACCTGGTGTGAGGAAGAATTGTTTTTCCTTTATCTTCCTCATTCCAGAATGCACTAGATGATCAGTGGAAGGATTTCCATTTCTCTACCTCCATAGCCATCTACTGTGGGATTTGGGGTGGGGTGAGGGGTTGGTGGAGAAAGAGATCCGCTGCTGTAAGAGTTGAGAAGCAATCTGCTCTGTTGCAAAGTTTTGATCAACAGCAGACACTGGGGCTTCCTTGTGACAGAGCAGTGCAGATAGGCATGCATCAACTGCACATTTGGAACCCTAAGGCTAGACACTTTTTTTTAAGTGAAAGTTTAAGTTCTGTCAAATGAATGACTCAGTCTCCTACACTTGTCACAGAGAGGTTCCCACTTACCACAGAAGAGTAGATGCTTCCAGCTCTGGATTTAAATGCACTTTTTCTTTCATTTTGGCATCAAGCATATGGCACCATGGATTCAGAATTCATGTTTGCTTTTTACTACGCAGCACTGAAGTGTTTAGTAGCAGGCAACCAGCATTACTGGCAACTTTTACATGGATTATAATATCACATGAAAATGTCACTTCATGCATAACCTACACAGGAATGTCATTCTCAGGTTTTGCCATACATTCAAGAGCTTCTACAGCCTGTAGCAGGAACTATATAAATGCAAAATGTGCCTGGTATTTTGTTTCCAAATGAGTAATGCTGAATTAAAGACAGATATAGCAATATTGTTGTTCTTATGGCGCTTGTATGCCTGGGCTAGATGAGAAGGCAGTCATTCATGCAAGGATGGCTCTTTACTTAGTTTTTAGCCCCACATCCCTGAGTATCCTTGTGCAGAACGTAGTGGTGTTTGTATTGGAATCTGCTCCCGTGGGCCCTGTGTCCTGCGCTGGAGTCAGAGCTGTTACTGTGGTGTGGAGCATGTGGCTGTGGTGGCAGCTCTGGTTTCAGCATGAGGCATGCAGGCAGGCAGCAGCAATGGCAGCTCCAGCAGGGGTGGGAGGCGAAGCTGGTACTGCCGCCGTGTTCCCATGCCAGAACTGGAGGTGCTGCACTTGCTGTGTCCCCTATGTTGGAGTCGGAGCTGCTGCCGCCTCTGCCATGTGCCCTGGGCTGGATGTGGCTTGCAGGGAGTCCTGCAGTCCAGATCTAGTCTCGGGCATGAGGTGAGTAACATGCATGCTCTAGCACAGTGGGGGCCAACCTTTTTGGCAGGCTTGTCACACTGATCGGGTTCCACTCTGATACTGTTCCCTTGCCCAGTCTGCTGCTCTGCTTTCTGCTTCCTCCTCTGTACTCCCTGACTGATCTGCTGCTCCGCTTTCTGCACTATCTGCCACTGTGCTGTCTGTTCTGTTCCCTCCCCAGTCTGCCGCGTGCCACATGCACAGGCTGCCTGTGCCACTTGTGGCATGCAGGCCACAGTTTAGCCACCCCTGGCACCCCTGCTCTACAAGATGCCATCTTATTATCCTGCCAGCTGGCTGGAAGACTGCAACAGAGTTCCAAGTAACTTCTGATGAGACTAGCAAGGAATATGGCCATAAGAACAGCACCTGACATTTGCTGTTGTATGATAGCATCTTGAAGTAGCTGGCAGGAAAACTAAAAAGAATGTACACTGTAAGGCAAAGGCTGGCAACTTAGTTGCTACGTGGTTCCTTACCAACTGATTCACTAAATTCACTTTCCGGTACAGGAGAGAGTAGAACAGAGTCAGTTATTATATATTTACACAACTGCTCAGTTCAGATACTATTGAACTTTACACTCCCAAGTTTTATCCTTTACTTGGAGAGAAAAAATGTTCCCAAAACTACAGCTGCATTGTGGGAATAGAACAAAATAATCTCCACTAGGCAAATACAATAGCCTTCTTTAAACACAACTGAAATAAAGGTATTCCAACATTGCACAAATGTCTGCCATAATTCAGCAAGTGTCAGGCATCCATTTGCTGTGTTTCTGATTCTCATTGTGAAAGCTGAGCTTTAAGTACTTTAAAAAGAAGCACATAAAGCACTGGCGACTGATTTAGATGGATACATCCTGGGAGTAAATACCCTGTTAGGCCAAAACGCAAGCAAAAAATCAGTGTTGTGTGTGACCTGGAGCAAAAGAGCAGCCTGGAGTAGTGCAAAATTCTTCCAAAACTTTTTTTCAGAACTTTGGAGATAGAGATTCTCTATCCTGGGAGCCACACAGCATGGACAGCAGCAGTATAAGGTTTTCCTCATATCATCTCCGGTCTGCATGTTCTAAACAGGTTTAGGGATTTAGAGGTTTCCAGGCCAAGACTGAATGGGACTATGAAGAAAGAAACCTCCCCAGAGAGTGCCAGAAAGATGCTTGCTCTGCTAGTTTGGTTGTACTTTTATTATATGCCAATTTATTCACTAAAGCCATTATGTTTTCAACTTCAAACCTTAAGTTAGTTATTTACATTCATATATGGGAATGGGTGGATTCAGTATTTTGTAAAGGGGGGTATGGGAGCAGTGATCAGCACTGCAGGGTTGATTGCATCCCTGGTCCCAGCTTCCCCCACAGCCACTGGGACAGGAAGACCACCCCACGGGAGCAGCAGCCAGGGACTGACTTAAGTCCCCAAATTAAGTAAGACTTCTGATGACTGCTCCAGTCTTGGAGGGGGGTGGGGCGCGGAGGAGTGCTGAAGAGCATCTCACACATACCTCAAACAAGTACCTTTTCATGGAGAGTTGTCATTTCAGTGTTTTTTCTCATAGACCTCTCCCTGTGTTCAGATTAGAGACTCGCAGAAGTTGTATGTGGAGTTGGAAACTTGTCTACATTATGGGGGGGGGCTTGAAATTACGTTTTTAAAAGATTTTTAGTGCTGAGGATTTCAAAATCTTTCCTCCATTCCTAGATTTATGGTGGTTAAGTTCAGAAGGGACTGTTGATCATCTAATCTGACCTTTGTATCACAGATAGTTTACCCAATTACACCTGTTTTGAGTCCAGTAACCTGTTTGATGGCCTTTCTGAAAATAGTGTTAGCTAGACATGATGATAATAGGAGCTTGGAGGATCCTCCATAAAGATGTAAAATTTCCAGAAATTTTGAAGCCATGGGAAAAAATGGGGGTTTTCCCATTTTTTTTTTTTTTCCTGGAAAAAAAAACGGAAATTTTGGGGAAAATTTGAAATATATGCTGTACATATTTTCTTAGCATCCTTTACAGATCTAAATTCACTTTGCTATTTTAAGAACATAAAATGTATTGTGTATAAATTCGTTTGCTTGTTTGCTCATAAAATTAACAGGTTTGGTATGTTTCTTAAATTTAAAAGTGTAGTTTATTCGGACAGTAATTACAAATTTACTAATTGAATTTACTTCCTAAACCTAGCATCTTTTAGTTTTTGCCAGTTTATGAGAAGCTGGCAAACATTAAAGTTGAAAATAGAAGAAACCATCAACATTATAGTAAAACAAAGAAAGTTATGCTGTATTTTGGACTTGGTCTCCTCCACAGTGTCAAGCAGATACAGAAAGCACTCATTTTTAGCAAAAGAGCTGAGAAAAAAGGGGAAAAAAACAAAGCAAGACTCACTGAATACAAATTTTGCTATGTGAAACTTTGTCTAATCAATCTTATTTTCTGAGCTATCATTATCAGAAATTGCTGCTGCTTTTGATTCTTCTGATCCTTCATTTTTATCGTCTTCATGGACTTCTGAAAACTGAAGGTTTCCCTGGATTGAGACAAGCTACTCTACTCTTTCACGTGTTAGTTTATTTCTTGATTTGGTGTAAGCATTTCTGCACATAGACCAGTTTCACATGCTGCAGAAGATGAAGGAATCTGAAGTGGGTGAGAAGCAAGAGGAGTCAGAGGCTGTGTCATGCAAAGGCCTTGCCACCATGTTGCAGCAGTGATATGTTTGGCAGAGTCCCAGACTGCATTCCTGAACCAAATAACTGAAGATGTTCTGTATTCTGCAACATTTGAAAGTACCTTTCCAACATCAAGTCTTAAGTGTGTTGATTGTGTTGTAATCCAGTCAAATGCAATAGCAGTGCATCACTAACATTTCTGCCTTTGAATCGTGGATCCAAGAGATTTGCAGCAGTAGGAATTGAGTGGCAACAGAATTCTTCCCATCTGTTAATAAAGTCTTTCACTTTTCTTTCTTCTGTACTTGTAAGCAGAGATGCACTTTAGATTCTCAAAAACAGTTGATTTTATCTGGGCCTTTTGGTAAGGAATGTCTGACGGAAGTGCGCTGTCTGATTCAGATGCCGTGTTTGCTGAAGAAATTGGCTTTAGAATCTTCAAGGAGTTCTGCAGCTGAAACCAGAAGACATCCTCATCTAGTACAGTGTTCCTTAGACTTCTGGGTACTTTAAGATCCTCAGTTATTACTGTTTCTTGAAGAGCTGCTTTGTTTTTTTAGTAGACTTTCAAATGAGATCACTACTCCACCCCATCTAGTTTTACAACAGAGTTTGAGTGTAACTATTTTATTCTTTGCATTCTTTTCTTCCTGCTTCTTTTTAAAGACTGCAGCTACAATACGAGTAGCTTTTACATGTTTTATGATTCTTTTGCTCTTCTATAGATCTTTTGCAGAGTGTCCAACTTTATGATGTCATTAAGAAGCAAGTTTAGCCTATGGGATGCACATCTTATTGCAGTAATATGTGGATATTTATCCATTATGATCTCCCATGCTGTTTTCATGTTACTTGCATTGTCAGTCAGTAAACCAAATACTTTAGCACTCCCAGTCTTCTGTAGGACTTCACATATTTTACTACTGATATATTCTGCAGTATGCCTGTTCTCTCTTGTTTTAATGATTCTGTAAAAAACTGGTTGAGGTGTTGTTATCACAAAGCTTATGATTCCTTCTCTCTGCACATTTGTCCATCCTTATGTACAAGACAGTGCTTTGTTGATTTTTTTCTTGCACAGATTGCATTACACGTTCATATTTTGACTCTAAAAGAGGCTTGCTCAAACAATGTCTGGTGGGCAAGCGATATGATGGTCTGGGTAATTTAAAAGCTTCCTGTCAGTATACATTTTCAGTTATTGACAGTGGTGTCCCAGAAGAATATATTACTCTTGCAAGAGCTTGGTCAATTTTTTCCTGATTTTCAGGTGTCATCTTGTCTACAGAAGCTATTGAGAGTCTTTTGTATACAGCTGGTTGCAATATTTGGTTATTTGAAGATGTTGATTGGGTAATCTTTTGTGATGCTGATGTTATAGAAGCAGCAGCAGCAGCAGCAGGAGGGCTTCTGGATCAAGAACATTTGAAAGAGCTACTTGCACTTTCATCATTGTGATCTACCTCCTCCTCACTTACACCCATGAAGGATGTTTTAATATCTACAGGACGCGTCTTACAAGCAAGGATGTTTGGTCATCCTAGTAGCATTTGGAAATGCATATTTCATTGCACAGTATTTGCAAATCACATTTTTTTTCTCAACTTGCAGTGTGGAAATGCTTCCATATGCTAGAAGTTGGTCGCACCATTTTGCTGAGGGAGAAAAAAGAAAAATATGATTTAGTGGCTAGCTTGCATATGTAAACACTAAGCTACAGCATGCATGAATTTAGTAACGGATGGCAGAGAGGCCTCCTCAGAGTTAACTGTGAGCAACTTTCGTGCCCTACAGGCCTCACCTCACTGCTAAAGTTGGGTGATTTATCACAAAGCATCAGATTAGTAGGAATTCAATTATGAATTATAAAGGTTATGAAAATATACTAATGCAGCTAAAATATAGTTTAATACACTGAATTCAGAGAAATTTAAATGACCTTTCAATAAAGAAGTATACTTTCTTTTAGCTCCTTTGTGCTGCCTCTGTACTTCTGTGGATCTCAAGGTCACAGGGCCAGGAGAAGGCAGGTTCCTTCCAACTCCAAAACCTTTAGACTTGCTCTGTTTCCTCTCCTGAGGCTTTTGAGCAAGCAGGGCAATGAACTCCTTGTTTCTAATATCTACAGGAATAAGTGGATGCTGTTGCTACTGTCTACTTACCGTCCTTTGAGGCCAAGTCAGGAGGACAGGACAGATCCACCAATCTCTAGCTCAAAAGTCAACCATAGAGGAAGGCCACAAGCAAAGAAGGCACCGAATCCTTCTTCCTTCTCTCGTGAAAATGGCAGTGCTCCCTGGGGGCAGAAATGCATCTTGCTCTTGCATTTGAGAGTTGCACTATACTGCTTCTCCTCAGTGTGCAGGACTTGTACTGATCTGATACTGTAGATCGTCTTACATAAAAGTCTTCCCATTACATAGTAAGTAGAAAACATTTTATTCATCATTCTAAAAGAAAATATTTCATAAGAGATTTTTTAATTTTTCCAAAAATTTTCAATGTTTCCAATTTTTTTGGAAAACAAAAAAAAATCTTAGGAAAAAGTGGGGAAAAAGTGTGTGTGTGTGTGTGCCCCCAATTTTTTATGGTTTTCTTCCAGGCCTTCACATCTCTAATCCTCCCCTTCCCTTGGAGGGTGTTCCATGCCTCAGTCATCCTGTTACAAATCAATGCCTTGTGTCTAAGTTGAATTTGGCTTCAGTTTTCAGCAGTGGCTGCTTTTAATACCTTTCTCTGTTGACTGTAGAACTCTTAATAACCCAGTGTTTTCTCTCCATTAAATTAATCAAGTATCCTCTCAGTGTTCTTCGCCACAAGCTAAAGAGATTGAGTTCATCTCAGTCTCTTGCCAACAGGAGGTTTTGTCCAGATTTTAATTCATTTCTTTGCATCTTCTCCACCCCTTTTCCAGCTTTTCAGCATTCTTTTTAAATATAGACCCAGAACTGCACATGCTGTTTGACACCAGTCTTGCCAATGCCACTTTTAGAGAAGCAAAATTTACTATTTTCCCCGTTTTTGTGTGCCCAAAGCTGGTATTTGCCTTTTTTGCCAGAGCATTGCACTGAGAGCTCATATGGAATGGCTTGTCCACTCTAAATATAATTCTGTTCAGAGTCACTGCCTTCTAGGATATTGTCTCTCATTCTGTAGGTGTGGCTTGCATTCCTTGTTCCTAGATACGTGACCTTTCAAAATTACCACGAAATTCCTATGGGATGTTTTGTGTTTCAACAGCCAGCTCAAGAGATTTGTTTGCCTAACTAGGCTCTGGATTTTTTCTTGGGTGCAGGAAACAGGCCACCGCTGTTTCCTTCCCTACCACAAATGCCATCATTTCCTATAGTAGTGCTTTTAACTAGTTTTGTCCTAATTTTTGGGTCACCAGAAACAGTATCTGGTCCACAGAAGGTGAGTGACTATTCTCCAAAATACAGTAGTAAGTGTATATTTAACAGCAAATACAGCACAAAGTGGGTTTCTGATTAGCAGTGCTGTGGAGCCCAAAAGCATGTGTGAAGACCTGAGGAGTCAGGAGATGGACTTAATCACAGCATTTAGCAAACAAGAGAAATGTTTCTTCTTTTTCTGTGCATTCTGATTTTTGACTCTTCAGGGTGCATTTGGGTCATGTTTCAAGTGTTTCTCCCAGAGGACTAGAAGTTTAGTAAAACTTGAGATTTTTATCTAATCCCAGGCCCTCAGGACCTACAATCTTAAGAAATCACAATAAATCGCAACAGTTGGTGACAAGGCATGAATCAAACAACTCTACTTCAGTAGTAGCTGTGTAATCTAGCACAATGGCAAATTGTGTGCACAGGGAAGGGCTCAGTAGCTGTAGATATAGCAGTAGGCATATAGTCTTCACTCTATACCTCTTCCTCAAAAGAAAGCAATGAGAGTTATTGGGTACCATTGTTAAGCTGTACAGAGCGTGTGAACTGCTAGTAGTAGAGCAGATCATCATTTACCAGGAGAACGATGGGAAACAGGCAGCACAGGGGCTTTCTTTCACAACTGAAGTCCTTTGACCACCTCAAGAGGCATTCAGATGTCCTGATGCATGCAGGCGCCCTCTATTCCAGTAGGCAGCTGGTGGAGTTGGAATGTGCGTTGTTCCCTTGAAGTGGCAGCATGGCACAATCAGCAGTACAACTAGTTTTTAGTGAGAATAGGGGCAGAGCAAAATAGTGTCCTGTGCAGTCCTGTTGAGACTTTGTACATTCTTGAGACTATTTAATAGAAAAAGAATGTTTTTTTCCCCCACCAACCCATATGATTTTATCTGGTTTCCTCCCTTTTCCAGGGTTTGGTTAGAATAGATGGTTTTACAGAATCTCTGTGCTGGTGTTTTGTCCCTCGCCTTCCTCTGCCGCTGCTTGTCTTTTCTATCTGTAGTCAAAAATGGTTGCTGCCACACAACTGGCTGTTTACACAGGCTGGAAATACCATGATTCAGCAGTTCTTACTGCATGTAATGTGAACCATGCACAAAGAAATAAATGTGTTTTTACCCCGGACAGCAAATATCTGTCTGACCATTACCCAGTGAAGATGGGCTTCTGAAAGCTTAAGTTTAATTTTTATGGTCCAGATTCAAATCCATAAGGCCTGAGTGGTTTTGTAGCTAGGCAAAGAACATTATTTTGCCCCTGGTTCCATGATGTGACATCACTAAGCAATGACAGTGTTAGGATAACATGCTACATTTACCTCCTCATAGTAGAATAGCATGAATAAAAATAGGCAAATGCAATCCTGTATGTTCTTTCAGTCAAGAACATCAAAAGATCTGTGGGAGAAATCACCTGAGGGGAGAGGATTCCATCATTTTGCAGCTTTAGGAACAGCTAAACATTTTCCAGTCTTTCCTCAGTTTTCTTAGTGCTCCACGCAAACCAGAAATAATGGGTGTGTCAGTAAATGTTGACAATTTAGAAGTACAAAGGCAAATGTCTGCTGCAGGAATGGTTCCCGCAGTGCAGGGGAGAGGGTAGGGAAGGAAATTCCATTACACTTTTCCACTTGGTTCCTTGTTTACCAGGATTTGGGGGAAAAACCACCCTCAGCCTAATTAACCAGAATTCTTGCAGAAGCCAGAGAACCTGTGCTTAGGTGGTGACTATATGCAGCGTCTGACTTCCATCTGTGTATTGGTTGCCTAGTTCTGCCTTGATCTTTGTTTCATGTTTCAATATGGTGACAGATCTAGGTTTTGTGTGCTACATACGCATACACTGGATAGTACATGCTCTGGTTATCAGGAAGGCTCCCTGTTTCCTCTGGTGTTGTATTTATTAGGCCTTCAGTAGTATACAAAGCAACATAAGGACTTCATCTAGACTTCCAAGCCAGCTGCCTCCCAAGTTACTCAGCTTATAATAAGGTGGGGGAAGCAGTGCTATTGAATGTGTCAGTTTCAGATATTTCACCCAAATATCTCGGGAAATTTGTTTTATTTTATTTGGCTCTCTGGCCTGTTCCTGTGCGCTCTTAGTGAAGAGCAGTAGGTTGTGTAACACCTACTGTGTTAATTGGCAGGATAACAAGGATTACCACTGTAATGCAAACCCAATTTCTTGACTGTGGTTGTCAGTAGGTGCTGGATGATGGCTTTTATTTTCAGCATCTGGCTAAACACAAGGTACTTTTGCCCTATGGGATATTGGACTGGATGGTGCCTCCTGATCATCGTAAGAGTTTTGACTCTGCTATTTCAGGCAGCTACATTATATAATCCCTTTCATAAACCGATCAAAGCCCATCTCTGTAGCTCATGTGGTTTCTCCGCCTGAATTGCACCACAATTCTTGACTGTTGATTTGCTTGTCCAGCAGTCAGATACTTTAAGATAGGTGCAGTTTGAATGGGATGGTTAATCTGCATATACAAATAACGTGGACTTTTGAGAATTAGACTTTTCCCTGAGAAAATGCATGTAAAAGTATGAGTCTGCAAGGCAGAGTGCCTAGGGCAAGAAAGAATGCAGGACTGTCAGTGGTGAATCTGGAAACCTTTTTCTTGGCAGGACTAACACCTAAGCTAATGCTGGAGTGTGAGACACCTCTGGGTGTGACAGCTGTAAGGCGGACTTGTGCAGAGCACATGAGTGTGTGTGGCTAGATGTAGGCAGTGGGACTTCAGTTGACAACCATCATCAGAACTGATCTATAGAAGGAATTCAGAGACAATTTAATTTTGCAGTTACCAAAATAAACTCTTTTGTGTTTATTAGTTTGGGATTTTTTGGTTTGTTTTGAGGCTTTGATTTTCTGTTTGACCCATGTAGTACTAGATGGAAACAGCAGTCAGATTAGTCTCCAAGAAGAGTTTGATTGGTGCTGTAAGCCAGGAGACTGGGAGTTGGTATTCCAGTGCTGTGCGTGCAAAGGGATATGTGCTGGCAAGGACACTTTGACTGCTCCTCTGTGCCATTTCTGCCAGTGACAGCGGCACTGTCAGCTCCTGAAAGAGTGGTCGTCTTAGTGTGTTCTTTGTATTTATCAAGAAACTATTTAGCCCAAATAGCAAACTTGGTACAAAGAGCAAGCACCAGTGACTCTTCAGCAACCTTTCCATGGTCCTGGGTTTCTTTTCTCTGTTTGAGTGTTCCTGTCCTTCACCTCTTTGACCTTGTGGACATAATTCGGTTGTTTCCTGCCATGGCAAAATGATAGACACTCCTGTCTGCTGGGATACTTCAAAAGGTTATACTTTCTTATCCAGGAAAAGACAATCAATGCATGCTGCAGCATAGTAGTTGGATGTGTTATTTTTCCATTCCTTATGTATCACAGTTGTTTGTGTATGAATCTGTATAAATGTTCTTTGGAGTACAGTCTCCATTACAGAGATCCTAACCTGGCTGCTTCTGTCCCGAATATCCTTGTTAGCTTTGGAGTGTAATCAAATGGCAGTACTTTCATGTAGCAGTAAGAAGAATTCTGCATAATGGACAGTCCTCTTAACCAGTCAGCAGTGATTGGGGGGTGAGGGGTGATGGTGCTGAGATCTTTTTTTCTTGACATCCTTTTGTCTGTGAGAGATGGTGGGTATTGCAGCCGATGACACAGATGCAGTGTCTCATGTGACTGAATAGTCCATGCTGAGATTTGCATGATCTGTGGCAGTGGTTACAAGTGTGTGTCATGGTTGGGTGGTTTGGGAGCTGCTTGTTTCCTGCAAACTCTTTTCTATTCAAGCTGTTGGATCTAGTTCCTGTCATGTCATGGACTTTAATGCCCTGGTGGAGATGATGATGCCACATGTTCTGATCGCTTGCCAAAGTTTCCCATTGGCCAGGGTCAATTCCAAATGCCTTCATATCTCACTTGCATGTGTCTTCATAGCAAAGCTTGGGGCATCCTGTTGTTCTTATTCTCTCCGATAGTTCCCCGTGTAGCATGTCCTGGGATGTATGTCCATCTTCCAATCTGCTCAGATGGCTTAGCCAGCACAGTCATCTCTGTCTGAGTAGGGCTGTCACACTTGGTAAATTTTCCCTTTGGAGAATCTCTACGTTGGTGGTAACTTTATCTTGCCATTTGATGTTGAGTACACAGTGCAGACAGTACAGGTAGAAGCTGTTTTAGCCTTTTCTCTTGATGTGCATAAGTAGTCCATGTTTCCCCATCATACATGAGAGCGCTGAGTACACAGGTGTTGTACACTAGCATTTTGGTCTTGATGGTAAGCTCTGAGTTGTTTCGTGCTGTTTTAATTAGTCTGTTGAAGGTGGTGGCAGCCTTTCTGATGCAAGCATCAAGTTCTTCATCCAGTGAGAGGTTGGTACTCACTATAGAGCAGTGGTCTCCAGCCTTGTTAAATAGGAGATCACCTTTGACATTTTAAAAGCAACCCAAGATCTACTGTGGGCTAACGTCAGCTCCCCCCCTCCCACCCACCAGGTAAGTCTGTGGGGAGGGAAGGGGGGTGCAGATAGAGGCAGAGGGAGAAAAAATGCCTCCCCAGCAGGTAAGTCCTACCCGGCCGGGGCCCCACTCAACTTACCCTTGCTCCTGCCTCTACAGTACCGTCCCTCACCATTGGGGCATTGATCTAGCCCCCATCCCTTCCCTCCCCCACAGAGTGACCTGTTGGGACGGACATACATGTGCATGCATGAGAGCACTCAGCCCCCCACCCCAGCCTCGGATTGACTCCAGAGGACTGAGATCTACCTCAAGAGGCTCCAAGATCTACCAGTGGAGTGAGACCCACTGGTTGGTGACCACTACTGTAGAACCCATGTAGCTGAACTTTTGCAGTACTTCCAGCTGGTTCTCATTAAAGCTGATTGATGGATCTTGTGGAACTCCCTGTCCTAGTACAACTGTTTTCTTTATGCTGATAGTGAGAGCAAATGCCTGACAAACTCTTGAAAGGCTGCTGAGATAAGCCCATGAAAATGGTGGCTGGCCGCACAGTTGGTCCATGAAATTGGCTACATGCCTCCTTGATTTCGGTAAGTTCCTACTTAGGATGCATACAGGTTTGATTTGCAATAGTAAGTGATCAGGATTGCTGTTAAGCTGTTTCTTTTCTCCTGGTCAGCTTGTGTGTGCTGCCTTTTGTGTGTGTACTGTCTACTTGTGAGAGACTGAAGGGGTGCTAGGAATTTTGTGAATATTCGGATAATGGGAGAAAAGATGATGTTATGATTACAGTGCCAGAATGAGAATCAGGAGAGACTTGGGTTGTCTGTTCAACTACCATATTTACTTGAGTACAGATGAGTTTTTTCCCAACAGCCTGAAGAAAAAAATCCCCTTGTCTTACATTTGGAAACAAGGAAGCCTCATTAAATACATTGTCTATTATTAAATTGCTACCAAAAGCAGTGTATACTTAGTAATGGAAACCAACTATGAAGTTGATTAAATTCAGCCTGCATTGAACATGACTATACAACACATGGCCCATACTGGGCAAACATACTGATGAGAACTTTGACCCATGTATTACTAGATGGAAACAGCAGTCAGATTAGTCTCCAAGAAGAGTTTGATTGGTGTGTGTGTGGCCTTTAAAAAAAAAAATGGGCGGGTGTTCCCTCCTCAGTGAACTGGCACCAGGCCTGGAAGTACAGCAATACTAGGTGGGCACCAGGAGGGCCAGAGTCAGCTCTGACACCTTTCCATAGGTGCCAAAAATGCTACATTTGATCTTGTCCAAAAGGCTGAGATGCTGATGGGAAGCCTTTTTTGTGCTTTTGTATGTGAATGCGGTTGTCTTCTGAGGAGAGAACAAGCACTGGGCCTGGAAGTACCACAGTACCAGGGCCAGCAGTCCAAGAGACTAGAGCAAGCTCTGACACTTTTTCCCCTGGTGCCAAAAATGCTGATGGGGAAACTAGTTTTTGCAAAAATATTTATTTCTCTCTGTATAAATAAATATATATGATGAGAACCAACCATTTTTGGGGGGGGAGGAGATACACCCCCCCATCATAAACTTTTCATCGCACACCTCAAACCACATTAAGAAACCCACGCACCTGTTATAATAAATGCCCCTGCACACCTACCTGCTGCCCTTCCGTAACCCAGTCGCAACAATTCCTTAGTCCAAGCCCCAGCTGGGATTTACAGTTTCAGCTCATTCACAATCCTTGTTGCTGTCGCTGCCTTTCCGCTGCTGCTGATCCTGTTGTTGTCCTTCTTGCTATCTCCAGGTCCAGTTGTCACTGCTCTCTCCATTTTCCTTTTCCACTCCCGGCCTTTGAACAGCTTGTGCTATGTGTCCTTTTTCCAGGTGGGGTTGGCTGCATTTTCTCCATCCTCTCCCACTGATTTCCAGTAGTAGGAGTGGAGTTCACTGAGAAACATTTTAGCACAGTCTGTTTCCTTGAGCTCACTGTGGTTGTATAACAGGATAGGAACCTATCAAAAGGATAGGTCAGTACAGCTGATCTGAACAGAATAAATGCAAGTGCTTATTGTATGTAGTCCCCCTGAGCACTAACTCTTTTCCAAGTCATGGTGAGCTACTACACTGAATACATTTTGACTTCACTCTCACAGCTGCATCTCTCTCCCGTTTCCCATGATTCCTGTTTCTTCAGCCTTAAATGTCTGGCAAACATTACCAAACAGGGCACCGAACAGTTCACCCAGAATCCCTCTGTCACCCCCTCAGCCTGTTGCATATGATTAGTGTAGCTCTGCCCTCCATGAGGTGGAGGTGGAGCTAGACCAGGTTGCCTTGTGCCTCATTTGCCTAAAAATTTTTGGAGAATCCTAGGGTTTATGATCAGAAAATGTGATGGCTAATTAGCACATTAATTCTTCGCGGGTCGGGGCATATCTGGAGTATACATACATACTTAGGAGTTCTGAACTGTGGGATCACTCTGGCTTTTTATGCTGTTGTCTCTGTTTGGGCCCAGCCCAATGAGCTGTATAGTAAATCATGGGCCTACTGGCTTTGGACTAAATCAGAGGAAATTGCCCACAAAGACCAGTGTTTCTGTGCTTATGGTGCGTGGTGCAGATATTGTAATGGGTCTGGATGGCCATCAGGCCTTTGTACGGGTGCGCGGGTGTGGATTTTGTAACAGATTATGGTTTTTCATATATATATAATTTCTTTTTTCTTTTGCCCATAAAATCCAAAGGACCATATATGACTCCTTCTGGGGCTCCACATGGGAGAGCATGAAGAGGAAAACCTTGTTCAAGACAAAATGGACAGGGGGCCAAGGAGTGCTAGATGTTCTGCTTTTTCTCTGGTCAAATACATGAGCCAGATCTGCAAAATGGCAATTGGGACAGCGGCTAAAACACCTGTTTTGTGAAGTATTTTGCAGGTCGCATACAACCACTCATGAGCTTAGCTACCTGAGAATCGCCGTGGTTCTTCCGAACCCTGGAGCAGTTCTGCAGCAAGTACAAGCTACAGAAAGAAGGTGTGGCGATCCTAATGAACCACCTCAAAATGCAAGAGGCAGTGAGGAAGTGGGATGTGGTGTTAACAGTGGATCTATTCCCTGAATACAACTGCTGGGCTGTGGGGGAGAGGATCTTCCACAGGGCCCTGCACAAAGGGCATTGAGATGTGAACATGCAAGTAGTTCACTCTGCGTGCTTGTTGTGGGGGTAGCGCTGCACAGAGGGGCAGAGAAATGAACCATACTGTTCCAGGGAAACCTGCCCATGAAAATAGAGGAAACCCTCACTATTTGTGGGTTCGGCATTTGCGGTTTCAAATATTTCCAAATGCTGAACCTACATCTTAAATACATTTACAGGAGCTCCTTGGGAGCTCCGTGCTTGCTGTCACCGGGCTCCCGCCGCTGGGCTCCCGCTGTCACCAGTGCAGCCGTGCCCCTCTGCACCCTGCCCCCCATCCCCCCGCAGCCAATGGGGGCACTGAATTCATGACGTTCATGAATACAGTGCCATATTCACAAATTTCACTATTTGCAGGGATCTCCAGAACAGATCCCCCGTGAATGGTGATGGTCGCCTGTAGAGACAATGGACCATTTCCTGTGGTACTGTCCTTTTGCCAAAGGGGTGCAGAGGAAAGTGTTTATACTCTTCAAAGTGGTTACAGGGATCATAGCCCTGACCAGAGGAGTGGCTCTGTGATCAGTCACCTCTCCAAGCAGAATGGCCTACTTAAACCAAATCATTTTCTGCTTTAGAAATGTCTTACATGAGCAGATTCCTGGCCTTCCACATGTATGCACAGACCTCTCAGTAGATATCTGGGTCAAAATAGAAGTGAGCGACATGCAAGGAAACAAAAGGAAGCGGTGGAAGATGTTGGGGAGGAGATAGTAGGGATCATCTGGAAAAGGATGGACTGCAACAGACACCCTAACGAGAGTGACGACAATGATGACAATAGTGATGATGAAGGCAGGGAAGATAATGAGAGAGAAGAACGTGATGACTGAAAGAACTTGAAAAGAATAGATGGGTAGGAAAGTGGGGAAGCGGGGTGGAGTAAGCTTAGGGTGCAGGGAAAAGTTGCGTGTCTGTGGTGAGCAAGGGTGATGGTGATGGACATGTGGGAATGCAGGTGTGCCATGCAGATATTGTGATGTGAATTTGTATGATGTAATAGCAAGGATGAACTTGGACTGTCAAGTGAGTCACAGCAACCACAGGACAGTTTTTTGGTGGAAGTAATGTGAAATACATATAAGAATAAATATTTTTGCAAAAAAACCATGCATAGTTAATACTCTATATAAGTAGGTGCTGCTTAGAAGTGTATTTATGGAGTATCTCTGGTAAAACATGCAGAAGTTTCAAAAAGGGTATAATGCATCAATTCTAAGGGTATCTAGTGCAATTTTCATAGATTTCATAGATTTAATAGACATTAGGGCTGGAAGGGACCTCGGAAGTTCATCGAGTCCAGCCCCCCGCCCGAAGGGCAGGAAGTCAGCTGGGGTCATTAGATGCAAGATAAGCATCCAATTTGCTCTTGAAGGTGTTCAATGTAGGTGCTTGAATCACCTCTGATGACAGGCTGTTCCAGACCTTGGGGGCTAGGACAGTAAAGAAATTCTTCCTTATGTCCAGCCTGAAACAGTCTTGCAGGAGTTTATGACCATTCGACCTCATCATCCCTTGGGGCACTATGGTGAACAAACATTCTCTTAGATACTGGTGGTCACCCCTGATAAACTTATAGGTGGCCATCAGATCACCCCTGAGCCTGTGCTTTTCCAGGCTAAAGAGCCCCATGGCTCTCAGCCTGTCATCGTAAGGTCTGCTTTCCCGACCTCTGATCATGCGCGTGGCTCTTCTCTGGACTCTCTCAAGCTTTTCCACATCCTTTTTGAATTGTGGAGCCCAAAACTGGATACAATACTCCAGCTGCGGCCTCACCAAGGCTGAGAGCAGGGGGAGAAGGACATCCTGGGATTTGCTTGAGAAGCATCTATGGATGCAAGCCAGTGTTTTGGTCACTTTAGTAGCCGCAGCATCACATTGCAGGCTCATGTTCATCTTGTGGTCAATCGTGACCCCAAGTCCCTTTCATCTGTAGTGCTAGCCAGCGTAGCACTGCCGAACTTATAAGGATGCTGCAGGTTTTTTTTCCCAAGGTGGAGAACCTTGCATTTTTCAGTGTTAAACACCATCAGGTTCTCATCCGCCCATTTCATGAGCCTGTCGAGGTCAGCTTGGATCACCCTCCTGTCCTCAGGTGTGGATGCTTTACCCCAAAGTTTGGTATCATCAGCAAACTTGGCCAGTCCACTTCTGACTCCAGCGTCCACATCATTAATGAAGATGTTGAACAATACAGGTCCAAGGACAGAGCCTAGGGGGACCCCACTGGTCACAGGACACCATGATGATTGACTTCCATCAATTACTACCCTATGGATCAGACCATGGAGCCAGTTTCCCAACCAGCGGATCATGGTGGACCCAAGGCCACAATTGGCCAGTTTCGCCAAGAGGTGATCATGGGATACTAGATCGAAGGCTTTTTTGAAGTTAAGATACATGACATCAATCTCTTCTCCCTTGTCCAGGTGATAGGTCACCTGGTCGTAGAAGGAAATGAGATTGAACGAGCAAGACCTACCCGCAACAAACCCGTGCTGGCTATCCCTTAGGATGTTGGCCTTGGCCAGTCCATTAAGGATAGTCTCTTTAATAAACTTTTTGAAGATCTTCCCCGGGATAGAAGCCAGGCTGATGGGCCTACAGCTAGCCAGATCCACTTTCTTCCCTTTCTTGAAGATAGGCACCACATTGGCCTTCTTCCAGTCTTCGGGCAGTACACCAGAGCGTGAGGAGTTTTCAAAGATCCATGCCAGGGGCTGGGCTATGATGCTCGCCAGCTCCTTGAGTGCCCTGGGGTGTAGATTGTCAGGGCCGACTGACTTTAAGGTATCCGGCTTCTCAATATGTTCCTTCATGAGGTCCGCATTAATGGAGGGCAGGGGATCTCCCTCACCTGGACCTCCCTGTCCCGTAGCGGGCATGGGCGTCCCATGGGACTGATGAAACACCAACGCAAAGTACCCATTTAATAGGTTGGCTTTCTCCTGCTTGTTCCCGAAGCTCCTGGTTGTACAGGCAGGCAAGTGTCCCCTTGGGGGCTCCTGCCTTGCCCACAGTTTGTACCAGGGCTGGGGCAAGGGTGGGCTCCCTTAAGTGCCTTGGCCCCCTGGCTTTGCAAGGGTTGTTCAGCGGGCCAGCAGTGGCGGTAGTCCCCCTGTCCTCCAACAGGCTTAGTTTAAAGCCTGGTGGAGCAGGTCAGCCAGTCTGGCTGAGAAGAGCCTCCTCCCCAGGGGAGAGGTGGAGGCCATCTCTTCCCAGCAGCTCGCTGCCTCTCTCGCCAAAGAGCGGGCTGTGGTCA
>NW_017728925.1:3174599-3182349 GCF_001723895.1 Crocodylus porosus
GGCAGGGTCTTGGGCCCTCCCGCATGCCCTCCTGCGCGAACTCAGCACTAACTCATGCGCTGGCAGGCGAGCCCACACGTTTGTGCAGCCTATTCACGCGGCTCCGGTCGCGTGGCTCCCTGAGGGGCTGGAGGAAGTAGGGGCCTGGGCGGGGCTTGACCCGGCCTGGCTCCACTCAGCCCCCACCTCCCACTCAGTGAGGGGTTAACGCC
Source organism: Crocodylus porosus (assembly GCF_001723895.1). NCBI lineage: Eukaryota > Metazoa > Chordata > Crocodylia > Crocodylidae > Crocodylus > Crocodylus porosus. The sequence continues at coordinate 3,174,812 of NW_017728925.1, forward strand.
CTCCCACCACTGGCCCCGCTTGCCTCCGACTGTGCTGGGGGTCATCAGGGGGCTCTGCGGCTGCTGGGGGGTCTCTGGAGGTCTTCAGGGGAGCGGGGGGCGCAGCGGGCTTTCACTCACGCATCTCTCCTCGCTCCACAGCCTAACCTAATATATTTTCATATATACATGATTGTTTCAAGGTCACTGTTTCCAGGTTTTCTCCTCATTTCTGTGTGCTCAGGGAGAGCAGGATCTGATGGTAAAGAATGAGGGGAAGGGGCTGCAGGAGGAAGAAGCTGGGGGATTTATTTTCCCTGCTGTAGCAGTGGGAAGGGAACAAATTCAAGCAAACCTCTGATACTTAGAATCTATCCCTGGAATATTAAAACAAATTTATTAATTCTCCATATATAGAATCTAATTATTGGGGGTCGTCTTATATTCAGGATCATCTCGCGTTTGGATGAATATGGATATCTCAGTCTTTCTGTGCAGCTCTGGGCAAATCCCATGACTTCATTTTTAAGTGAGGACCAGATACTTTCTTAACTTTGGGGAGAATTTTAAGGCTTCAAATGATGTTTGGGCAGCACCTGGATACTATCATGATGAGCACCAAAGATGTCTTTAAATAATCGTAGAAAGTTATCAAAAACCCCTGGTGGAGCTGTGTTTAGTTTGCTTCCAGCCATCTTTTTTTGTATGTAATTAAGAATGTTCTTGATTAGTGAGATGCTGAAAAGAATCTACATTATGTTTTCGGATAATCTTTGTCCTGGTAAGCTTGATCTAGTTCGTAGGGGATAAGTGTCTACACAGCAATTTCCATTTCAATAGGTGTGAATTGGTAGTTTCAGCAGTGTGGCCAAGGCATGGAAAGCTGTTGACTTTTCATCACAATAGAGATGGTCCCTCAAGGTCAGGGTTGAGGCAGCAGGACAGAGGATTGTGTGGGAAACTTGCACAGCACCTGTCCACACTGTGCCAGGGACGTGGATAAACAGAGGGATTCACTTTTTGGTGCTGTTGGGCTAGTGCCTTTCCCTGGTACAAATTTCACTGGAAGAGTAGCAATTTAAAAAAAAAAAAAGTTGCTTTAGTTTTTGTTTTATTTTGTTTTAATGGCTGACAATAGCTTTTGGAAATGTCCAGTTTTCCTTTCCAGGAAGGTTGCCATGACTACTCTCTCTGCAGCATTTAACAGCCTCTCTGGCTAATGCAACAGAAATAGATTTGGTGTTTCCTTTTGGGTATAATGGGGTATATAATGAATGGTAAACTGCTGTGTATTCATTAAGAAAAGCAGCTCACAGAGGTCAAGTGCTTCATTTCTGGAGTGGGCAACCAAGGGGCAGTAATAAGTTGGGAGGCAAAGGAGGGAAGGGGATTTATGAGGTCATGGTGGGAGGACAATAATTGCTACCCAGTTCTTTGTCTTCCAGTGGGGCTCTCTGAAAATCCCAAGTTAGAATCCATGATGACCAGCTCTGCAGACTTTTTTTAGATGAAATCAAGCTTGCTGGAGATTTAGTCTTTTTCCTTTGGACCTTAGCCTGCTGACCCAGCAAGGGAAAAAAATGCTTCCTGACCTCTTCCTGACTTTTCTCATTCAATCAAGAAATGGGTGAAGAGAGGGGAATGAGATGGACTTCACCACCTCCATTTATGAGAATATTGGATACACTATGCTAATTTTGTATAGAGTTGACAGGATTACTGCAAAGTAGATAAATTAGCTGCACAGTAAAAATCTTGGCATCTATGTCTGGAGTAAACTAGCTTATCCGCATCAGGATAGTACTTGTAAATACTTGTAAATACAAGTGCTGTCCTGCTGTAGAGTAAAAAAGCTCTCCAGGCAGCATGTGTGTAGATGCTGCCTCAGCTGGCGGGGGCACGGGGTGCTTCAGTGCTGGGGTTACCTGTTGGCTAGCCTTGCACTGAAGCACCCTGTGCCCCAGCCAGTTCCTTCGCAGCACATTGAGCTGGGGGGAGCAGCCCCAGGCTGATAGGCTGACCCCCTGAGCCCTCTGCCAGCTGGGCCTGCTCTGACCTGGCTCAATGTACTGTCGTCCGAGGTGCACATTCAGATGGTACTAAACTCGGGAGTTTATTGCTTTGTGTTACTTGCACTGTCCCCTAATCTGACATGCAGGACATGGACCAGAGAACCTACTCCTGTCTGTGGCCTAACATTTCTGGTTGAGCTGGAGCAAGCTTTTAGAAAGAAATGTCCAGGTCTGACTCCAAGCAATAGAGATTCCTTTGTATCCCTGGGGCATATTGGGGTGTCAAACGGTCTGTGGGCCAGATCCAGCTTGTGGAATGGTTTCATCTGGCCTGCTAGGGATGTGGCATGTTAGGGATATGGTCTGCTGCAGAATTCAGGGTTCTTGGATCCCAGTGGACATAACCAGCAGCAGCAGCCCACCAGCTCTGTGTTGCTGCCTGAATGCAACCTGTTGCACTGCTGCCTGGATACAGCTCTGTGCTGCTTCATGCCCCTTGCTCTTTGCCCTGCTGTCCAGCTGGAGCCCCATGCCATTCCATGCCCCAAGCTCCATGCTGCTGCCTGGCCAAAACCCTGTGCATTTGCATGCCCTGGATCCACACTGATACTGGGCCAGAGCCCCATGCTGCTGCCTGAATGCAGCCTCGTACTGCCCCCTCGACTATAACCCCACTGCAGTTGCTGCACGAATTTGGATCTGGCCTGAGAGAAGCCCTTGCAGTCTTAATCTGACCCAGAGCCCAGGGTAAGTTTTGACACCTCTGCCCTGCCCTGGATGAACTGTTCCAGTGGTTAATTGTCTTTCTTTAGTCTGTTGCTATAAGGCAAGTTTCCAGACCTTGAATTCTTTTTTGTAGGCCTTTTCTGACTACTTTCCAATTTGTCAACATCCTTTCTAAAGAGTGAACACCAAAGCTGGATACAGTATCCAGTGATGGTCTCAGCAATGCTGCATAAACTCACAAATTCACATTTTTGGTACTACTCAGCATTTCCCTGCTTATACAGCTAAGGAACATGTTAGTCCTATTAGCCACAGCATTGGACTGAAAGACAGAGATGTGGGTTTTCTGGAAATTTTTGAATTGGAAAATTTTCCAATGCCCTAAATAGAGTGTGATCTGATTTAGCATGTTTATTTGACTTATATTTAGTAAGCAAAACTAAAAAAGTACCCCCATGTTAATTTTATGTCCCAATAGCCACAAGTATTTGAACTGAAATATATGATTAGGAAAAAAACTAAATACAGCACACTTAATGTGGTTTAAATGTTATATTCAACCAAATTTAAAGCTTTATGTGGAAACAAGTTAGGTGTATTGGAATACTTGTTAAAATGTAAAGACAATACACAATTGCATTTACTTCCCTTACGTTGTTTGTTTAAATTTAAATTTAAGAAAAAAATGAAGGTGCTGAAAACTGTTGACACACTAATTTTAGCACACCCACAGAACTGTGCATGATATGCTGTGGTTGACCACTCATCTACTTCAACACAGTTTAACTCTCTTCCACTGAGGTCTTTGCGGCACCTCCACTGACACTATCTGTAGAATCACTCGCACAATTTGTTAGTTCCATTTCAGAATCAGATTGAGGCAACTCTGATTCAGAACTACTTGAACCATATTCTCTTTTGCTAAAGGATGGTTTTACCAATGAGTCTATGGGCAAGCACATCTTATCATTACACTGCATGTTCTTCACTAATTGTGCTTCTGACTAATGATTCTCCAGAATCAAGAGATGTTTCACAAGGAAAAACTAGCTTAGCAGGGTGTTCATTTGGTTTGGATTTGACTTGCACAGCCAGTTAGGTGAATTCATAACTTGATTTTTGGTTTGGATTATTATATTTACTGTCCTGTTTACAAATCAATAAAACATACATGCAGGGGTGATGCATAGGGGGTGCACATGCACCCTCTGAGAGCACTGTGCTCCCTATGTAGCCGGCGGGCAGGTGAGAGCACCAGTGTCCCCCTGTAAGCACCGCCCGGGGAGCGGGGCTGCCAGCAAAAGCAGCCGTGCCGCTTCTGGAAATGGCCATGGAGTTTCAGAAGTGGCACAGCCGCTTTTACGGTGAGTGAGGTTGGTGCCCCTGCAGCCAGAAAGATCGGCCAATGGGGGACTATCCCATCACCACCCCTTGGTCTCTGACTGTTGTCGGGGGGGGCACGTGCCCCATCTGACTCGAGAGGCACCAGACACCCATGCATATCTGTACTCTCTCTCTCTCTCACTTCCTAGGGATTATCCCCTGAAAAACATTAATTACAACTTTGAAACTACCAAGCTTGCCTAATACTGTATTGGTATCCATTCATTGTTACTAATTAATTTTATGAAACAATGAATTTTTAGAAATGGAAATTTCCCACAGAAAAATAAAGCACTGGAAAATTTTCCACCCCACATCTCTGCTGAAAGAACACATTCATTTGGTTTCCACTGTGACTCCTAAGCAAATTTCAATCGCTGCTTTCTCGGATCCAGTAGGTATGACCTACCTCCCTTGTTTTTCCATGGGTGACTTTGAGTCTGGTAGTGTTAAAAGACATTTTGTTAAACTGAGCCTTTAGACCTAGATTGCTATGCATAAGTATCCTGTCTTCTTTTCTTACCACTCCTCAGGTTTTACTTTTCTGCTGTTTACAAAATTTGCTATGTCTGATTTAATATTTCCCTTGAAAATAGCATTCTGCCAAAAACAGGTTTCTTTGACCAGTTCCCTCCAGAAAAAATGTCCATATTGGATGGTGATTCCCCACTTAGTTACTTTTTGGGATTTATCAAACATCTAGTTTGTAATCCAGTTAGTGTGTTACACTTTAACAGTGCTAGTTTTTAATCAGTATGCCCAACAGTACTATGTTAAGCCTAAATCTTTTATATTAACATAGCTGTCCTTTGTCTACCAAACCTGTAATCTTACTAGAAATTATACCAACTTTATTACACAGAGCCTATTTTCTGTAGTTATGCTGATTGATGTTAAACTTCCTTCCTCTATGAAGCACTGTTCAGACACATTCCACCTATTTGTTTGGCACAAGGCATTCTGATCTATAGAAATAATTTTTTGGAATTATATTTCCATCTCATTGCCTGTCAGATGGATGTTAAATTTTATGCTGCTGCTAAGGGGCATACTGCTAGCTAATACTTTAGATTTCTGCTTAGTCTAGTGGCAGGAGGCATCTGATACCTATCATTAGAGAATTTTCTGTAATGATACAGACTTTCCAGGAAGGTCAGAACATCTTGGAGCTCAGGTTAAAGGAGAAGGTAGGAAGAAGTTGTGTTATGGACTCCTTTAAAGCTAAATAAGTATAGCAGTCTTCTGCAAACCTAGATGAGGAATGCTGAGATTATTGCTTGCCCAGGGCCACAGATTGGAACTCAGTATTTTTGTGTAGTAAACTGTCCATATAACTTTAATCCTAAGTGCAGAGGGTGTCCAGAAAGCGAAGCCATCCTTGTCTGGGAATTTTAATGGTGGCACAGGAAAATTCCAAGGGAGCTGAAGAAAAACCTGCCATCACTGTGATGTACCATGCCCAGTTGTCTTAGATCTGTGAAATACAGGAACCACTTTACCAGTAGCAGTGGCTTCACCATTTTCTACGCATGTTGTATTCATGATTCTCTAATGGGCCACTTATCATTTTAGCAAAAGGTCACAATGATTCAATCTGAGGTTTGGTTGACAGCAGCATAGAAAACAGTGTTTATAGATTCTGGCTTGCATAACTGAGGCTCACCTGATTGTGAACTGTAGAGATAATCCAGGTAGATAACTTTAAAACATTGGTCTGCTAATGTCGTGGTAGTTACCATATATATGAAGATCATGTATACATCTCTTCGTGTGTTCTGCCAATATACCTATGTACAGGGTGAGTGTGTGTCTGGAACCTATATTATCTTATTTCAAGCAACTCTAGCTGTGCTCTGTGGGCATCTGGTTGTAGAAGTAGTTAAATCTCAATTCCTAATGATTTCATAATGAGTTTGTAATGGCATTCACAAGTGGGATTCAGGAATTTAGCCCAATTTTATGAGTGAAATGGATATTCATAATGATACTATGATACAGGAGACCCTCGCCATTCGTGGGGGATATGTTCCAGAGATCCCTGCGAATGGCAAAATCCGCAAATACTGACGGGGCTTCCTATCAGACCCCATAGCCGCTCCCTGCTCCCCTGCAGCGCCTGGGGACCAACCCCTTCTTCCTGAGTGCCACAGTGGCTGCTCCGAGCACTGCCATGGCTGCCTCCAGCAGTGGCGGAGAAAATGCTGCCACTGTCGCTTCCCTCCCCACCCCAGGGCTCCCCTGCAGTGCCTGGGACTGACCTCTCCCCCCCAAGCACTGCCATGGCTGCCTCTGGGGGAAAAGATGCCGCCGCCTTCCTCCACGTCCCTGGCACTTGCTCTCTGCCCGCCTCCCGGCTCTGTCCTCCCCCATGAATATTTGAATCTGTGAACCTGGAGTTCACGAATGGCGAGGGTTTTCTGTATTTCTAAGAGGAGAGGAATGTAGTTGGCATCAGTCACGTGTTATATACATTCCTTACCAGCAGAAAGTGTGTGCCTTACAGTAGTCTCTAGTTGACTAAGGTTTTGGATGGAGTAGACCTTATTGTTGGATCAGTGTGTTCCCTGTAAGGTTCCACAAGATCAGCGAGATGCTTGCTACATAGCATCATTGAGATGCTCAACAAATGTTCTCCAAAGCTTACTGATGTCTTTGGAAATAGTCAACTATAAGCCAAAGGGAAAGATTTAACATGGGATTTAGGAGTACCTGATTTTGTCACCGAGTGGGGAAGATGCAAGTTCCAGATAGTGCAGAATGTTAATCTTTTTTTAATATATCCTTTCCCATACTGTACAACTTTTCAGATAAGGAGTAGAGAGAGGGGGAAGTAGATCAGAGTGTGTTTGAAATCAGGAGCGCAGTTTGGAAGGATAAAAAACTAGATTAAATGAAAGAAGACATTGGAGATATGGCATATTTTCTGGAACAATAAAGTGATTTGGTTATATCACTTCGCTGATAGGAAGATAAAATTGCAATAGCCAAGATTGCAAGTAAGTAAAACATTGTGGTCAAGTATCAAATGATGAAACTGATCATACAGTTTGGGGCTCCTGAATTAAGAAAGATGGTGAGATGTAAAAAAGGATGCACAGTAGTGTACAAAAATTAATGCTATAAAGAAGGTAAATCAGAAGCTCTTCTGTTCTCTTTTCCTTGCAGCGTAGGGACAGTCGATAAATTTGATTAGAAACAAATTAAAATGAGTAAAATGAAATACTGTATTTCCTAGAGGTGCACTGATACATTGGTCTGATATCGGATTGGCACCAATATAAAGAAAAATTTCTGTATCGGAAATTGGTCCGATGCAGCTGATAATTTGTCTGATAAATACCCATGCGTGCATGCAGTCACAGCGCAGCAGGTAGGCAGTAAGGAGTAGAGCCGGCAGCGTGGAGAGCTGGATGCAGCTGGTAGGTCTGATGTGGGGGG
>NW_017728925.1:3182449-3195129 GCF_001723895.1 Crocodylus porosus
TCAAGGCCCCCACGGTGAGGGAGAGTGTGGGGTTGGGGTAGGGGCTGCCTGGCCAGGGCAGGCACGGGATGGAGATGTAGCTCATCGGGGGGGAGGTTTCCTGCCACTGTGTGTAGCTTGTCTGGTGCTTGTCTGGCGGCTCCCACTGCTCATCCAGGAGAGCATGGGGGGGGGAAGCATGTGCCCCCGGATTGCCCAAGTCTCTGGAGGGGCCTGATCTTGTAGATTTGTTTTGGGTATACTAATGCTGACTGACAACATTGAGTTCAGCAGCCACTTAATTTAAAAACAGGAGAAGGTTATGGTGCTGGGTATAAAACCCAACAGTTCTTTAAATCAAAATGTATAAAAAGCATGGGGAGAAGGGATGATAACCCGGCACTGCAAAATTAGTATCCTTTTAAGGGAAGAGATTATAGCTATAAACAGGGCACCAGACCAAATAAATTGAAGACACCCAACAATATGAAAATTGAGAGGTACTGACAGATGAGAGAGTTGGTTTGGAATTGGGAAATGTCATCAGTGATGTGATAGAGTGCAGTCTGGTAGAGGCTATGGGTTGGCTGGGAGAAAAGTATCAGTTGTGGAGAGTGCACAGAGCGTAAAAGAGATTCCAGAAGAACCTATAGCAACGCAGAGAAAATGTGCCAAGGGGAAATGAAACCGAGCAGCTAGATGCACACCTAGGATTTGAGGTGGGAGAGCTGGGGACACTGTGGCAGAACAGAATGCTGAATGGTTTCAAAATGCACATTCCAGATCAGAGAAGATGAGAGTACAGGAATTTGTGATGACTAAGTCATTGCCTACCATTTGTAATGCATATCTATGCAAATTCCAGTAACACTGCTGGTATCCTAGTTCCAGAATGTACTTTGCCATTTGGAATTTTTACTTTTTAAATAGAAACATCGTAAGTTCTAAGTAGGGATGGATGTGTTCAAAGGTGCACTTTATTCATCCTCCTTTTAAAATTAAGTTCATATTGAATTGTGCCTCATCCCTGTCATGCTATGGAAAGTGCACAGCAATGACTTGGGGATGCAACTGGTGGTTGCATATCCTAGTTTCGTATCATTGAAGCTAACAATCCTTTTAGTCTAAGTTTATGAATCTTGGGGAGACCACAGAGTCCTCAGCCCATGTGTGCGTTAAGCAAACCTTCTCTTTCATATACCTGTTCATCCAGTACAACAGTCTTAAATACTGGAGTATTTTTGTTCTATACTGGATCTCTAATGCTCTGATAAGCCTTCAGCCTTCAAAAAGGGTGTGTATTTTTCAGTTTTAACTTTATTCCCTAGAACAGCTCATATACTTAATCCACCTCAAGGTGTTCAATAGCTCTGATTTCATAGAGAGGTTCAATGAACTACATTTCCTGGGGCTGTCACGTAACAAAGCAGGGACAGTATTTGGTAGGAGGTGTGCCAGGGTCATTCACACAGTGGTGTGTGTGCTCAGTGGATGATACTCTTCCCACTATGTGCTGACCCCAGTGCCACAGCATGACGCTAGAATCTGTTGGAGGTAATGTCTTGTGAATCCCGTTGTTTGGGGGGGACTGCCTTTCCAATTTGTGCTGCTCTCAGAGAACAATTGATAAGAGGTTCTAGCACAAGCAGAAAACCGAACAGCGCAAGACAATTGTCAAAGGATTGCCTCCCTTAATACTCTAAAAGGGTTTGCCTCCACTCTTTTTTATGTTGGTCCATCTAAATTATTTGATGAGATTCTTTAATACATATATTGATTTGCATTAAATTAACTGTTAGCAGACAGGAACCACCTTAATTTTGAATGGGAGGGGTTAGTGTGGTAAGTTGTCATGATTGTTTCCTTTGGAACCTAATTAAAGGCAAGCATCTTTTTTTTTTTGGAAACTTCGCATACTATCTTTGGCTTTGGAGAGCATTGATGAATAGTTTAACATTCCTCCCACTCCCCACTGAGTGTTTAAGCTGTCACTGGCTAATAAATACATTTGTTAATGCAGACAAACCTGGCTGGCTAAAAAAGTCTTTTTGAGTTTATATATGAGCAAATACATAAGTAAAGCTGGGAGACAGAAAGACAGAAAAATCCCTCAGTTCAGTACTCTGCTGAGTTATAAAACTTATTAAATTAATTGCAGTTTAACACAGAAGTTATGCACTTAATACACCTAAATTATGTCTTGTAAGAGATATCAAAAAATTGTAGGTCAAGTTTTGCTTCTTGGAAAATGAAGCAGGAGATATTCTGGTTTAGACGGGTATTTTTCTACTGATGGAACAAAGGGTGATCTGACTAGCATTTTGCCTGAAAAATAGATCCACAGACACACTAAGTCAAAGTGGTATTGCTGATAGATGTTGATTATAATGGATATTTGTTTTTCTTGTTGCTTTGTTTTATGATCACCTTTTAATATAACAAAGAAGTCTTGCTCATTTTTGGCAGACACGCATATAGCTTTTCACTTTAAAGAAATGTAATATTCTTTGTTACAAAATAACAGACTCATTGCTGCACTTTTAAACATAAAATTATTAATCTCTTGAGATTTAAAACAGTATGTAAAAAATTGCAAAACCTGTTTCAAACTTTCTTCATTGGTACTAGGCAACAAGTATGTTGGTTTTACAGTAGTTTTATTTTCTAAAGCTTTTCAAAACTTAGTTGTAAGTGTGTGTGTATAAAATATATATAAATAATAGATTCTTAAATGTTTTCTTGTGTGGCAGGACTACACTTTTGGTCATTTATTAAATGTTCAGTATCTTCCTGGGTCCAAATGAATGTAGTCATGGCAAAAGATTCCCTTGACCTCCTCCAGATATTTGGCTGATATGAATTTTGGTGGATTTTTAAACAAGAGCATCTAGAAGGCAATTGCAGCCATTGTAACAGTGGATTTGCAGGGGTTTTTTTTCCTCTTTTAGAGCACTTTTTTCTCAGCTTTAACTTGTGACGTACTGCTCCTTGAAGAAATTTGAGGAAAACCTTTAGCCTCTGAGTCTACAGAGCCAAGAGTCACTCTGCATTCACTTGTGTGGATTAGATGGAAGGAGTGGAGCTTGAGCTTGCTGGCCTCGGCACCCTTTCCTGGCCTTGTCAGATGGACTTTAGGATTAAGATTCTCCCTCTTGCAGAAGGGCTGTGATGCAGCGCAGTCCTAAATGTAGTTCTATATATGTTCTCACTTTGGTGGTCTATTCAAGTTCTCCCTTTATATTTGTCTTAATTGCTGTTTTGAAGTTAGAATTGTGGCAGGTGGCTGTTGAGTTGCATTGTTAGAGGTTTGAATCCTTTACCCACCTGGGCAAGCTGCAGCCATCCTTCTGACCTGTCTCTCTGGGCACTTTCCCTTGCCCTGCAGTGGTGATTTGTGGTGGCGTCATTAATTTTCAGCACCCAAGTGGGAGATGAGAAAAGTTCAGCGACAGAAGCATATGACTGGAAGCGAAGGGACAGGGCTTCTGTGACTTCCTATGCAACTTTGAGCAAGTTGCTTGGGTCTTTGTGACTCTGTTGAACAAATCAAAGTTTGGTGGGAAAAGGCTGACTGGTCGGGGCCTTACTTTAGTGATCTTTGTGAAGCACTGATTTGCATTTATGAGGGCGTATAAATGCAAAATACTATTTTTGAAAATGACTTGTACACGAAAAGAATGCTGGGTTTTTCCTGCCATAGTATAACAATTTTTAGATGAGTCAAATAATGAGTTTTAAAAAGGAGGGAAGAAAGTGACTGTGTTGCTTTTACTGTTGTTCTGAACCCATGCAGTTCAAACATGGGGAGGCTTGTGTAAACTGAAGCCTAGCTTGTCTAAACAGAGCTCGTTGGGGTGGAACAAACCTTCAAGTTACTGTTTTGCCATTTGCTGCTCACTGCCTTAATAACACCCTCAGCTACTGGAATGGTTTCCATCTCTAGTGGTGCAAGCGAACCACACCAGGCCCTATGCGTCTGTCTGCTAGCAGCATAAACATGTACGTTAAGGCAGAACCTCTGTCCCAGGGAACGTTTCTCGGAGGTCTGTGATGCAGCCCTACTGGGGAGATGCCTTTCCTTCCCCTCTGTCCGTGTGCTGGAGGTGGAGGACATGAGCGAGACCACTGCTCCCCCAACCCTGCATTTGTTGTAAAGCTGCTCTGTGACCTCTGTCGCTGCACAACATACGTGGAGAAGAACTCAGCCCCCTTCCTATTCAATGCGCTGTCACTGATGTGGAACCCTGTTATGCAAAATCTTTTCCCTGGGCTTTAAACAGGAATGTATTTTTGCCCTTTGCCATGTGGACTTTGTGGCTCTTTGTAGCTCAGAATGGCAAAACTTTTGCTTAGTCCCGTTCACCTAAGTGCTGAGACATTAGTAGAGTCTTGTATGGGGAGGCGTTAGCACACTATAAAGGAAACGGAAGGGTGTATTTCGTAGACTAGTGGATGTTTTCTCCACCTTTGTGTGGGTGCCTCTTACACTCCCAAGGAAAGAGGACCCCCAAGTAAAAGTGGTGCTCTAAGCTTTCGGAGCAGATCAGGCAGGGAGTACAGGGGTAGATTGGGCAGGGATCAGAGGGGCAGGTCAGGGAATGGGCAAAGTTCAGAGCAGCAGTCAGGGAGGGGGGAGGGGGTTAAACGTATGGCAGATTTGGGCCTAACTTATGGCACACGTGCTAAAAGCTTGGTGGTCACCAGTGCATATAATGTCCCTTCTTTGCCCCAAAAGCATAGAACATGAAGATGCAGAAATTGATTATGCTGAAGACTGGCCTTTCTCAGGAAGCAGAAAGGAGGTACCTCTGTGCAGCACAATTGCCTTTATTCATTTTGAAAGCACTCTGTATTTTCCTGCTTCTCTACGGTGACCATTAATTTGAAGGAAAACAGGAAGAACTGGTTTGGTGCAGCTATGAAACTGTAAAATAGCAGAACAAAAGGTACCTGCACCTCTGGAAACTAGATGGGGTGAGGGGTCGGTCTTCTCAAGCATCTTGTTTGATCATCTGAAAGAACCATCCAGGAGGCCACAAATGTTTGTTATGCATTTCAGTATTTCATCACTCTCAAAATAGAATCAGCAACATTTACACAAGCTGTGTGTTTCAGAGCAGACACGATTGTGGACTTTTTTATAAAATGGAGCTCGGCTAAGCAAAATGGAGTAAACATCATGGATCAAAGAATAACTGTTTCTGCAGTCAAAACCCGTCATCTTTGAAATTTTTCAGTTTCAAAGAAATTTCCAGTCTCTAAGGAAATGAGTAGTATTGGCTGAGACGAGGTCTCTGTGTATAGGCAACAGCACAAAAAAAGCAGCTGATTAAATTAATCATGGATAAAAGGTGAAATGCTTTGCATCGTGTTGGACTGTGAGCTCAGCTGGCACAGAAGGGATCTTGGAATGATGGATGGGAATTTACACTTCTCTATGGACCAGGAGAAAGTGTGGGTGATTGTGAGACGCCTAGTTTGAACAAATCAGAGTTTGTGCTCGGTTTTTTTCTAGTATGCAGTGGTATTCTGTTTTCCTAAGGTTTGTCTTAGAAGCATGAGCTGACAGGTGGGTTTCTATATAAAACTAGATCATTTTCACAGAATTTTTGTTTTACACCTTAATTTAGATTTATGCAAATGGTGGAAAGGGCACTTTCCCATATGTTCTAGGTGCATTTCAGAGAAGTTAAAAAGACATTACAGATAATGCAATAAGCATACTAGTACAATTTAACATAACCAACTACCAGTACGACCGGCAACTTAAACATTCAGATGAGTTTTTCAGCCTCCAACAATTATTGATTATCCATTGACCATTTTGGATTAGGTCAAAACTTTGCACCAAAACCAAATTTGGTTATTTTACCAGCATAGAATTGATGAATATGAATATTGGGCCTTTTCTGTGCTTGTTGACAGACAGTGTCGCCCATCATAAAAGTGCAGGTCTCCTGGTTTGAAATTGTAGCTGGTAGATTGAGAGACAAAGAAGACATTTTCAAAAATCCAGGTATATTCCTAGGGAGCTTTGACCTGAACATTGCTAGACACTGGACTGTAGTATAGAGTCTGAGTTGTCCAAATGATTATCTCCCTAAACCGGGAGAGGCCCAGGGGAAGATAGATTGGTGAAGTAGACTTGGTTTTTCAGATGAAATTATTGAGTTGAATTTAATCACGTAGATAGGTGGTAATTGTTTTTATTTCATTATGAAAGGGCTTACTGTATTTCTTTTAAAAGCTGTAGTGCTTGAACTTGAGAAATTTAGAATAATTAACATTTATAAAGAAAGAGCCACTGCTCTCTCTTTTTGAGGTGCACAGGTTTCCCCAAATTCAATGCATCTGCACGTAACTCAGCAACTTGTTCCGCTTCTTAGGCAAAGCCTTACAGAGCTGTTACTAGGGCCCTCCTCCCCACGTGTGGCTTCTGGGGGGCAGAACTGGACCACTCCATCAAGGCAGGCTGGGAGCAGCTGCACTGCCAAAGACCATCCTTGTTCATTGTCTCTAGCAGTGGTAAGCGGAGCTCCTGCTCTGAATAAACCAAATCTAGTAGCAGCCTTTGAAAAGCTGGACTGTTTTGCTCTGTGCTCTCTGGGGGTGCAGTAGAAAGGAGGGCTGGGCAGGAGGAGGGAGTTTGTCAGCAGACGCTTCTTTTTTTGTGGTTGATGGGTTCACAACTACAGCCTTTCCCTCCAGGTCTGCACGTGGCAGCTCTGCAGCTGGAAAATAATAGTGTTGGACAGGACCTCAGGGATCATCCAGTCCAAGCCCCTGCACAGGTGCTAGATGTGCTATCCCTAAACCATCGCAGACAAGAGAAATGATGAGATAATACACCCACAAGTGTAATAGCGGTATTAGAATTGGAGGAGCTCCAAGTAAAATTGAGGCCATAAGATTTCAGAAAAATTATTTCACCGTGAGTTTCTTCTCTTAGTTCCTTCTATGAAAGTAGAGGAGATAGCGGCCCACATGATTTGTGGATGCATATAATGCCCCCTGTTTCTCCAAGAGTACAGCACCCTAAGAAACAGATGGTGCTGAAGAATGGCCTTTCAGCAGGCCAGAAAAGAAGAGTCCAAGCTGAATGACAGCCCTTGCCTACAGTGCTCTGCCCCGTTTAGTGCAGTATATGGTCAGGCACTGTTTTGTCTCCTGTAAGGGCCAACTTGACAGTCCGGTGCTGTCTGCAAAGCTTTCTTTTATTGTGGAATACTGTAAGTAAAGCTTAAAAATGTCTTTAAGTTCAGAAATTTGCAGAAAGAGGAACTGAAAATGTAGTCTCTAACTCCCAAGGGAACTCATCTTGCCCATGGGTCAGGAAACTTTTAGCAAGACAAATTCTGGGAATGCAACTCAGCCTGTCTTGTATTTTTCTCCTCCTGCTGGCCAAGAAAGCCCATAAACACCCCACTTTTCACCTTTTCTTCTTTCTCTTATCATATAAAATCTATGGTCAGTCATGATTTTTCCTGCATCAGAGGAGGGCTCAATATGGATTCCTGGAGTGTGTTGTGTCATTCAGAAGGCTTCGCAGAAAAGGGGAGCAATTGCTCAACACCCCCGTCACCCAACAGGACTTCTGTCTAGCCCTTCTATTCTCCAGGCACTAGATGGTGTGGGATCTCTGAGATGCCTCTGGTGTCAGCCCAGGGGGGTGGGAATATATATAGTAGCTATATTGTGCTGAAAGAAAGAGTTAATATCTGTCACCCAGCTTCCTCTACCTGAGAGGTTTGATGGCATGGGTTCCAGACTAGTTCTCTTAAATGATCCTTCTGTAAGCATATCTTTATCTCTCCCCAGTGCCTATGGGTAAGAGGGCAGAGGATCATAGTGAATGCAGATCAGGAAAATGCAGATATGGGTATGAGTAGCATTTAGAGACCAGAAAAACCCTGACTGAACTTGGATTGGATGCCACACAGCAGTCCAGGTTTTGCAAAGATTGAAACCAAATCCACAAAAAGATCTATCGCTGGCTTCAAATTAAAGTCACCAAAGGCGATTTTATTTTTATCAATCTACCAAGAAACTAGTTATTTAAGAAATGACTGCCTGCTTCTGTTGGTCATTTCTGGACAACTGGCTGGCCTTGTGTCACGTGGTTTAATGGTTGCATATTTGATGCTAGTTAAATAGTGCTCTGGGAAGAAACAAGAGAAAACCACATAAGGATAAGCTAAGAAAAGCAAACTTTATAAAAATGGCTCTGTGGCAGTGACTGCTGAAAACTGACCCTATTTTGCAGGCTTGTTGTTGCAGCTTTTCTTTGAGAAAAAAAAATCAAACAGATTGTTTCACCCATTTTCTCAGCAGATGGACTATTCAGTTGCAGGCACATTCCACCGGTCTGGAAAGTGATTAGTTTGCTTGGCCCTGTCTCCATTTGCACTATAGGTTGATGCATTATTTCCCCTTAAAAAGAAAAAAGCCTTGATTTATCATTTTTAATTTTGTCCCGTGTGCAGGAAACGTTTTAGGTTATGGCAGGAGCGGGCAGTTATTTCGGGTAGAGGGCTGCTTACTGAGTTTTGGCAAGCCATTGAGGGCTGCATGACAGGCAGCCAGGGGCAGATAAATATTAATTTTCTAAATTTTTTAGGGGCCCCGTGGGCCTGATAGAATGGCCTGGCAGGCTTCATTTTGCCCACCTCTGGGTTATGGTATAGACAGCAAAAGACAACTTAAAGACCTTTGCTGCTTAAAATCATATGGTAGCATTTAAGTAAATGTTTTCCATCTCAGTATCACCTTTCAAACATCAACTGATGTAGAGAATTCTCCTTGGGTGTAGTTTAGGGTATTCCCAATTAAGATTTTTACAAATGTGTTTTTTTGCCATTAAATTGTATACATGTGATGCACGAGGTACCCGATTCTTACAGGCGGGGAGCCCTTATTCCAACATAAGCCACTCTGTACTTTTTCAACTTCTGTGCTGTCAGATGCTTAGCTTCCTTTAGTTTTTTTGGCTGGAGCTGTCAACTTTTGATGCTGTGTAGGGACAATAATTTAAGTCCTTATCCTTCTCTCCGGTGCTCATGGTATTATCTCTAATCCTGATTTTGTTTCTTCTCAGATAAGAATTTTAATTTTGGTTCTGAAAAACATACCTCCTGTAACAAAGAGCATGTGTCTTAAGAAAAAAACAGATTGGCATATCATTAGGAATAAAGAGAAAAGCATACAATCAAAGCCTATTGAATAGATCTGCTCAATCTTTAATGGTCACTGTAGAATACGCCCTAAACAGGTCCTAAATATATAGTTAATTTTTTTTAGTTCCTCAAGAATTAGAATAAAGTATAGGTCTAACTCTTTAGTACAAAGCCATAGGCCTGATTTCATGGTGCTGATTGTTTGGGGTGCTGTCTGCTATAAATGAATGTATCATTCCCTTCACCATGCACTCAGAGCTCCTAAAAAGTTTTATTGTTCTTTAAATCAACACTGTGTGGACTTCATGACTGTTCAAAAATATATGTTAAATGAGAATTTGTTGTCTTGTCCAAGTGTGTTTTAGTGTTGACTTCAGTAGAATTAGATGGGTAAGTAATGGAACCAGGTTGTCTTTAAATATGCCTAGTTTGCTAGAATAGATATTTTCTGGACTCACTGAAATTAATACATGAGCCATTTTCCAGGCCTTCCTTTCCCTGCTCTTTGGCCCAGAATCATCAAATCACTTGAGCACAAGCATAATTTGAACCATACAAGTATTTGGTTAAATTTATTTTGAATTTGCCTTTAGTGAATTGAAAAATCAGGGGAGAGTGGAACAAAACAAATATTGTAAGTAGGAAAGATCCATACCAGATTAGAATGACATTTATGATTTCTACACTTAGTAAAATAATTATTCTTGTGTAACTTTTGTAGCAACTAGAACAGATATTGACAGAAAAATGTCACTAACCATCAAGAATGAAATCTATGAGGATGTTTCAGAAAGTAATATTCAAAATAAAATAATTTTTTATGCAGTGAGTGGGAAAATACTCAGCAGTAGGGAACGCTGTTGGCAGCATTGTGGAACACACCCATTATTTACAATTATATAGAGAAGCAATGTGGTCTGGTCCTGTAAATGCTCATTGTACACAAAATGGTTTTATTTCAAAATTGCCCTTGCTTTCTGAAAACCCGTCCGACTTCTGTGCAAATGCCTGTACAGTGTCTGTGAAATTGTATTGAAATCAGTTGGGTACATTCTTAGGTGGTTTGCTGAATTGGAAACTTTATCAGAAACTACCTTTTTAATGTCTTCCTTTCTTTTCTATTGGCTAAACTTCTTTTTGTTTTTGTTCGAGATTTTAGAAAGGAGTTGGTTTAGCTGAGCTTTTTGATCTGTTTTAAAATCTTGTTTTAAAAGAAAGCGAGCAAGAGCTTGTAAGGACTTTTTACTAGGTCACTAAGTACATGCCTTGCATTTCATCAATGCTGTTTCTTATTCATTTATAAAAACAAAATTAAAAGGACTACGAAGCTTGCGCTTCAAAGATTTGAGCAAGTCTTTATCCCTGTCACTATTACAATTCTTAGTTTCTCCATTTTGTTCTGTATTGACTGATTACATCTCATCTCCTTTAGAGTCCTTTTCTTCCAGTTCTTTTGCACACAAGTTTGTTCTCATGGCTAGTCCCCATGACTCTTTTGAGTAAAATTATACATGTGCATAACATTGCAGGATTTGGGTTGTAGGCTCTGATTCAGGACAGTTTTTCTGTTCAGAAAAGTACTTAAACTTGTGCTTGATTCCCATAGAAATCAGTCGGTTTAAAGTATGTGTATGCATAGATTGTAAGGGGCTGGAAGGGACCTCACAAGATCATCGGGTCCAGCCCCCCTGCACTAGGCAGGAAAGACAGCTGGGGTCAGGTGACCATCCAGTCTCCTCTTGAAGATGTCCAGGGTAGATGACTGCACCACCTCTGGAAGGAGCTTATTCCACAATCTGGACACCCTGACTGTGAAGAAGTTTTTCCTAATGTTAAGCCTGAAAGGGTCTTCCAGGAGTTTGTGGCCATTACTCTTGGTTTTCCCCAAGGGTGCCCTGGTGTTCACTTGTATTCAGCTTATATGCCCTTGATTTATTCCCCATATGTAGCGGTAAGCTGCTACCAAGTCCCCTCTCAGCAGTCCCTTTTTTAGGCTAAAGAGGCTCAAGTCCTCTGGACTCTCAAGCTTTTCCACATCCTTTCTGAAGTGCCGCGCCCGGAACTGGATGCAGTACTCCAGGTGTGGGCTCACCAATGCTGAGTCAAGCGGAAGAATCACCTCCTTGGTTTTGCTTGAGATGCATTGGTTGATGCATGCCAGAGTATTGTTTATCCTGCTGGCTACAGCATCTCACTGATGGCTCATGTTCATACTGTGGTCTGTTATTACCCCTAGGTCCCTTTCAGTCTTGGTGCTGGTCAGGTTGGCACCACTGAGCCTGTAAGTATGTTGGGGATTGTTCATCCCAATAGAGCACTTTATACTTCTCAATGTTGAACTTCATCTGGTTCCAGTCTGCACAACTTTCCAGCCTGTCTAGGTCCGCTGGTATCTGCAGCCTATTTTCAAGTGTGACCACGCTCCCCCATAACTTGGTGTAGTCCCCAAACTTGGCTAGTGAGCTCTCAGCCCCACATCCATATCATTGATAAAGATGTTGAAAAGCACCAGACCAAGCACAGACCCCTGAGAGACACCACTGGCCACTTCTTGCCAGGATGATATATCTGTGCTGCCCTAAATAGAAGCCTAACTGGTAAGCCTTTTGTGGGAGGGCCTGTCTCTGTAAAAATAATAAAAATAAGGGTTTTTTTGGAACACAGGATTATTCCTCAACCCCTATCACTAACAATGACCTGTCCAGCTTTTTCATTGTCTTTATCTGTTCCCTGTAAGTCTTAAGTGGCTGTATTACAAGCAGACCTGGCAGCAATAGCTATAGCACAGATTGTCTAATATGTTCCATTATAAGACCCTTTTTGCAGCTGTTTTAATTCTGCCAAGCTTCAACAGTTTGGGTTGAAATTTTCCAAAGCAGGTGTTTCCTTAATTTGTTTTGAGGACTTTCAGTAAAAAGTAGTTCTGCCCTTTTTGATAATGAGGTTGGAGAAAAATACGTGGTCTTACCGGTATTAAAACTGCTTGCAGTTGTATTATTGACAAGCTCTAGAGTCTTCTTTCTTTACAGCAGGAATTTGCAGTTTGGCAAAGGATTTTAAGAGAGGAAAGGATAAAAAGAGGAGGAACACTGAGATGATCTTGCTTCTCCTGTGAAAAAACACTCAAATATGGTTGAGCTACAAGCCTCTGAAAGTCTGCCTTTGCAGTTGCATAGTAGAGGCTTGTTAGAGTTTAGCACGGGCAGGCAGTTATTTCAGGTGGAGGACTGCTTAATGAGTTTTGGGGAGCTGTCAAGGGCCACAAGGGTAGCTCTGTCCCTTGACAGGTGCCCTGTCCCCTGGTTGTCATCTTGGGACCAGGAGTCCCGCTCTAAACCCTTGCCACAAGAAGTCCCTCCCCTTGCCCCCAGAAGCACTCCTTTTTGGTAGGGTACTTGCCACCTCAGAACTGGAAAAAATTGGATACTAAAGATCAAACATTGACAATAATATATTTTAATTTTATTTTTAAAAATATATTTGTCCTGATCTGTGTGTGTTTTGTACATATAGAGGTGATTGAGTGCA
>NW_017728925.1:3195229-3220468 GCF_001723895.1 Crocodylus porosus
CAGGGTGGTGGGTATGGGGTTTGTGTGTGTGGATGGGTGGGTATGAGGTGTTTGTGAGGATGTGTGGGTGGGTATGAGGTTTGTGGGGGGGGCTGTAGTCTGTGGAGGGGAAGGGTGGTTGAGGGTATGCATGAGAGTTGTGGGGGGGCCTGGGTGCGTGTGCATGTGTGGTGGGATATGTGAGTGTAGCAGTGCGCAGTGCTCTCCCCAGAGGCACGTGCACGCGTGTGTGTGGGGGGGGGAGGGTTGTGGCGTGGGTATGGTGGGGTGTGCGTGGGAGCACCCCACACATGCCTCCCTGAGCCAGTCAGCACCTGCCTCCGATCCAGAAGAGCCTGGAGCCTGTGTGCCCTGTGGCGCCTCCCTGCCACCGCCAGCAGTGCACAGCCCCAGCACACCCTGTGAGTGCTCTGTCGGAGCGGATCAGCTGGAACCCGGGCACAGTCTGGACCCAGCCAGCTCCGCACCGCCCGCCTCTGGCACGTCCTGCCACCCACTGGGCGCGCAGCAGGGCTGGGACGGCGCTTTCTAGGCAGCCCAGGTAGTGGCAGCTCCTTCTGGCTCAGCAGCAGCAGCACGAGACGGAAGTTGTTGCTCAGCATGGAGTAAAAGCAGCCCCGCTCCCTCACCGCTGTCTGTCCGTCCTGGTGTAGCCTTTGCTGCCCCAGCCCCTCTGTGTGCCCAGGGGGTGGCAGGATGTGCCGCAGCCAGACAGTGCCTGGGCCAGGTGGGACCAAGAGACCTACCGGCCGGACAAAAACCCGCCGGCCATATTTTGCCCGCCCCTGGTTTACCAGCTGAACTTGACAAAGATCCCATCTGTGCTCCATAGCAGAGCAGCGGGATTTTCCCTGCAATTGTTCTTGCTGGCAGGAAGGGGACTTTCTCTGCTGTATTCTCGGTGTCCTTATTTCTGGTACCCTGGTAGGATGGAGAAGAGCAGTAGAAAAAGCCTGACTCATAGGCTAGGTACAGACATTCACAAAACCTGAGGCAGAATCTATCTAAGTTATGTCATTTCCTGTAAGCAGCATAGTATAGCTTGGTAATGAACAGAATATACATTCACCCTTTGGTGGGAGGTTGGGGGGCAAATCCTAGACTGCCATTTTTACACCAGCCTACGTGCACTGAACTTCTGTTCTGTTACAAGTATAGGCTGGTTTCTAATCACTTATACTTGTAAAAGTGTAATGTCTACCAAGCCAAAAACAAAGTGAGGAGCGGAGCTGGGGTGGGGACAAGGGCAGTCTGAAGTAATAGAGGAAGGCTGAGACTGGCAGTACATGGAAGGGACCAGTAACGTGTATAACCAGTTTAGCCCATGGTCTTCCAGAATGTGAAATGGACCCTAGAATTACCCGTTTCCAACACTTCTTTTCTGTCAGGAAATTTCTGCAACCTACTGGTAAAGGAAGGGTCTCGTCCTCCTCCACGGTTCCACATAAAAAAGAACAGCCTACGGCTGCGAGTTCCTATGTTAACTCAAGTGACAGATTTCTGTAGTTCTAGAGGTCCTAGTCCTGTCGTTAACCTGTGTTGGGAGTTGCTGTAGTTTTCCATACGGAATCAAGATTTTGGGGTTTTTTCCACAGATTTGCTTTGAGGGGAGGGGAGAATACAAAATGGAGCAGTGAATGGGACAGGGGTTCTGTTTAAAAAGAAAAAAAGTAAAATGGTCCATATAATTAGAGACTGTATAATAATGCACGTGCACAACTTTAAAATGCTTGGCATTTCCTAACTTTTGAATGCTTGCTGTTGAAACTTTTCTGTTCTTTTAAAGCAAAAATGTCAAAGAACCTGCCCACAGCCCTGTCGTGTAGCGCCGTCGTGCTGCCCCGGGTCTGAGCTGACCCACATGCTGCCAGCCCAGCCCAGGATGTGCACTGCGTGGGGCTCCTGCTCTGCAATCTGCACTACACATGATGATCGCTCTGGGACCCCCGACATATGTGGCAGGGCCGGATGGGTTTCACACCCCTTTTTTTACCGAGTAGATTTCCTAATTCCTCACGTTTTTGTTCCTCTTAAATTTAATCCCGCTAATCCTAATTTGATTCTTTTCCCTTTTTTAATCCATTCCCTTTTGTTGCACTGTTGGGTCATAGAGTTCCCAGAAGCCCCTCAGTTTTCACCTTGTACTTTCCCCATATCTTGTAAATTGGGTTCATGTACCTCTGGGGGGTATGCAGGAGAAATCGTGTAATGGTATATTTAATTTTCATTATCATAATTAGCATTTAAGGGGTTAAAATATAAAACAGGCTGGTAGGGCTATGTGGGCAGCTGGTAAATCTGGAAAGGGGGTACGCAGTAAAAAAAAAAGTTTAAGAACTTCTGAATTGTAGATGATACAGGAGGACTTCCTAACCGATCGCAGTCTCTACTTTGGTAAATGCAACTTTTTGAGTAAATTAGACTTCTGCAGTGATGCACAGTTGCCTATATTTGTTTCCCAACAGATTGGAATAGATGGCATCCACTGAATATATTAATTCTGTGGTTTTGAGTACGCCGAGAATTGGTCCAGGAATGTGGTGTTCTCCTTTTATGGAAACAGGCAAGCCAAACATACTCTGTTTCTAAATTCCCAGCATCTCTCTATGAAAAAGCTAGGATATGGAAAGTGCTGTAGGAAAACATAATCATCTTTTTTATTTGCATGAATGTTATATTTTGAAATATCATTTTTCATGAGATTCAATTTGAGAGGAGAATGCAATTCCAGAGAACTAAGGGCAGTTAGTGCAGCTGGAAATGCTGATCTTTTTTATGTTCCACCATTTTGTTTCTCTTGCTAGAACAACAAAATGGCGGTTCTCATTTTTGCTTGATAAGTGTGTTTCTGAACAAACTCTGTAGGGGAAGATGTGATCAATCTCTATAGGAGCAGAGCAGTGTTTCCTGCATGTCTTTATTGGATTTTTGTGAGCTTTTTTTGTGCTGGGTCATACATGCAGTGCAACCTCATAAATGTAACAGTGGAATTTATTCCTCTGAATTGTATGCCTCAAGCACACTCTAAGTCCATTGTAAATACTGAATGGGAAAATTGTAGAAAACCTGCAGAACTGAATTTCTGAGTCAAACGGGAGGTGTAGAATGTGGCATTTAAAGCTGTTTGGAGACAGGGTTTTAAATAAGGCAGTGGGGTTGGGGAAGGGAAGGGAACACAATGCAGCAATGAGGTTAATTTTAGACGTGACAAACCAGAGTCTGGGAATCTAAACCTTATCAAATTTAGAAATGAGACCCCAAAAGTGTTTTTATGAAGTGCCTGCGTTTTAGACCAGAATAGTATCAGGAGGCCTTACTACTCTCCACAGGAATAGAGGAGAAATTATAGATGCAGAAAATAAAGGTGTTAAGGAATAAAAGTCAAAAAAGTATTAATCACTGACTCCTAAAAGAAGCTCCTCTGTACAGAGCTACATTTAGTCATTAGAGTAGTGGTTCTCAGCCTTTTTAGACTGGAGCACTTCTTGTCAGACTTGAGGCTCCCTCCATAACTTTTGTGATTCAAACTGCACCCCATTAAATAAATCAGTTTATTGATTACAGTGCTTATCCCCATGCAGAAGGGGTAGGCAGTAGGGGTTGGGGAGTGGCCAGGAAGGGAGAGTCTGAGCCTGCCCTCACCTGCTTATATCATCACACTTCTAGCTGCACCCTTCAAGGGATCTCATGGCACCATAGGGTGCCCCCACCCTGGTTGAGGATCACTGAATTAGGGACATGCACTGGAAGGAGAGTGAGCTTAGTGATCTGAGAGCTGGATCTTGTACCTTCCAAATTATGTTGCCCACTGTATTGTCCAATATAAAAATTATTTAAATGGATTTTTATAAACATGGAATGTTTTTAATTTTTAATTTGTTATTTTAAATGAAGTATATTGTAGACGATTGCTCAGGATGTAAAAGTGTGTGCAGTAGGGGTTAAGATGATGGAGCATGCATCAGAGTGTACGTATTGGCACAAGCCATGTTTTTTATAGAAAGGCCAAGGGAGAAAGGACTTTAGGCTTCACTTACATTTTATTTCATAGCTACCCTTTGGTTTGTGTGAAACTGCTGTTCGGGTTGGAAGCAGAAAGTTTTCCCTGTTACACTATTTTTTGAACTCCTGTACCTATACTCACATAACATCGGCTTTCCTTTGCTTAAGTGTGTCAGGACAATAATAGCACTAAGGTTTCAAAACTGAATGAGAGGTGGAGGGGGATTTTTGTAGTGGCTAATTATTAATTATTAAATAGGTCACAATCTCCAACTTCGATTCGGCTAATAAAAGACTGGGTCAACATTTTGCATTTTTGTGTATTCTTGTAATAGAAAGCTGCTTTCACCCATGTGAGGATACCTCACCTGATACCCCAACTTCTCTCCCATCAGAGATACTTTGTGAAAATTGTTTCCATTATTATCCCAATTTCTTTTCCCCTTCTCAGATCTTGCATCAAACCCCAGTAGATTCTGCTTTAAATAGGCAATTAAGCTAACAATGTAATTATACCCCTTAATGCTCATTTTAACTGGCTTAGGGAAGAGAGAAAGGGAAAAAGACACAAAATATCTGAAAACCAAGCCTCTGTTGTGATTTCAAGGTATTTTTGATACCATATGTTAATTTGCAAAGAATTTGATGTTGATCTGCTAGTGGTACTCGGTATGCCTTGAGGTCACAGTTTCGTGGGCTGGCATGTAGTGTGTAGAGTTATGTCTTAGAAATGTCCTCTTTCTGAACCGTCTTCTGGCTGCAGTTTTAGGAAAATCCTGGGAGACTTTACACTATGTCCACTTAATATTGCAATGCAGTAATATGATAGATTTTCCTTTTTTATCATCTGGGCAATTAGTCACAAGAGACCGATCCACAGGGTCCACAAGCTGTCTTTTTCCCATATATATGAAGAGAAAAATAGATCAGTGGAAAATAATGTTGGTGGAGAATTATGGGGGTGATCCAATGCAAAGCTAGCAAAGTTCTTGTACTAGCTATATCCAGTCAAGCATGTCGCATAGTTGGAGCTAATGCTCTGATGATATTGAGTGTAGGAACTTAAATTTTGTTTGTGATTTTGTACAGAGCTAATTGGGGTAGGATAATATCCATAAAAATCAATTTGCTAGGCAAAAAAAATTGATGAATGCACTGATAGCTAACAGGTAGGGAATTTTGTTGCCCTCTTCTCACTTTTTGTTAAAGCAGGGGTTCTCAACCATTTTTTAACACGTGTACCCCTTCTGCCTCAGTTTCAGCTCATGTACCCCTTTATTCTTTTCTCATTTTTAAGGGGCAGGGGCAGATTGAAGCCCCCCATGGTGAGGAAGGGAGTGGGGCTGGGGCAAGGGCAAGCGCTGCACAGCTGGGGAGGAGTGCAGGATGAAGCTGCCACGTGTGTCCTGCTGCTGGGTGGCTTGCCGCCAGGCTGTTGGCTGCCCAGCGATGGGAAGCACGTGGCCATCGTGCTGCTCTTGAAGTATGCAGCAGGAGCGAGGTGAAGAGGGTCTGAATGAGGGGGGGAGGGAGTGCGTTTCTATACCCGCTCAGAACCACACTTACAGAAACATACTTACCTCCCCTGCCACTGAGACCCTCACAGGCCTCTGCAAGAAGGGGGTGCCCATGGCGCCTCCTCGCTGTTGGGTATTGGTACGCTGGGCTATGGGCGAGCTGGGGTGGAGGGTAGGGAGGTGCTACAGTGTGCCATGTGGGGCCAGCAGCGTTTGGCATGCCCCTTGCCCTCTTCCAGGTAAGAGGCGAAGTGTGGGAACGTGCTGGGGGAGATGACGATGCTGCACCCCAGGGCGTGCTCCATCCCTGCCCTCCTGCACGTACCCCCTATGACCTTTCTAAGTACCTCTAGGGGCACGTGTCCCGCCAGTTGACAACCCCTGTCGATCAAAACCCCTCCATAAACTACTTCTGATTCTTATTACATTTTGCATGCAGGTAGAGCTTACTAAGACTGGCAGTGCACTCTTGAAATGCCAGTCATTGTAGTAACCATTTACCCACAAGTAAGTGATTTTTATTGCTTTTTTTCATTGATAGGATATTAGTCTCATGGCTAGTGCACAGACTTGAGATTCAAGATGCTTGAGTCACAATCCAGAACTGTCCCGTGGAGGTAGATCTGGGCCTTGTTGACTTGTCTGGAACGCTGCATTGGAAAAGGTCAGGTTGTACAGATTATTCTCTAGGATCAGGATGTTAAAGTTTGGTTTTGTTCCTCATATGGGCTCAACTGATCACTACTTCATTGCTTGTTTTTTTCTTTGTTAAATGGCTCTGACAAGATGTACCTGCCTTTAAGTTCTCTATGGGTATGGTGATAGAGAAGTTAAGTCATTGTGCTGTGCCTGAGTCGGATTTCTGTTCTGGATTCATGTGCGGGCACCGGAGAACAGCTAGATTCTTTCTGTGCTTCTTGTGCTAGAAAATGGCATCTTGTGACCATGGCAAGGAATGTAAGCAGAGTTCAGACTCCAGAATACCATTTTGGGATGGAGATGTTGCCTAGTGATGCAGATACCAATTATTTGTGTTATTGAGGAGGAATAATATTAAAATGATTTTGCTCAGATTAAATAAATACAACTGCAAGTAACTTGTTATGACTCCTGCTTTTGGAGGATATTACTAATTTTACTAGTTATTACTCATTTTACTAACTTTGTAAGAAAGTTACAAAGGTGAAGGCTTCCAAGGAGAAGGCAACCTCCTCTCTAAGGAGAAGACAAACTTGAGCTCTTCACACCCCCTGTCTTCGTCTTCTACCCCCCCTCTACGCCCACCCCCCCACAAGAGGTAAGAGTAACCTGGTTATCTAATGCCTTTCTGCAATAAAGTCAGTTAATCCCAGGCTGTGAAATAACTGTTAAACTACACCCAGGTTTTGTGGTGTGTATACAGCCAGTCGCTGGGCATGTCTACATGTTCATTAATGTGTCTTAGATACTGCACATTTAGTTTAGTAGTTGCCTAAGGAAGAAGTACTTACTAAATGTGCAGTAGCGCCAGTGCATGGTTATTTTGTGACGGTAGCTGCGCATTAGCCTAATAACACTTCACAGGAAGTAGCTTATTAGCACGGTTTTTGACCGCCACACTACTGTGCAGTGCTGTTAAGCTAATGCGCAGTAAGCATCTCATGTAGATGTGCCCACTGTAATGGTGATTGGCAATATCTACTCCAGCAGCAGTTCCCAAACTGTGGGGACCGCAGGGGTGGGGCACTGTGGCTTGGGAGTGAGGGACCATGCTGAGGAAATGGGGCCGTAAATTGGGTCATGCCAAGGAAAAGTTTGGGATACACTGTAATACAGTTATATGAAGGGAGCCTGGTAAAACTACTGGCGTAGACTTGCCCTGTTTCTGCGTTTGAATCCTGCCATGTTAAACCCGCATGCCTTGTAGGTTCCTTAGGTCTTGCCTGGGCTTTACCGCTCTTCTCGTAGCTGCTCTGGTGCACTTTGTGGACGCTGGTTCTCTCAGCTGTCGCTCCTCCGCAGCAGTGGAGCTTCCTGGCCCAGTTGCCCAGCCCAGTCTTGACCCCGGGGCTCCTCAGTAGTTCTGGCACGTCCCTCCTCGCAGCTCAAGCCTTGTGGCAGTCCTGGTTTACAGTTCATCCCTTCAGCGATGTGAGTAGAAGCAAGCAGGCACAAAGCGTTACAGATGTTCCAAATCAAGTTACTTTTAACTGTAGGTATTATAAGAAAATAGTGATCTAGACCAGTACATATTTACAACTTCTGTGTAAATTTCCCTGCCATGGTTTTCCCACTGCTTTCAAACTTTCTTTGGCTTTGAGTTAGAGGAGGAGTCCAGGATCCCCTCCACGTCTGCACGGAGCTTCTTTTCCACACTGTATCTCCTGTCCTCCTCCTTCTTCATTAAGTTTTCTTCTTCCTTGGTTGGTCCTCTCTGCTTTTAATGATAAAATGTTCTTTATTCCTACCCTAGTGTAAAAGGAGTCTCCTCTCTCCCTCTCCCTCTCTAAAATGGCTTGTGAGAAACCTTTCTTTAATGATAGTCAGGCTTCTGTCAGGTGACCTAATCTGCTTTTAAAGTGAGCAAAAGTCCCCCACCAGCTAATCAGTTGCTTAATTTCCACCTCCTTCCCCACCCAGAGTTCAGACTTGAAAAGCTGGATTCCTCTGGGCAATAGCCATCTCTTTGCTCAAGAGTGCTCCATTTGAATGGACAGTCACTGGAGTTCAGCTGCCCTCAATTGCTGGCCCTTGGCCCAAATCAAGAATTTATCTTGTTGTTTTCCTGATGGAGTTTAGCTCAGTATGGAGGCAAGAGGCAAAGGACAGGACAGATGAGCCCCCCAGTCAAAATGAAATTTTAGGTCTGGCACAGATACACAAAGTAAATTCCCACTACTGGACAGAATTCATCTTTATTTGCACACATTGCACACATCCTCCAGATTGTCAGAGCTTCCAAAACTTGGGTTCCAGGACCTTTTGAAAATCAGGCACAAGGAGCAAGTTTCATAGTTTCTAGGGTCGGAAGGGACCTGAGTAGATCATCTAGTTCGACCCCCAAGATCATCTAGTCCGACCCTAAGTTAGACTTAGGTTTGCAAGATCATCAATGCAATAATTTATTTTAAAAAATGGCCTAGGACTAACATTTCTCCGTTTTGAAAACTTATTTTAATGTGCTACACTATATTCTTTGAAGGTTCTAAATAACTGCAAAAGAATTAAATAAGCCAACTAACTATTGTTTGTATATGTTATACGTGTAAGTACTCCAGGAGAAATAACGATGACCCATTTCTTCTACTGCAACAGTATTTACCAGACAAGCACCATCCCTCTAGAGGAGTGCTTCATGGACATGAATTCTAAAGACATGCACATGGACTCATGGCTTTCTGTGCCCTAAAGTTACCTGTATGCCTTTCAGGCAATGAGTAAAAGGAAGCAACAAGTTTAAAATTGAGAAAACTCCTTTGACGATAGACCCTGAGGTAGAAATAACCCATGGCCTGATTTTCTTCTTCATACTAAGGAGCACTGATCCATTATGATGGGAAGTTCAGCCTGTCTGCAGCTTGGGGACAGCATCAGCCTTGGTGGTTGGTGGCAGGAGGGGAAAGCCTGTTCCACCAAGGGGGATTCCAACTTCCTTGCAGAATTCCAGGGTAGCGGCGGGCTGAATTCCAGAGTAGCAGGGTGGATGGGTTTAAATCAAGTCAATTTAAATCACTGATTTATATAAGCAAGCAAAAAACCCAATTTATATAATTAATTTTGTGATCAACTTTCCCATTGTATATTTTTTATTGTTTTTTTTAAAGCAAGTGGTCCCATGTTTGGATTGTTAGAAATCTTACATTTTAGTATGTGATAAAGAAATATATATTTCTAATTCACTAGATGATTAACTTTTTGCTAATATTTATATCAAGCTGCATTAAGATGGCAACTTGAATTTAATTAAACACACACAACCAATATTTCAGATTTATTAAACCAAATTTTAATGTTTTGGATGCAGAACCCTTTTTTATCGAAACATGAACATTTACAATTCACTAATTTATTCATCACTGGTTTTCATAGGCGATGCATATGGGGGGCATGTGCCCCACCCTGAAATTGGCCCTTGCCAGCAAGAGAGTGCCATCTGGTCCTCAGCAAACATGTAATACTTGAATGGTTCACCTGTAGCCCTAAAACTGATTATAGTTGGCATTACTAATGGGTAATTAGTAGATGCCCATGTCATAGCAGCATTTTCCTTTTCTGCAGTTAGGTATTTACCCTGGTACTTTGTGCTAGGAATACTGGCAAGAAAATGAAATAAAGCAGGTGCTTGATCCATCCGCTTCTTTACTGCCTGCAATCTAACTTTGCTGTTGGGTGTAGCTTGCTTCAGTGTTTCTTGAAGCTCTTTCCAAATTTCAGAACCATCTGCAATACAGCAGTAATCTTTCTGTAGTTTGTCCAAGGCTATGGAAATACATTTTAGTGTATTCAGCGTATCTTCTACATTTCTCTTTTGTCTACTGTTGGCTAGCTATAATACTTCCATCAGTTTTGTCAAGATTTGCTTTACAGATGGGCATCAGAATAGGCTACTTCTTAATAAACAGCTCAAAGCAATCATACTGAAATCCATTGTACAACTTAGGCACAAATTGACTTGGATCCCCCAGCTCTCTTCAGTGAAGCTTAAGCAAACTGCTTGTTATAGAAGTGTTTTGCAATTTCAAGAACATTTTCTTTTATTTCTTGAATACTTAAATCTTTGGCTAAAAGATGCATCAAATGAGCATTGCACCCATCTATTATAAATAAGGACCAACCAAATTTGAGGAGGCTGCCCTGATCATCTTTGCTACATATGTAGCATAGTCTATGGCATTCATTTGAAAAAAATTATGCAATATGGGTATTTCCTGATGTATCAGTTGTTTTTGTGAGAGAAACAATCCCATCTTCTATTGTCACACAAACACATTACTGGGTTGTTGTGTACATTGCTCCACCCATCAGATTCAAATTAATACTTAAGCCTTCCAGCAATATATGTTTTACTGAGGATAGGCTAGTGATTCAGGCTGATTTGGGTAGGCTTAGAAAGTGAGCGGATATAAACCTGATGATGTTCAATACTGAAAAATGCAAGGTACTCCACCCCAGGGGGAAGAAAACCTGCAGCCTGCTTATAGGCTCAGCAGTGCTACACTCTCTAGCACCATGGCTGAAAGAGACTTGGGGGTCATGATTGACCACAAGATGAACATGAGCCACCAATGCGATGCCGCAGCCGGTAAAGCAAAGCAAACTTCGGCTTGCATCCATAGATGCTTCTCAACTAAATCTCAGGATGTCATCCTCCTGCTGTACTCGGCCTTGGTGAGGCTGCAGCTGGAGTACTGCATCCAGTTTTGGGCTCCACAATTCAAGAGGGATGTTGAGGAGCTTGAGAGAGTCCAGAGGAGAGCCAAGCACATGATCAGAGAGCAGGAGAATAGGCCTTATGAAGAGAGGCTGAGAATCATGGGACTCTTCAGCCTGGAAAACCACAGACTCAGGGGTGACTTGGTGGCTGCCTGTAAGTACATAAGGGGTATGTATGCATCAGGATCTGGGGCATCTGTTAACCAGAGTGCCCCGAAGGATAACAAGGACCAATGGTCGTAAACTCCTTCAAGACCATTTCAGGCTGGACATAAGGAAAAACATCTTTACTATCCAAGGCCTGGAAATGGCTCCTGCCAGAGGTGGTGCAGGCACATATTCTGAACTCATTCAAGAAATGTTTGGATGTTTATCTTGCTGGAAACCTTTGACCCTAGCTGACTTCCTGCCCCTGGGGCAGAGGGCTGGATTTGATGATAGGTCCCTTCCAGTCCTAATGTCTATGAAATCTATGAATTTAACCTGGTCATAAAGATTGAACCATGTCAGCAAAATGTTTGTTCTGAACAATGCTAAAGGAAGAATTTGTTGCATAAATGAACCAAGCAATTTTTTCAACTATGTTGCTTTGTGGACTTTGATGGTACTAATAATGAATTCATCCATAGTTTTACTTGATAATGAAGAAAGTCTCTTTTTGGATACAGGTAATTCACTGTCAGAAGTATGTTAATTGTAGTACTGCTGGTGGTACCAGTATATGATTCTGAAGTTGCAATAAACTCTTTGGAGTTTATTGCTTCAAATTAATTGTTCATATAGATGAACCCACTGGGTATTACTCTGTGCATTACTTTAAAAAAAAAAAAAAAAAAAAAGGTTGTAAATGAAAGATCCCTCCTACAGATCCCGCCTCTGTTGTTTAAATGATATAATTTTTCCAAACCTACTTCTATAGGGAAAATATTCAATAAATCATTACGTTATCTTCTGCTTAAACCCTTTTCTTTATCAATATAGAACAGCTTTAAAAAATTTACATTTTTATTTTAAAATTCATTAACTTAATTCTGCACAAGATATCTTTACCTAGGGCTGGTATATTTGCGTATACTGAGCAATAAAACTCATTTCAGAAATGCAGGGGTAATATTAAAAATGTATAATTGACAAATAGTCCTACAAGCTAGCACATCCATTACATTATGAACACAACCATTTTGAAATTCATCAGTAAACCACCCAGAACAACTAATATTGTTATATTATTTCCTAGCATTGCAGTATATGGTAGGCAATCCATA
Organism: Crocodylus porosus; assembly: GCF_001723895.1. Taxonomy (NCBI): domain Eukaryota; kingdom Metazoa; phylum Chordata; order Crocodylia; family Crocodylidae; genus Crocodylus; species Crocodylus porosus. Next base: position 3,207,426 of record NW_017728925.1, read on the forward strand.
AGAAAGTTTCAAAGATAGTAAGTTTTCTAACCAGTTGATCCAGATGGCTCAGAAATCTACATCACCATCTTCAAGTGCATTGCTTTCTGAGAGCAGACAAGGCTCTTTGGGCAAATCTGATACCTTTTATTAGACCAACTCAAAGTGTTGGAAAAGTTCTTCTTAGCAAGCTTTTGGGCACAACCCCCCTTCATCAGGCTGGGGTGCCTTCTGAGAAACATTTTTGTGGCTTCATTCAGGATACCAGGCCTTGCATCTTTTTGTAGCACTGTTTACACTTGGCACATGTTCCTGTTTTCCCCTCTGGCACCAGAATTTCTTGAAAATATTCCCAAATAGGGCTTTTTTGTGACCTGCAGCCATGGCTGTTCCTCCCCCCCCCCCAGTTTTCTAGGTTTTGAAATCAAGACTAGTTAGCCTGTGCTCCACAGAATGTTCCTTTTCCAACACTGTCTTGAGGCTTTCTGTTGGTCCTTTTTGTTGCACACTGCTCCTTACTCTGCACAAAACAGATTACCAACAAGCCAGGACTCCTTCTCCCTGTGACATAACCACCACACACCCTTCACCCTCCCAAAATAAAACAGAACCCCTCTCCACTTTAACAGTCCTTGATTTTTGCTCTTGTCATCCCCTGGCCTTGTATGCTGCAGTATTTTTTTGAAAGACATGGATAGAGCACTTCAGAAGTTAATGTTTACATCTCTGTACATATGCAGAAGGACCAAGAAAGGCCATTTAACTGAAGTACCCAGAACCATTCAGATGGCAGTTACTAAGCAGAAGGTGGTTTTTCCATGAGCTGGAGAACAAGCCTCTATTATGGGTGCAAAATCATAAATATTCATAATTTGATGTGTCCTGGGAAGGTGTAATGGAGGATTAGAGATTTTCTGCCACATACCTTGGGACTTGTGAAATATTGAGCTATTATGGGTCACCATGCCCTGACCATGCTCCCATGTTTAAAATATTGCACCCAACAATTGGTGCTGGTTGCCATGCTCAAGAACCATCTCTACCACTTTCTTCCAGTCACTCTCACAGATGACTGTGGAGCAATAAGAGTGAGAATAACTGGACGTAGGGGGGGCTCTTGTACTTCCTCAGTACATATTCATATTTTAACCCAGTATCTCTCCTGAAGTTAAATATAGCAATTTTCCCTGGATGTCTAGGATTTGGTAGTTTTAAGGAAGAACTGAAAAAAAAAATACTGTTTTTCCTTTTAAATAGGAAAATAACAGTATTGGATTTTATTTTTCAACTGGTTTTTATTGATTTCTTTTTAAATAAACCCTTTTAAATTAAATTAGAATTTAATACAAACTGTAGTAGAGCCTAACTTTATTTTAATGTCCTAAAACAGTTATATAAAAACTAGCCAATTGCCCAACAGGAATGATGTGGGGGATGGAGTGCCGCCAGCCACCACCGCACCGCCACCAGCTCCCAGGAGCAGGGGAGAAGCTTGCCTCTCCATCCCCGCCATCATGGCAGCACTCTGCTGCGCCACCACTGCCACCTCCTGTCCAGAACGCTCTTGGAGCACTCTGACTGGTTGCTTCAGTCAGCGTTGTGCAAATAAAGCATTACGGACAGACAGACAAAGGCTTTTATTATATTAGAATAAATATTCTAAATTCTTAAGCTTCTGTCAAAAACTTGGCATTCCTAGCTGTGTTTATTTTTGTATATATGAAAAAATATGCTGGGGGGGAAATACATTGAATGTCTGAAGTCAAGCCTTTTGGCACAAGAGGTTGTAGGCATACACTGTATTTTTTTACATAGAGTACACATCTTAAAAAAACAACACCCCAGTGCTGGACATTGGCATGTGCATTATATGTGAGAATTATGGTAAGAGTAGTTTCTGCTGCTTACCAGGCAAAGGGAACATCTGCACTCATCTACAGGGAGTAGAAAAATGAGCAGTCTTGTCTTCCTAAATGTTGCTATTTATTTAGTTACTACAAGGAAAGCCTCTTTTTCTTTGTTCTGCCTTTGAAAAAACAAGGTGTGTATCTTTTTGCATGGTATACTGTATGTAGTAAATGCAGTAAAACAAATTGGTAATTAAATACTTTATCAAGGGCTTGATCTTATGGGGGATCCAGGATCTGTGCTACTGGGTAAAAGACAAAACAGCTGCTTTTCATAAATTATGAGCAAAAAGATAATTATTTATTAAATAAGCAAAGTATCATTCACTATTTAAAAATGTAAAAATGAATAAAAATCTGAACATATTAAGCCATTAAATTTGCTTAAATAAACATAGAGTTAGCTAGCATAGAGTTAGCTAGCTCCCAGCTAGCATAATGATGGACCAAATCTAGTGTGCAGTTGTAAATCTTAATATTTTAATGGTTACGTCAAACAATGAGAATACATCTTTCTTTAAAAAGAAGTGAAGTAAAAATGAAAAAGCTGATTCAAATGGTGATTTAAATGGAAGGATTTAAATCATGCTATTTATCTGAATGAGAATTTAAGATGTCTGCTTGAGAGTGTGTCTTTCTTGCTGTATAGGAAGTCATGTTTAGCCAGATGTGGTCTCAGCCACCTTCTTTGGCACAAAAAGTCATAGGCCAACAAACAGAAGTACAAAACCAAATATGAACTGTCATCTGACACTGTAGTACCTCTTGTACTTTCATGAGGAGTGTTAATATGAGTGACCTATATTGAAGAACAGTCTCTGAATCTTTTTGGACATATTCTTCTGATTGGGTTTTGTACAAAGAGAAATCTGAAGCAAACATATTGAGTAGTACCATTTCTGAAGTACATAGAATTCAGGACAGACACTACACTGAAAAAATTGGTCATAAACCTGAGTTGAAGATGAACATTGTCAGGTACAACATCCTGTTTCAGAAGAATATTAACATAAGACGAAAATGGCCCTAATGGAGAACAAAAAATGTCATTGAAACAAAAGTCTGATTATTATTGGAGCCCATTAGGAATTCTGATCTCATACATGAGTATGGTTTAAAGATCAAGAGCTCATATGATACCTGTGTATTAACTCAAATATCCCATCTACATCCCTATTTTGCCAGTTGACAGAAATCTTGCTCCAGCTGTGGAAGAACCAAATTGGCTATCTCTGAGAGGAATTCATCTGTCCTGTGTGGAGCAGTTTCCCAGTAATTGAACTGGTAACCTGTCTTTTAGCATCTGATACAGCAAATTAAAAAATTCTCTGCAGCCTCTCTTGGCCTTTCTGTGTGTCAGGACCTGAGAATTTTGGTGGAAAAGGTATCTTGCAAAGTTTGGTATGGTCTCTGATATATTTCTTCTGTCCTTGTCATCTGATCTCCAGTAGTACTGTAGTGAATCTTGGAAGAAGATTGAAGTAATCACTGGGTGCATCTCCATGTGAAATTAATGTGATGAAATAAACTCTGGAGCAATTCACACTGGAGTTAACTGCTCCCGGGCACAGCTTCTACACATGCACCTGGGACAGAAGCAATTTGAAGTGGGGCAGAGCAGGCCCCCAGCTGGCTGGGCTGACAGGGCGCAGTTTATGTCCCCGGTCAGCATTTACGCATACATTTCAGCACAGTCTATCTTGTGTTTGTGACAGTACTGTCTTATGGTGGAGTGAATTCATTTAAAGAGCCCTAATAGTGGCTCACGTGTAGACTGTCGTGCTTTACTGTAGAGCTAATTAGTCTACTCCACAATGGAGCACATGTGTAGATTCACCCACTGTGTTTATGCCTTTTTGGCTGAAGAGGTTATGGCTTTTGGGTCTGATTTAATTTAGTAGCATTTCATGTAATAGGGAGGAGGTCTGCTATTGTAAACCAGTCTTGCATCTCTGACCATACAGGTTTAAAATTAGTACTAGTATTTAAATGAGGTGATTATTGCTTTATGGGACCCTAAAAGGGAAGTCAGCAAATATGATTTATTCTGCTGGCTTAATGTAAAGCCCATGGTTTAACTAAAATTTTTAACTAGTGAAACATACATTTGAATTCCTCCTGGAGGGCTGTTTTGTGGGTGTATTGGAGTGTTCAAGCACAAGAGTCAAGTCTTTGTAGAATAATATGGTCAGCATGTTCAAGAAAAGTCAGTTTATGGAAATCTAAACATTTAACTGCTGCTTTAAGGCATTAGCTTTTTTCTAGTCCTACTAGGTCATAGAGCGATGACATTGGAACCTCATTCTGCTCCTTACAGCACTATACAGTTTGGACACCTACACAGCTGTGCTTTTGAGCCTCTCAGGGGCTGCTAACGCCAATACAAGTTCAACAAATTCTGCATATTGGTCATCTAGTCATAGCCAATGGCATTTTCTTTTTTTTTTTGGCAGGAGTCTCTCTGTGACTTATGGCCAGGGAAAGATGAAGGAACTATTTATTTATAATTATTTTGTTTTAGATGTCCAAATATTAAAGGACAGTTATGCTTTTCTAGCCAAGAGGTGCATAATTATGAAGTTTCTACTCTATTCTGTTGCTAATATACTTTCAAGAAGAAGAAATACTCTTATACTTAAGTAGCATAGTTGCTGCTCCCCATGTGGTGGTGTGGTGTCTGGCTTTTGTGTATGTAGCCCTTACCTAATTGAAAGCATTGAGACTGAGTAAATGAGGTATTTAATAATGAAGTTTTTATTGATTATTTAACTTCTCTGTATTTAGCTAGGCAGAAATGCTTTCCTTTTCTTCAGGGGTGTTGGGACGTTTCCTCTGCCTGAAGAAGGATGTTTGTATCCAAAAGCTTGCAAAGAAGAATTTTTTCCGACTATTTCAGTTGGTCTAATGAAAGATATCAGGTTTACCCAAATAACCGTGTCTCCTTTTCGTCACAAATTTGGCATCCTCCCATATGCTTCTGAGAGAGATTATATGAACATTGATATAATAATATAAACACTGGTTCTTCAGATCCAAGTGTATCAACTTTTGATCAGTCCTGATGTTTCCTTATTGAATGATTGTAGGATTCTTATCAATCCAGTAACAACCTCCAAAATGGACTGCAATAAAGATAAGAGCATTGTGGTATTCTCAGCTGTCTTGACACACTATGGGTGGATCCAGACAAGCACGGCTGTGCAGTATGTGGCACTGCAAACACATCTGCAGCACCACAAACCACACAGTCAGGCGTACTCTTGTGTTGCAAGGGAGCACTATCTATGCTTGTGCTGTTCCGCTTTTTTTTCCCATGGGTTTTGTTGACCCCTGGATATCCTGAAGTCATAGATTCATAGATGTAGGGTCGGGAAGGGACCTTATAGATCTTCTAGTCTGACTCCCTGCCCTGGGCAAGAGAGGAAACTGGGCTCAAATGACCCCATCCAGGTAAACGTTGAACCTCCTCTTAAAGACCCCCAGGATAGGAGCCAGCACCACTTCCCTTGGAAGTTGTTTCCAGATCCTAGCCACCCTGACTGTGAAGTAGTGCCTTCTAATGTCTAGTCTAAACCTACTCTCTAGCAACTTATGGCTGGTATTCCTTGTTACTCCGGGAGGCGCTCGGGGGAACAAGGTCTCTTCCAAACCCTGCTGGTCCCCCCTAGTAAGTTTATAGATGGTCACCAGGTCCCCCCTCAGCCTTCTCTTGCGAAGGCTGAACAGGTTCAGGTCCCATAGCATCTCATAGGATCTGCCCTGCTGTCCCCAGATCGTGCAGGTGGCCCTCCTCTGGACCCTCTCAGTGCTGTCCACATCCCTCCTGAAGTGCGGCACCCAGAACTGGACGCAGTACTCCAGCTGTGGCCTGACCAGTATCGCATAGAGGGGGAGGATCACCCTCTTGGCCCTGCTTGTGATGCATCTGTGGATGCAGGACAAGGTATGGTTAGCTCTACTGACCATGTTCTCACACTGTTGGCCCATGTTCATCTTGGAGTCAATAATGACTCCAAGGTATCTTTCTGCCACTGTCCTTTTGATAAGGGAGTTTCCCAGCCTATAGGTATGCTGCTGGTTCCTACTGCCCAAGTGCAGCATCCTGCACTCGTCAGTATTGAATCCCATCCTATTTTCTTTTGCCCACCCCTGTAACCTGTCTAGGTCCTGCTATAATCTGTCCTCCCCTTCTAGTGTGCCCACCTCATCCCAAATCTTGGTGTCGTCTGCGAATTTAAACAGGCTGCTCTGCACCCCACCGTCCAAGTCGCTAATAAAGAAATTGAACAGTGCAGGCCCAAGGACTGAGCCCTGGAGGACCCCACTGCCCACTTCCCTCCAGGTTGAAAATGACCTGTTCACCACCACTCTCTGAGTACGACCCCTCAGCCAATTTGCAATCTGTCTGACTGTGTAGGCATCAACGCCACAGTCACCTAGCTTTTTAATGAGAATGGGGTGAGACACAGTGTCAAAGGCCTTCCTGAAGTCCAGAAAGACTACAATCAGGTCACAAAATCACTGGATGCAGGTGTCATGGTGGATGTAAAGGCAATCAGGTTGGTCTGACATGACCTGCGTCTAATGAAACCATGCTGGATGCCCTTGAGCATCATCCCCGCTGCTGGCCCATCCCAGATGTGCTCCTTGATCATCTTCTCAAAGAGGTTCCCCAGGATTGAAGTAAGACTAACGGGCCTATAGTTGCCCAGGTCCTCCCTCTTCCCTTTTTTAAAGATGGGGACCACATTGGTCCTCTTCTAGTCGTCCAGCACTTGGCCAGAGCACCACAAGTGCTCATAAATCTGTGCCAGGGGCCCCGTGATAACCCCTGTCAATTCCCTCAACACCCTGAGGTGGATAGCGTCTGGACCTGCTAATCTGAACACGTCCAGCCCCTCTAGAAGTTCTCTAACCTGGTTCTCCCTGACGCTAGGCCTGACGGAGTCTGTCCAGAGTCTGTCCCGAATCTCGGTGGGGGAGTCCCGGTCCCTGCACAAGAAAATAGAGGCAAAGAAAATGTTAAAGAGGTCTGCTTTCTCCTCTGGTGACCACCAGATTGCCAAGCATATCCTGCAGGGGCCCCACATTACCCGGGGCCTTCTTCATGCTCCCTGTGTATTTAAAAAAGGACTTTTTGTTATCTTTGATCCTTAATGCTAGCCCTAGTTCTGTATCTGCCTTAGCTTTCCTAACAGCCCCCCTACAGATCCGAGCGGTGGAGGTATACTCCTGTTTGGTAATAGCCCCTCTCTTCCACTGGGTGTACGCCTCCTTTTTGGCAGTCAGGCATTTACAAGTGCCCTTGATGAGCCGGGGGGCTTTTGGGCACTCTTGCCCCCTTTGCTTCTTGTTGGGATTGTCACCCTTTGGGCTCTGAGTATCTTCTCTTTAAGGAACAACCACTCATCTTGGGCACCCAGTTCCCCTACTCTCCAGAACCTAGTGCCTCCCACACTAATCTCAACTCATTGAAGTTGGCTTTCTTGAAGTCAAGAGCTACTGCCTTGCTGGAGGCCTTTGACACCCTTCGTTGGATGGTGAATTCCAGCAAGTGATGATTGCTATCACCCAAGTGTTCGAGGACCTGGAGTCCCCTTACCAGGTCATCACCTGTGGCCAGGACCAGGTCCAACAGGGCATTTCCTCTGGTAGGACTGTGCACCTCTTGGGTTAAGTGGAGGTCCTGTATCTCAGCCAGGAACCTCCGTGAGCAGTCAGACCTGGCTGACTGCTCCTCCCAGCAGAAGTCTGGGTAATTTAGATCGCCCATGACAACTACATCCCTTGCCTTAAGTCAAAAAACCCATGGGAAAAAAAAGTGAAGCAGCACATGCTGCTGAAAAGAGGAGCTAGGCTGCTCAGAGCTGTGCTGTGCTGTGGCTGCCAGCCAGGCTCTGCCCGGCAGGATCATCTCTGCTGCAGCCCTGGAAAGTCCCCAGGACCCTCAGGTAAGGCTGCTGGGGCCAGCCTGGTGCTGGCCTCAGCCTCCCCTACCACCCTCAGTGTAACTTGCCACATGCCAAAGTGTGCATGGCATGGGCATTCCCCAGGGAACCAAACTTCTGCGCTCGTCTGGATGTGGCCTATGAGCCCACTCTAGTTCCTTAAAGATGGAAGCATTCTGGCCATAATTCCATATATGGTAAATAACTTTCTGTAGTTTTTCCTTTGTTTCAATTTTATTATTGGAGGGTATTTCTAAGACACTGGTTTCTGTACAGTCTGCCTACTGCATGTTCTTCTAATCCTCTGTTTATGACATCATTGTTAAATCCTGAGCAGATTCTGGTGAGGTCACAGTTTAGGGTTTTAAATTATAACAGCTTTTGGAGAAGTAGCAGATTAGCCAAGGACTTTGGTTCATGAAAATGTCTGTGCAACTACATTGGTGCTTCTGAATATGAGTAAGAGTGAAAATGCCCTGCATTTGAGAAGGGAGAGGGGGGCTCGTGCTTAGGGAATGGAGTAGAGTTGCTTCTGGTAGGGAATGGTTGGAAAATTGTCCATTTGGAGTCCACACAATGAATCTTGAAAGTCATAAAGATCGTTTCTCAAATTATAATCTATGAATTTCCAGAGAAGGGAAAATGCATATTAGCAGAGTTGTTTCTACATTTTCAAGAAAGTACAAATGGCTTTAGACTTTAGCTATCAGTGTTTACTTTTTCTCTACCCTCATTTTTCAAATAACTTTAATTCTGTACAAAATAGGCAAATGTACTCCTCTGCTGGGAGAGTTCCTCTGATTTTTTTTTTCCTTCTTTTTTAAGTCATGGAGGTTGGTTTGTTTGTTTGTTTATTTATATCTGCTTGGGGAGTTGATCTAGTGATATTTATAGGATTTGCGGTTGCATGACCAGGAGTTATTTTGTAATCAGAATTTCTAAGATTTCTACTTTCAGTCTGTTTTATCCAACCTCTTTTTTCTTTTCTTTTTTTTCTTTTTCTTGTTTTTTTCTTTCTTTTTGTTCATATGATGTAAAGCCTTTTCTGAGACCATATTATTTTCCCCTGCAATTATTGTTCATTTTTTAAGTTTGGAAAAAAAAATCCTGTTTATGTGCTTCCCTCACCTTTCCCCCGTTCTTAGTTGGAGATTAATTTAGTTTGGCTGTCTTTTTCTAAATTAAAATGGTCACCATTCCACTCATTCCACCATTCCAAACAATGAAACAAAAAAGAGTGAAAGAGAAAGTGACATCCGTTGGTTAAATTTTCATTGGCAAATGTTTGTTTAGTTTCAGTCTATTAGTCCATTTTTAAACTCTTACAGACAAGAAGAGTCTTTAACATGGAAACCCCTGCAGACACACTGTGCTCCCTTGTTTGGCAAGAGGTTCTGTGTTCTCTTATGCTTCAGTAGCCAAAGCATATTGTGCTATGTTGTGTTTCCTACCTTTGAACTCCGAGACTGCAAGGTAAATCATTTTTTTTTCCAGTCCTTCGATACAAAAATTAATGATTCCCTCACATTTGCTTACCCTTGAACTTAGGGAGCTTGGTAACCAGAAGGGGGCTGGCTCAAGAATTCTCATTTATTTTGTTTTTCTTTCTACCAGTTGCAAAATGAAACACTTCCTTGTACATTCTGTGAATACATCTTGTTTAGTCTTGCGATGAGGAGAGGGAGACATGGTCACACACTGGGCTATTCTTATGCTTCCTTAACTAGCACCATTTAATTGTGTTCTAATATGCATAGTGGGTAAGTTTTTAGCTGAGGGACTTCTTAAATTCCAGATAAAAAAATTTTTGGCTTGGGGTTTCATGTGTAGATCAAGTGTTTGCTTTCTTATTGTCTATGTCTGATTTAAGCTATACGGCACAGCATCTTGCCTTTTCTATGGTTGTGTTAATTATGAAGATTTCAGAGTACTTTCCCGATTTTTACTTACTTATTTATTTTTTTAATGTACATTAGGGACTGTACATAGGGATCATGTTACCAGCCACTGCAAGTCCAGCCACCTCAGGCATGAACTTGGAGAGCTGTTCTGCAGTGCACATCATAGTCGTCAAGATATTTTTTTTCACTGAAGCCAAATTGGGCATCCTCTGTGGTAGCAGACCAGCTCAGATAGAGACCAATGCAATGTACTCTAGTTGTGTTTCCCTTGCTGAGGTTCTTCAGCTAGGGGAGCTGTACCTCAAAATTTATTTCCATGCATCTCATAGCTGTTAAAGTTGAGTAAGGAGGTGCTGAGTTCTTGGAATATTGCTTGTAAATTCATAGTGTGTTTGACTCTGTGCACAATCCAAAAACCCTCTTTGTAAGTATCTCTCCTAATAGTCAAAAGTGATTATATTAAGGAAGCCATAGCAGGATGGCAGATTTCATGTCTTGGCACAGGAATGCAGGAGTCAACTTGCCAAATGCGTGAACCATGCTTTAAGATATAGCACAATTACTGGTGAGTAGTGCTAGCAAACAGATTCAATTAGGTCCATGCAAAGCATGATGAGCTGGAATATGTGCAGTGTTCTGTAAGAGCTCTGCAAGAGCATTGCATGCAGCATCCAAGAACACAGATCCTTCCATCTGTCCAAGCTTGAAGAATCCTAATTGATCTCAATTGTTATAACATTACACAGTGAAATAATTAGATTTCAGAGAGATGACAGCTATAGAGCCCAACACCTGAAATTGCAGCTGGAAGGGTACTGGAAGTGTTTTGGAAGCTTGTACTCTGTAGAACATACCATTTTGCACTTTATACAGATGGCACCATTAAGTAAGCAATGGCTACGTTCTCCAATTCCTTGAAGTTTCCTGTGCTTACAGACTGTCATCCTCAAGTATAGCACATTGTGCTTATTTGGTTATGAAGGTAGCTGAGGCATGCTTCGTTAGTGGTAAGAAATGGAGATAAATATTTCTGGTCACCACAGTAGGAGCAGTGGTGGAGGATCCATCACAGGACTGGACTGTAGAATGTTGGGTAGGAATATTGTCATCTCCTTCCATTGCTTTCTTATTTCTCTCCTCTGGCTTTACCTCTGGCTTATCCAGGTTGAGCTCAATCAGGTCTCATTCAAGTTGCAGTCTTAGCAACTGGGAAATCTGCTTGTCCACTCTGTTGCATAAAACTGAAAGACAGGGTTTGAGTATGATCAGCAGTTGGAGCTAGGTGCTTCCCAGTCCTGTTAGGGAGATGGTGTTATGAAAAGGTGAGCTTCTGAGTGAGTCCAAAAGAGGTAAGTTTGTCTCAGTGCAGAGAAAGGGGCCCTCGAACAGTCTGTTGTATCAATAGCTGAGTTCAAAATGTGTAGCATTCATTGGGTCCCTGACACAATGGAATGGTTGCTGGTGAGCACTTTTCATTAGTTTTGTCTGAAACCCAGCCTCTGAGTTAAGCCTGGTTTAGTAATTTTTTGTACCCTGATGGAAGCAATGATGAGCCAGTGCCTCTAGTAGGAAGAAGGTAATGAGCTGGCTGAAGTTAGTTTTGCATTTCCCCTCTGTCATCTCTTCAATCCCAACACAAAATCCAGTAGTTGGCTAGCTTTAGTCAAAATTGTTTTGAAGAGTTCCATGGAAACCATAATCTGATGTACTGTTAAGGTAGAATACTTTGGTCAGTAGAAGGTTCTTTGTCTACATTGGGGTAGGCAACATTTTTTGGCCAGAGTGCTGAAAAAAATGCAGTGTCTACCTTGTAAGGTTCCAGAGTGCCGGCATGGCAGAAAAACAAAACTGGGGAGGGGGGTACATGGAATATACACTGCATATTAATATAGTTAATAATCATAAATGTTGCCCTTTTTCACAGTAAATACCAGGTTTTCTAAAAATGTGATACCTTGTGACAATAAATAAAACTTCATGTAATACCTTTGTTTTTGTGTATTGTTTTTGTTAAGCATGTTGTGATGAGAGAAGGAAAGAGAAAAAAGAGAGAGAGAGAGGGAAAGAGAAAAATAGAAGAGGAAAAAGAAAGAGAGGTAAAGAAAGAAAAAGATAAAAGAAAGAAAGAAAAGAGAAAAAGAAATAGAAAAAAGGAGAGCAAAAGAGAAAAAAGAAAAATAGAAAAAGGAGAGAAGACTAACAGAAGAGGGGGGAAAAGAGAAAGCAAAAAGAAAGGAAGAGAGAAGAGGGGAAGAAAGAGGTAGAGAAAGAAAGGAGAGGAAAAGACAAAAAAGGAGATGAGAGAAAGAGAGGAGAGGAAAAAAGAGAAAGGGGAAGAAAGAAAAAGGAGAGAGACTAAGAGAAAGGAGAAAAGAGAGAAAAGGAAAGAGAAGAAAGAAAAAAGAGAAAGAGAAGAAGATAATAAAGAGAAAAATAGGGGAAAGAAGAGAGAAAAAAGGAAAATGCTGTCCACATTTTTCACCACTACCGGCTGCGGCTTGGGCCTGCGGGTCTAGGGCAGCATCTAGTAGAGGAGAGGCAGTGGCCACCAGGGCTAGGGAGCCCAGGCCCAGGGTTGGGAGGAAAGGGCCAGCTGGGGTGGGGGCAGTACTGGGTCGCCGAGCTCCATGACTTGGTGCTTTGGGGTAGGGTCTGGGTGGCGTGGGGGGAGGCGCCACAGGCAGGCTAGCCTGGCTGGGCCCTTGGGAAAGCAGCAGCTGGAGGTGAGTGGGTGGTGCCCCAGGACTCTGCAGACGCCGACTGCAGCAGGTGGGCAGTGGTGCCCAGCGGCACCGGTGGGGCCCAGTCTGGCCCACACAGCTTCATGGGGATGGGCCTCAGCCGCCCTGCCTATGAGGGTATGCCATCTGGCCAAGGCAGAAAGCTGAGCTCAGGGGACTTCCAGCTCTGGGCTTGGCCTCCCTGTGCACTGGGCACAGCATGAGCAGGGCAGAGCCACCCTTGTCTTAAAGACCCCTAGGGTAGGAGCCAGCATCACTTCACTTGGAAGTTGGTTCCAGATGCTAGTTGCCCTGACAGTAAAGTAGCGCCTCCTGATGTCTAATCTGAATTTACCTTCTGCCAACTTGTGACCATTATTCCTGGTCACTCTTGGTAGTGCTTGGGGGAACAGGGACTCCCCCGATGCCTGCTGGTCCTCTCTGACTAGTTTGTAACAGTGCACTAGATCCCCCCTCAGCTTTCTCTTGTGGAGGCTGAACAGGTTTAGGTCCTGTAGCCTGTCCTCGTAGAGCTTGCCTTGCTGCCCCCTGATCATGCGAGTGGCCCTCCTCTGGACCCTCTCCATG
>NW_017728925.1:3220678-3243478 GCF_001723895.1 Crocodylus porosus
TAGCCTATTCCTTCCTTCTAACATGCCCACATCCCCCCACATCTTAGTTGTCATCAGCAAATTTGAACAGGGTGCTTTTTACCCTCTCGTCCAAGTCACTGATGAAGATGTTGAACAGTGCAGGCCTGAGGACCAAGCCCTGGGGGACCCCACTGCCCACATCCCTCCAGGCTGAAAATGACCCATCCACTACCAGTCTCTGGGTGCGACTCTCCAGCCAGTTGGTGACCCATTTCACTACATAGGTGTCGACACCACAGTCCCCCAGTTTCTTAATGAGAATGGGGTGAGAGACAGTGTCAAAGGCCTTCCTAAAGTCCAGAAAGACTATGTCCACTGCAACCCCTGCATCTAAGGATTTGGTGACCTGGTCATAAAAGGCCACCAGGTTGGTCTGACAGGACCTGCCTCTAATGAGCCTGTGTTGGTGCCCCTAAACATAATCTCCCCTGCTAGACATGTGCCAGAATAATTTTCTCAAAAAGCTTGCCCAGGATTGAGGTAAGACTAACTGGCCTATTGTTCCCCAGGTCCTCCTTCCTCCCTTTTTGAATATGGGAACCACAGTGGCCCTCTTCCAGTCCTCTGGCATCACACCAGAGCACCACGAGTGCTTGTACAGCCGTGCCAGGGGTCCCGCAATGACCTCAGCTAATTCCTTCAGCACTCTAGGGTGGAGATTGTCTGGACCAGCTGATTTAAATACATGAAGTCCCTCCAGAAGTTCCCTGACTAGATGCGCCCTGACCCTTGGCCTGTGTGCGCCTCCCCTGGGGCTGGTCTGGTCCCTGCTCAGGAAAATGGAGGCAAAGAAGTTGTTAAATAGGTTAGCATTGTCATCTGGTGTGACGACCAAATTTCCTAGCGTGTCTTGCAGGGGCCCCACGTTACCTGGTACCTTCGTTTTGCCCCCTATGTATTTAAAAAAGGACTTCTTATTGTCCTTGATCTGGGAAGCTAGTCCCAGTTCCATCTCTGCCTTGGCCTTCCTGATCGCCCCCCTGCATCTCCGAGCAACCGCAGTATAATCCTCCCTGGTGATGGCCCCTCCCTACCATTGGGTGTGCGCCTCCCTTTTATCTAAGAGATATTCCTGGATGCTTTTGGTGAGCCATGGGGGCTTTTGTGCCCTCCTGCTCCCTTTGATCTGTGTTGGGATTACCTCCCTTTGGGCTTGGAGGATCATCTCCTTAAGGAGCAACTGCTCTTCTTGAACACCTGGCTCCCCTCCCCTCTGGGACATCAGTGCTTCCCCTACTAGCTCAGCCCCTGGCACGGATCTTCAAGAACTCCTGGCGCTCCAGTGAAGTGCCTGAAGATTGGAACAAGGCCAATGTAGTTCCTATCTTCAAGAAAGGGAGGAAAGTAGGTCTGGCAAACTACAGGCCCATCAGCCTGACTTCTATCCTGGGGAAGGTCTTCAATTATCAAAGATTATCAAAGAAGCTATTCTTAACAGACTAGCTGACAGCAATATCCTGAGGGATACTCAGCATGGGTTTATTGTAGGTAGGTCTTGCTTGACCAATCTCATTTCCTTTTACAACCAGGTGACCTATCACCTGGACAAGGGGGAAGAGCTGGATGTCGTGTATCTTAACATTAAAAAAGCCTTCAATCTGGTATCCCATGATCATCTCATGGCAAAACTGGCTAACTGCGGTGTTGACCTCACCACGATCCAGTGGCTGGGGAATTGGCTCTGCTGTAGGACCCAGAGGGTGGTGGTCGATGGAAGTCAATCATCTTGGTACGCAGTCACCAGTGTGGTCCCTCAAGGCTCTGTCCTAGGGCCTATACTGTTTAACATCTTCATCAATGATGTGGACATTGGTGTCAGAAGCAGGCTGGCCAAGTTTGCCAATGCCACCAAATTCTGGGGTAAAGCATCCACACCTGGGGATAGGAGGGCAATCCAGGCTGATGTTGACAGGCTCATGAAGTGGGCAGATGAGAACCTGATGGTGTTCAACATCGAAAAACGCAAGGTTCTCCACCTTGGGAGGGAAATCCTGTAGCATCCTTATAGGCTTGACAGTGCTACACTAGATAGCACTACAGATGAAAGAGAATTGAGGGGTCATGATTGACCACAAGATGAACATGTGCCTTCAATGTGATGTTGCAGCTAGTAAAGCAAGCAAAACGCTGGCTTGCATCCATAGATGCTTCTCAAGAAAATCCCAGAACATCATTTACCCACTGTACTCGGCCTTGGTGAGGCTGCAGCTGGTGTACTGCATCCAGTTTTGGCCCCCACAATTCAAAAAGGATGTGGAGAAGCTTGAGAGAGTCCAGAGGAGAGCCACGCGCATGATCAGGGGTCAAGAAAACAGACCTTATGATGAGAGGCTGAGAGCCATGGGACTCTTCAGCATGGAAAAGTGCAGGCTCAGGGTGATTTGGTGGCCACCTATACGTTTATCAGGGGTGCTTATCAGGATCTGGGGGAATGTCTGTTCACCAGAGCGCCTCAAGGGATGACAAGATCAACTTGTCACAAACTGTGCTGCGACCAATTCAGGCTGGACATAAGGAAGAACTTTTTTTACTGTCCGAGCCCCCAAGGTTTGGAATAGACTGCCACCAGAGCCAGTTCATGCACCCACTTTGAATGCCTTCAAGACGCATTTGGATGTTTATCTTGCTGGGATCCTATGATCCTTGCTGAGTTCCTACCCATGGGGCAGGGGGCTGGACTCGATGATCTTCCGAGGTCCCTTCCAGCCTGAACGTCTATGAAATCTATGAAATAAAAGACTTTTTTTTTTTTAAACAATTTTCTCATGTACCTTCTGGTATGCTGAAGAAAATGTCTCCATGTGGTACGCGTGCCGGGGGTTGCCTATCCCTGGTCTACGTGAACACTGAAGTCATCTAGACACTCAAATTACTTAGAGCAGAGAGTCCTTAATAAACCCTTTGCCAGGGTGTTGTCTACATGCAAATGTGTGCAGTTTTAGTTAAACTAGTGCCAGACTTTCTAGAAGTAGATGCCCTTATTCTGGTTTCAGGTTTATGTTAGTTTAAATTAACTATTCCCAGCTGACTTGCACTAAATCATAATATGCACATTAGACCACAATTAAATGTTACAAGTTTTTATAAAAACAGGAAGGCCTACACATAGCATTTTGCATAAGTTTGATTAAATGGGTTTAAAAGCTTATTTATAGCCAAATGGGGAAAGCTCTGCATTTAAGCATGCCTTATTTTCATTCTGTCACAAACACTTACTGCTTTTTGGATATGTTGTTTTATCAACTTGCAAATGTGTTTTTAAAAATCCTGTTACAGGCTGTTTTCCCTGGAGTTTTCTGTGAAATTAGAAGCACGGACAAATTGGTTTATTTACAACATACAGTTCTATAACTTTCCTTTTTCTCCAAGTTAAGAGTATTTTTTTTTAAATAACTATTTCATTCCAGAGAATCCCCTCTGTAAAAGTAAAATAAAATAAAATAGAAGTATCCAGCTGAGTCTTTGTTGCACTAGGGGATGCATGCCATCTGTTTGTTATTGCTTGACTTAGACAATTCTGTTTTTCTGCTGGGTCACTCTTATTTTCCTGTTTTTATAATATGAGGAATTTGGAAGTATCAAGTGAAACATTTTTTTTACTGGCAGAATTTTCCAGACAAAAATGTCTTACTCTTTTTAAGAGTACAGGAAGAGGGCAATAAGCAGCACAAGACTAAAAAGAAGATTCCTTGCCCTTTTCAGATGCTTTTAATCTGGGTAGAACCATTTACATTGAGAAGGTTTGAATAAATTATTTAATTCATTATTTTAATTTCAGGACTTATAAAAAAGCCTGCTTTGGTTTAAATCAGAGTGAGGTTTTCTGAAACTTATTGAACATATTTTCATTTTTAGAATTTTAGATTGAAATTTATTATGACCTAAATTCCACATGCTTTCTGCTCTTTATTCTCCCTATCCATGCTGTTTCTGGTAACATATGCTACTTGAATTTCATAAGTGTACTACAAGAAGAAAAAAAAATCACAATTTTGTTAATTAAAGCATGGATCTTACCAATGCTTTCTCATGTACATAATATTACTCACACAACTGTTCCCTTTGACATCACTTCAGATACTTGAGATTAAAGTTAAGCATATGTTAAAATATTTTTTCTTAGTGGCAAAAATCTTTGTCATTTCAGAGCACACTTGTCTCACTTTTAAAATATGAAGGTATTGAAGTATGCAATATATTAACAAGGTTATTGTGAATTATTTTATGCTTCTGGGCCAGAATAAAAAAAAATCTCTTAACATAGAAATGATACTGGGCTAGTAGGAAACTAACTGAAAAAAAAAATCCCTGTTAAAAAATAAGGCTATGCACAGGGAGAAATTAAATAATCAGCAACAGGCAAATAAATAAAGCTGAACTAATTAAAAGTATGCTTTTTAAAATAACATTTTTATTATTATTTTTCCTAGTTATGCTATTAAATTGTCATATTTTTGGTTGAAATTTTGCAGGCCTTGTCTCTGTGTGAAATAAAAACATTTTTGGGAAAATTTGAGTCAAATTAATTCAGTCATTTTCAAAAGCAATATCCTTCCTCCCCCCGCCCCCCCATTGAAACAGCCAAGCAAAAAATAATACTTTTTTCAGTAGAAATAATGTTGAAAATTGGCACAGAGATAGTCTATACTCATAAGAAATCAATTTATAATAATAAAATAATTACCATTTTCAGTACAGGATTTCTAGTGCATTCTGTCAGTTATATCTGCCCTCTGCGCTGCTTAGTTCAGGGGCGGGCAATTATTTTGGGCGGAGGGTCGCTTACCAAGTTTTGACAAGCTGTCAAGGGCCACATGAGTAGCCCCACCCCTTGGCAGGTGCCCTGCCCCCTGGTCACTATCTTGTAACTGGAAGTCCTGCCTCCTAACCCCTGACCTTTGCCACCAGAAGTCCCTCCCCTTGCCCCCCCCCCCCCGAAATATACCTTTCAGCAAGGGGTTTTGCCATCTCAGAACCAAAAAAAATACCAAATTCTATTCTAACAAGTGATTTTCTAAAATAGGCAAGGTTCTTTGAGTAGATGTGATATCTTTTATAAGACCAACTGAATAGTTGGAAAAAAGTTCTTAGCAAACTTTCAGGCACAGTCTGACATCTAAAACATTCATTAATTTGGTTTAAAAAATATTGCTGTCCTCTTTTACATGTGTTTGTGTAGTGTACATAGAGATGATTATATATAGTAACTTAAAATGAAGCCTTCTCTTGTATATTGTGGGGGTGGGTATACATTTCTGGGGAGTTTATGGATATGTGGTATGGGGGAGGGTGTGGGTGTGTCTGTGGGGGCTGTGGGTGTGGAGTGAGGGAGCATGTGAGGGTGTGTGTGGATATGTGAGGTGTGGGTGGGTATGAAGTTTGAGGGGCTGTGGGTGCGGGGAGGGGCCTGGGGTGTATGAAGGGGTGGGTGTGGGGGTCTGTGTATGGCAGTGCAAGGGGGCTGTGGGTGCATGTGTATGGTAGGGTGTGTGTGTGGGACGTGCCCTATAAACACACACACAACCACACACACACAGAGTACCAGTGTGCGCCCTGTGCTCCTGTGGTGATGCAGCCAAGAGCCACCTGGTGCCAGAGCAGTCCAGGAGCAGGAAGCAAGGAAATGGCTGGGAGTGGGGTGGAACTGGGCTGCTGCATCCTGCTGACAGCTCCCCCTGGGTCCTACTGCCCCTGTCATTTTTAACAGAAAGCCAGGAGCAGATAAATATTTCCTAAATTTTGTAAGGGCCCCACAGGTTGGATAGAATGGCCTGGTAGGCCAGATCTGGCCCGCAGGCTGTATTTTCCCCACCCCTGGCTTAGTTGGATCTGCTTCCTTCTTTCTTCCTTTTTTTTTTTGGTAATTAAACATGAGAAGCTTCAAGGAGATTATTGTGCTACATCTTGCCCAAACGCCAAGCTAAGTGCCTGCCCCAGAGAACTTTTCCTTCAGCATCTTTTTAAGAGGTGAAACTTGCAGCTTGAAATGTGCATATGCAGAGGACATCTGTTGCTTATGAGATACTCATGGACTGGTGCAAGAGAACTGATGTTACAGTAGGTTTGTTTATAGGAATGATAAGAACTAAAATGAACTCAGACTCCAGCAAGTATTTTAGAAACAAAGTCCCCTATTTACTAGGGATATTCCATTCCTCTGTGTCTGCAGCCTTCAAACTTGTGAAGATGAATTTGGCGATTTCTCTAATCATGTCCCTACTGAAATCAATGGAAAACGGCAGTAGCAAGTATGCACTGGGGAACTTGTCTCACAGCAGTCTGTTAGCGTGGGATTTCCTGTTCCAAGACCTACTTGATGTGAGTCCTAAATCTTTCCTCACCTTCTTAGCAATTTCTGGTAGTGAGGAATGGCAAAGGGTTTGAATTTTCTTGTATGCATATTGTATGAATTCATCTTTGGCTTTTTTTCTGTCCTATGAAGGTAGAAATGCAGGTCAACCTCATTAGTGCCCTGCTGTATAACTAGTCAGGCTTCAGGTATCTCAGCCCCTTTGCTCCTTTCGTACTCAGTGTTTGCCAGGCCAGGTACAGACTTGCGATGATGAAGTTGTCATATTCTCAGGCTCATGCCACGTGTCATTCCATATGACACACTTCAGCTCCATGAGAGCGGCCACCAGTGCTTGTGGGAAGCTTCTAGGGGCCAAGAGAGAGCTTACTGATACTGTTTTGCTCAGTTTATGATGGCTGATGTCTTTTTATGATAGACATCTGCTCAAATGGGGATTTATTTGCATATGCATATTGGTTTATGTATTCACATAGGTGATATAGCCATTTAATCAGCCTATCCAGTGCTTGTGTGTGCAAACAAGCACGGATTGTACATTCAGTTTTACATAGAGACTAGTGGAGAATTGCCATTTAATTGTGTCCCCAAGTGCAGTATTATGTGTAAAAATATTCATGGTGCTATACATGTAGGAGCCAGGGACAAATGTTGCATCACTTCGCATTAAAGTCACCTTGACAGTCCCCTAGAAACAAACTTCTGAGATCTAAATGTTAAAATAAGATTTCCTGTGCTAATGCTGGGATTTAGAAATGTACATCTTTGGGAACAACTGTCATCCAGTTACGGTATGCTTGTTTTGCACTAAAGATCTGCCTGTATGACAACTAAAAACCTAAAGGGTGTTTAATATGCATGTTCTTCTCTTAACGTTTATTGGCAAATATGTAGTGATGCAGAAAATGCTGATTTATGAAGGAATTTATTGGATGCAGTTGTCAGTTTCTCTCTTACGGTGAGAAACTGTCAAAATAAAAATTTTAGGGAGCTCTGTCACTAGAAGATTGTCCCAACATAAATTGAGCACTGATAATTTTTACAAAAATCATAAATTCCCCAATGATGTTATATTATCAATAGATATCAATACTCTGCCAAGTGAAAGGATAATCTCTTAGTCTGGCCTTGCATAAGTGCATTCCCTGAATAGACAACAATACAATTTTGTGATGTAGCTTTCAGTGTCATATCTTAGCTTCTTCTGGAATTGTGAAGGCTTACATTCTTCTCTGATAGAGGGCTGGATGGCTTCTACTTTTGACCTGTTTTTATTTATTTAGTTGTTTTGGTTTGTACTTCGGTCATCACTGCCTAGCATTTATTTCTTCCTTGTGCTGAAACCTTGTCTCTGGCCTAGAATGTAGCTTTGCTTAGTTATTTAGTGGAAAGAAGATTCAGTTCCTCATTTTTGTAGATAAACTCAAGTGGAAAATGTTCCTTTTATTTTCAACTTGGAGGGATTTTTTTTAAATGTAGGGTTTTCCCTGTTATTCATTATTAAGTAGTGATTTCATCCTCTGATATATGCTGTTTTCTCCTGCAGCAAGAGAGTGAATTTATTGGAAAGGAGGGATTCCCCATGTATGTTACAATACCTTTTAAATTAACATTTTAAAGGATGCCCACTGGAATCCTCTAACTGCCTCTTGTCCATATGTTTGAGAGAGAGGTCAGCATGAACTCATCTTAATGACAGGATGATCATAAGTAAGGATTAGAATAATATTATGAGTAATTACTTAATGATTAATGGTCTGGCATGTGTGTTGACAGGAAATCTTAAAGGACTCTTGTTGAGTGTAAAAGAAAAAGGGATGACCCTTGCTCTGGATACTGCTCAGTTTTATTCTGAGAGTCGCACAGGAGCTTGCCTCTCTCAGGGAACAAATAAAGTAGTGGTTCTCTCATTCTCTGATGCCAACCCCGCCATGTAGTTGCTTTGCACAGAGGGGACTAAAGTGGAGGAGAGAGAAATTCATCTCAAGGGAAATCCATCTTTATAGGCAACCTTCAGCAGTCTTTACAGACCTACTAAGGTTTCAGTTTGAAAATCCTGGGATAAAGTTCAGTGGAAGAAAATGATCTGGTTTAACTGTATTCACTTTTCTTGTGTCTAATGGGTGCTGCATCCTTTGGGAGCGTGTCACGTTTGCAAGCTAACTGCTCGGCAGCAGAATGAGCCGGGCCTTCTCGTGGTAAACCGGTGGAGTTCCACTGAAGCGTGTAGAGCTGTGGATTCAAATGGATTTGAAGACGTAACTTGAGGTTTTTCCCTTTTCTCATGAGTGGTGGAATCTCAATCTTTCTGCTGGGTGGGGGTAATGATATGGGGTTTGCATTTTCGTAGGTATTTTAGAAGGGTCTTGGGACCATGCAATATTTGGAGTCTACAGGAGCTTTCCATGACATATATGATGTCTTCATTATTGATACTGGGGAATGAGGGCCCAAGACAGGGCCTGGATTTATTTATGAATTCATAGTGTTGTTTAAGTGTTTTACACTGCTGTTGGGTGTTGTTTTTTAATGAAAATGAATGGGAAACAGTTAATTGTCTGCCTTTCGAAAAAAGAGTACCTCCTGGTGTCTCCTGTTGCTCTTAAGTTATTAGCTGGAGGCAGTGCACTTAACATTACCTATAGCAGGAGCAGGCAATTACTTTGGGTGGAGGGCCACTTAATAAGTTTTGGTGAGCTATCAAGGGCTACATGGTTAGCCCCGTCCCTTGACAGTTGCCCTGCTCCCTGGTCACCATCTTGGGACCAGAAGTCCTACCTGTGACCTTTGCACTGGCAGTTCCTCCCATTGTCCCCCTGGAAATGCTCCTTTGGGGGGGGGGGGGGAGAGGGGGCTGCCACCTTTGAACTAGAAAAAACCAAATCATACATTAAAAGTCAAACACCTACTATAATGTATTTTAATTTTATTACAAAAAATATTTTGTTGTGATTTGCGTGCTGTATATAGAGGTGATTGCATAACAACTCAAAAATAATTCTTAGTCTTGTATATTGTGGGGGGCTTGGGTGTGTATATATATGTGTGTATGGTGGGGTGCATGTATGGAAGAATGTGGGGGATTTGTAACAGGGTGTGGCTGTGTGTGGGGAACATAGGTTATGTTTGGGGGTTGTGTACATGTGGGGGTTGCGGGAGCAGGGTGTTGGTGTGTGGAGTTTATTGGGTGTGAAGGGGGATGTAGGGACCCTTCCCCCATACTCCCCCATAGTGCAGTAGCAGCAGGAGGGGGCACTCAGAGTGCTGGTGCCTGGCACAGGTGCTGATGCCTAGTGGGGCTGTAACAGGTCGTCCTCCCCAGCACAATCTTCCCTGGTAATCCGTGCCTTACGTGGGGCACCCTTGGAGTCTTCTTTGAAGTTCTGATGTCCCGCTCTCTACTCGCCTGCCACGTCTTGATGGAAATTATTATGTCGATGTTCTTCGAGCAGGAGATTGCCTATTGTATTTTGTATGGTAGGGCCTTTTACCTACATGGGTCTGACCCCTGTCTTTCTCTAGCTAGGCCTCCCCGTCTAACCCCACCAGACAGAGATTGACTCTGAGGCTCTAGCCTTTTCTGGTGTCTTGAAGCTTGTGGCCCCTTTCCTGCTCCAATCTGAAGCCTGGCCCAGAGGCACGGCCACTGGTCTGAAGTGGGCCCCAAAAATGAGGCCACCTCCTTCCCCTAATAGCCTCACCCAAATCACCGGATGTTATTCATGAATCAAAAAAGAGAAGAAAAAAAAACTGAACAGTCCCATCTATGGGTAATAACTGCCACCAGCAAATGTGATAAAAAAAAAAGTAGCATGTCAGCTTACGTTCACAGGGTTTATGCTTCAGCTCCCCACTGTTGGCTACAGTCCTTGCTGTGGTGTGGCTGCTGTCTCTCCGACGCTTCTGTAGTTCCCCTCTTCCTGCCTTTGGACCACTCGCCAAACCTCTCCAGGGAGCTCTGGGAGGCACTCGTTCCCCTTTGGCTGCCGCTCGGCCCAGGGTTTTTATAGTCCTGGCCTGCCCCTTCTGGTCAGCTGACTGCCTGGCCAGGTTCAGCATTCAGCCCCTTCCTTACCAGAACTCTGTGCCCAGAAAGTTCTGGCCTTAAAGAGGTGGACTTGCCTTCAGGTGACAGGGCTAGGGTTCCCTGTTACAGGGCGCAGCTCCGGCTAGCACTGCACATCACAGCAATGGGCGTAACCTCCACTGAGCAGTCTCTATCGCCGGTGCTCCCCACCACACACACGCAGCTCCTGCACTTGCACGGCATGGGAGGGAAGCCCCAGGCACTGGAGTTGGCTGCCTTCCCCGTCCCTCCCACATGGTACAGCCCCAGTGGGGAAGGCAGCTGGTTCCAGCGTGTGGAGCTTCCTTCCTGTGTTGTGCGAGTGAGGGGGGTTGTGCATGCTTGGTGGGGGACGCTGGTGATAGAGACTGCCCAGTGAAGACTGCACCCCTCGCTGCGATGTGCAGCGCTGTCCAGAGCTGTGCCCTGCCATGCACGAGCACTAGGGTCACCCCTAGCGGGGAGTGAATCAGGGTGACTGCCCTGGATCTTGTGCTTTGGGGGAGCCCTGTAGAGCCAGGACAGCTCAATGTCCAGCCACTTGCCACTCCCCCTGGGCGTGGGCTCTGCACTGCCGCCAGCCTCACGCTCCGTGCTCCTGCCCAGCTGCAGCTCGGCCCCCACCCCCACTACTTGCCTACTTGCTGTCTGGAGCGACTGGGAGGCAGAGTAGGTCCCTGGGGGCTGCAACAGCAGCCCCACCCAGAAGCTGCTTGCTGGTCAGGTCGAGCCGTTCTGCCCACAAGGGTGGGAGCAAGGTGCAGCAGGGTATGTTTGGGGGTGTTGGTACGCATGGGTGCCTTGCTCCCACTCCCATGGATGGAAGGGCTGGGCAGGGTACAGTTTGGTGGTGGGTGCTGCAGGCCAAATGAAAGCGCCTGGCAGGCTGGATATGGCCCATGGGCTGAATTTTGCCCGCCCCTGACCTATAGGCATTCCTGTCTCCCATTTCATTACATGACCCTGTTTTCTGTTGCTTATAATCTTGCCAAAATATAATAATTTGGAATGAGATTTTCTATGATGGGGAACTGCTATGAGCTAAGAAGTTCTAGTGACTCACAGCTGTTTAGCAGGATTCAGGGATTTGATGTGAGAGGTCATTCCAGGGTCAGGTATGTGATGTCCCTTTTGCTCGTCTTTGAAAATCCTCTCATATGTGGCAAAATTATGAACCTCATATTCAGTAGAGACTTGGCAGCATTTGCAGCTAAATTCACCCAAGATCTCATGGGATACTGGAACTGAGAGCATGGAGGCTGTCTATTGTGTTCGCAGTGATTCTTCTGATGGGAGAGGAGGAGTAGCCAACCTGTGAGCAACAGAGAAAAGGTGAAGTATGAGGAGACGAGGGCAAGAGTTTGGGTGGTAGAGAAATAAGCGCCTGGTTGTCAGAAGTTAGGATTAGAGGCGTGGCCAGGGGAGGACGGGGACAGGAGACGCAGAAGATGGGGATGTGATGGGAGCAGACAGAATGATGTGCATCTTCTTGACAGTAAATGATAGGTGGTCATGTAGTGAAAGTGTAAATTATAATACATAGATACATGGGAGAGGACTGTTAATTAATGTTATACAAGCAACCTTAATTCTGGGATTTCTTGACTTTTGAGGACTTGTCTTAATAACATTAACATCTCTTAATGTAGTTTTCTTGATCATAATTTATAAATGGTTTCCATCCTCCATTAGCATCTGGTTAGTGTCATCCCGCTAAGAGGTATATGAGGCAAGGCCCTTGTCCTTGAGAACCAGTGCTAGTAGAATTTGTGGGAGTAAATTTGAGTGCGGGGTGCATTGATTTAAATCAAAGTCATTTAAATAATCCATTTTAATAATGTTTTAAATCATTGAACAGAAAGCCTTTCTATAAATCCATTTTAATCTTGTTTTTTTTGCCTCTGCACTTTTAGTTATTTTCCAAAAGAAAGGTTGATTCGTATTGGTCGGTAACCATTAAAATGTTGATTTTTCAGGTAAATACAGCCTTTCTACAAAATTTAGTACTGTTTTTATTACGGAGGTTGATATACTGTATGCGCACTTATTTAAGTAATTAGCATATATCTATTCACGTTCTTTTTTTAAATCTTTTTATTATGTTAGAAAATGGTGAATGATGCATTTCTTATTTACTCAATGATTAATTTTTTTACTCATGATTTATGTCAAGATGCATTGGCTAGAAACTAGAATTAAATTAAAATGTACAAAAACAAATCTTAAAATTGTTATGATTAGATAAATAAAAACTACCTCAAATGCGATGAATACTTAATAAGTTTTAAATGCAGAACGTATTTTGATGAACTCGCTGATTTATTAAACAGAGGAATTGTTATCTGTACTTAGTGAATTGAACTGATTGTTTCTGGTCATCATGTCCTTCAGGATTATAGAACAAGTAGACCTCATCCTTTCCAACTATGTTTTTATTCATAGATTGGAAAGGAAAACAAGCTTTTCTGCGTTTTCAACTCCCACTGGTTTGTCAACTTTGAATTGAATTTAGTTGATTAAACTGAAATGAAAAGATTATTCTCTCTGCAACTGTAGACAACGTTGCTACTGTCAAAAGCTGATTACCACTTCACCAAACTCCTTCCTGGTGCTAAGACCTGTTCACTGTAGTGGTAGTTTGGTTTCATTTGCACAGTTTCTGTGGCTGCATCCAGACGAGTGCGGGCGTGCAGTATATGGCACTGCAGACCCATTTGTGGCAGCCACACATGCACGTGTTTCCTGTGCTGCAGTGCGGGGTCTTTTTTTTTTTACCGTGAGAGATCCCAGGTCAGAAAAACCCACACTGAAAAAAGTGGGGCGGCGCATGTAGTGGCAGCATGCACCACTCAAAAACTGGAGCCTGGCCAGCCAGAGCTGTGCTCCTTGCTGCAGGAGCGCTGTGGCTGCAGCTCCTCGAGGCCCTCAGCACCCCAAGTAAGACTGCTTGGGCCAGCACAGTTGGTGGCCCGGTGGCCCCTACACAACGTGGGGTACCCTGCTGTGCGCCAGGGCACACGTGGCACAGATATCTCCATGGAAACATTCCAGCTCACCTGGATGCAACCTATGAGACCATATGGTGCACTGGATGAAGTACATTGCGTGTTATGATGGGTATATGTGGGATTCATGGATTCAGATTCTTCTGTTGTAGGGCAGGGGTGGGCAATTATTTTGGGTGGAGGGCTGCTTAATGAGTTTTGGTGAGCTATCGAGGGCCGCATGGGTAGCCCTGCCCCTTGACAGCTGCCCTGCCCCCTTGGCATCATCTTAGAACCAGAAGTCCCACCCCTAGCTCCTGACCTTTGCCACCAGAGGTCCTTCCCTTTGCCCCTGCTGGAAATACTTGTTTTGGGAAGGGGGGTTTCAGAAGCCCAAATCATACACTAAAAGCTGGCGGGGTGCTCAGGCGTGCAGCTCCTGGCGCTCTCATGCCACCAGGGGAAGGCCCTGCATGCTGCCACGGAGGCAGGAAGTGGGGCTTCCCACCACTTCTGGCGGAGGTCCCGACAGCTGCACGTGGTGGGAAGACAGCCAGCTCCATCACGTGGGGTTTCTGGTGGTGTGTGAATGCCGGGGGCTGCATTTACACTGTGGAGAGGCCTGCGTAATAGAGGCGGGCTGTCCTGACGGTGCTCCGTGCCACCATGTAGTCGCCCAGCAGCAGCACCACAGGGGCCCTCACCTGCTGCTGCTGCTGGCAGCTGTGGGGGCTGTGCAACATGGGAGGTAGTGTGTAGTGGTTCCCCCACTTTCCTCCCCACCCATACCTTGCCCACCTGATCTCCATGCTCTCACTGCCCCCCTGGGCATAGGTTCTGCACCCTTGCCAGCCCCAGTTGCAGCTTCTCCTGCCCCTGCCACAGCTCCCCCACCCCCACTTCTCTACCTGCTGCCCGGAGCAGGTCCCGCAGCAGGGAGACAAGGAGGAGCTGCTGGAGGCTGGGGGAGCCGAGCAGGCCAGGCCCTTCTGTGTACCAGGGAGCAAAGCATGCAGGCTGGGTGGGGCACAGTTAATTGGTGGGTGGCTCCAGGCTGGATGGAGTTGCCTGATGGGCTGGATGCAGCCCGAAGGCCATATTTTGCCTGTCCCTGACCTAAATGCACAGATCTTGCTTGGACCTTGACAGGTACAACAACACAAGGTACTTAGGCACATTTGAAAAGTTTATTCCAGATTGAAAGTTCTTTGTTATCACTTCATATCTCATTTCATTTCTAAAACATGCTTTTACTTTTTTTTTCTTATTTCTGAATTTTCCGGGGTTGGATTTTAACCAGTGGTAAAATTTATTTATTTTTATAAAGCTTGAGCAACAACTCTGTAGCTGTTTTTGGAGTTATGTTTGTCACCTTTCACATACTTCTTTGCATGGTTAAAGACAAATTTTTCTCAAGTTTCATTTGGGAAAGGGGTGAAATTTGGATGTAGCTAATTCTGGAATGTGAACCAAAGTAGGCCAGTATTCTCAAGTGTTGTTGTTGCTATTGCTGCTGCTGTAGAATCTAGATACTGTACAAATACTGAATTAAAAGATGGCCTCTACCCACAGAAAATTAAAATGTGAATAAAGCTACATTGCAGAATAATGTCAAATAATTAGATATTTTGAAAATGACGATACACGTATTGAGTTGATGGTGTTTGCTTATAGTTTCAAAAGAACTAGAATACCTCTCATGAAAAAAAAAAATTATTTACATTTTTCTAAAGCTAGTAAACCTTATGTTCCTCAGGTGTAGCTTATTGTTTAAGTGTGAATGAAATCGAAGCATTAAGGCAGTGCTCACCCTGTGGACTCCAGAGTCAGTCGCGTAAAAGCAGAATCCTGGGCAGACCTGTTAAGAGCTTACACTTCCACACCTGCTCTGCATCTGCCCCTGAGCACTGCACAATCGTCCCAAACTTATATTGTGTAGCACAGGACGGACAACTTTGCCTGTATGGAGCCCTACAGATTTCAGTAGGGCTCTGTAGCTGGAGACTAGGCTGCTAGCATGCTCTGCACTGCAGGTTTCAGACCTATATTTTTGCTGTGAGGCTCTCAAAAGAACAAAAAATGCTACATTACAGTCGTGTTACTACACTTCCACCTGCTTGTATCTATGTGGTTATGACTTAGTCATGAATGCATGGTCATGTGCTATTTCTCTGCTTTAATAGACTTCTCTCTATAATCTTTCCTTGTCTCTTGTACTAATGTGTGCTGCTGAGTCCAAGTATGAAAAGAAAGTCTGTGAGTATTAATCATGAAAAGAACACAAAAAAACAAAGCAGTCGGAGTTAACGAACTTTGTAAATGAAAGGTCAAAATATGAAACAGATAAGTAGGCAGGAACTAAAACATGAAAATGGAAAAGGGAGGTAAATGCACACACACATACATATATATCTATATATAGCTATATATAGATATATAAAATGTGTGTGTACACACATATAGTAAAATCTAATATATATAATATATGCTAATATATATATATTATATAGTGTGTAAATATATCTGCTGAACAAGATTTTAGTATACAAGATTTTACTCTGTGTGTGTGTGTGTGTGTGTGTGTGTGTGAGATGCATGCATGCATACATACATATAGCTATATCTATATCTATGTATATCATAAAATCCTGTTCAGCAGTCCTTTTCCATGCCCCTTTATTAGTTCCTTGTCTGCATGCTGTCCATTTAGGTTCTAAAACTACAAGTACTTATGCAAATACATAACTTCAGGTACATGAGTAGTTCCCCTAAAATATCTGTGAAGACTGAATTTTAAATTAGTGTGTAAGCACATTTTGACCAGAAGTGCTTGCATATTCATGCAATAATGGACTGGAAACAGAAAGAAGCTGAAGTCAAATTATTTATTTTTTGTGAATTATTCACTAATTTCTAATGATGGATATAAAGATTTTAAATGCATTCCATGTATGATTCTTTGCAAAGCAGCACTTACATTGAGTTTGAAGATAAATCATATGAAGCATAAAATAACACGTATATAACAAAATATACAATCTGAAATAGTGTAGTATCTACCCACATTACAACTCTAAGGGAATATTTCCCTTAAGAACAAGTTTTGAAAAGCATGTTGTTGTCCAAAGGGAGGAAAATCCTGCTATGTGTAGTGACAAAGTAATGACAATACATATTGTTTTGTAGAAAATAGATCTTGCTGTAGTAGAAATATATCGCTAGAGCAATGCTGTGTCCCCTTGGAGTTGAAGTTTAATTTGTGTGTGCATATCTATCTATCTATCTATCAATATACTATGTGTGTGTGTGCGTGTGTTTATGTATGTATATGTGTGTACATATGTGTGTATGTGTATATATGTATATGTGTGTGTGTATATAAAATTATTCCAGTGTTGTACATGTACCAAAGGCACCAGTTCTGCAGTCTTGTGTAGTTACTTAATTTTTATGCTGTAGTTTTGTTTGTCAGTGGTAGTACTCACAGAGCAAACGCCTAAATGTGTGCATACATTTTTTTCAGTTTGGTGAGTCATACATATACAAAAATAAATTCTGTTGGGCCCCAGTCCTGAGAACACTGCTGCACACGAATAACTGTACACTTATGGACAATTACAGAGTCCAGTGAGATGCTTTGACTTGCCTAAATTTATTCATCTGTGCAGTATTTAGGGACCTTTGATTTTTAAGAAGTAACGTATGATCTTGTAATTACAGCGGTGTGACCAGGCAATGCATATGCCCAAAGGGGCAGAGTTAAGGTTGTTCATTTTTACCATAACTTTTATAATTTTTGACTTGACAAATGCTTGTTCATGCAAAATTTCCATGCTGTAAATATTTTAGTGTGGAATTATAGTTAAAAGGTCCTTTGACTCCTCCCTTTGATCCAGGACAAGAGATTAGAGTCACTTGTTTGGTCATGTTTTATATTAAACCCTCTAACCTAATGGAAAAGTGTAATTTAACCTATCAGGTACTTTAGATGGCAGAGATGCCCTAGCACCTTGCACAGTTCCCTGCCCGGTGCACAATATTAAGACTCCTTTTTGTAAACAGATCTAATCTTCTAGAAAATGCCCTGAAGGTTTGAGCAATCTACCAGTTACAGGAACCCATAAAGCCTTTTTTTCCATTGTGTAAGCATGACAAATCATTAATTTTTGATTGATTGCTTTGAATTATGGGTGCTCTGACATCCTTTCTGTAGCTGAACAGCTGTATAACAAATGAACATATCAGTGCTCACAAAAGATTGGAGATCTAACAGAAGCAATTACATTGTCAGCTCCTCCCTTCTGGCTTTTCCCAGGCAATGAAGGGAGGAAATTTTTTACCAGAAATTCCTCAAGTGGCTAAAATAATAATAAAAAAATGCCTTTTTATAATTAAATTAAATCTTTATCTCTTCACTTGTAGCAGACTGCTCAAACTATCAGAACGCGAAGAGGGCTGCTGCTTTTTATGGCTTAGAGAAATCTTCCACTAACAAAATTTCACATTAAGAAATAAAAAAATAAATAAAATTGCAATTTTTTGGTTGCTATTCCTTTAAGATTTTAGAATTACACCACTGCACTAAATGTGACCTCCATAACTTTTAAATTAAGAATTTATGCTGTCTTGAAATTTATGAAATATTTCAGCATGAAAGAAAGCCTTTTTCCCTCAGGAAAATTGAGCAATAAATCACAGCACTCTCGATTTACTGCCCTACAGCCGGCCAGAGATAGGATTTTTTTTTTTCCGCTTCGTTCTGAAAAAAAAAAATGTAATCATATAAGACAGCTTAGCTGCTATCCTCCCACTCTCTAGAATTTTTAATTTCAGCTGTTTCTGCTTGGATTTATTTCCAATATTCCTGCTCGGCTTTTCAATTTCCTCAGTTATTAAATTTTAATTCAGTGCATTAGCATTTAAATTAAAAAAGGGTTTATTTTATCGAAATCGTTGGCTAGCCCCCATCCTGCTGCACATGAATTGCCTGTTTCTGCCATTTGCACAAAATGTGAAAAGCAGCTAATGTCTTTTAACTTATATTTGCACAAATTCAGAAATAAAATTTCTGGGTTTGGAATAATATTGTCTTTCCAAGAAAACCTCTAATCAGAGAATAGGGAAAAAAGACAATGTGCCTAGCAATTTTAAGCAGAAAAAAGGAGGTAACAACTGCCTGATAGTGCAGTTGTAACAATGAACATAGTTGCTGAATTAGACAATTCACAAATGTGAGGGGAGAGAGCTTGACCTTTGCAATTAGAGCGAGATAGATTTGTTTGGGGCGGGGGGTAAATCAGGATGAATTCAGCATTCAGGCCAGCATTGAGGGACCATTTTGTCTGGGAGGGAGGGGGCTTGGGTGGGCTTGAGCACAGGGCTGGGGGCTGCAGGAAGGGGAGGGGGGAGGTGCCTGAACTTCTGATCCAGCCCTGTCCCTGTGATTAGCTGTTTGGCTTTGGTCAGATTACTTAACCTTTTGTTCTCAGCTTCCACAGATGTTAACGGGGCTCGTATTTGCTCTTTAAAGAGGATAGCTGTGCAGATTGGGATGAAGGAGATCTGGGGTTAGGTTGTGATGTTTCTGACATCCTAAATGCCCTTGAACAAGTTACTTAGGGAATTGACAGACGTCGGGGCGGGGGGGGGGGGGGAACACACTTTAATTAGAGTGGCTCCAAGAGCCACTAATTAAAGCACCCAGAGTGTCATGTGTATGTGTGTCCCTGTGCTGAAAAATGGCGGTGGGGTACTTTTAACTAAAGCTCATTAAACAAGCCGTGGTTAAAGCATCCCCACTGCCATTGTTCAGTGCAGAAACACTGATGCACGTGACCCTGG
Source organism: Crocodylus porosus (assembly GCF_001723895.1). NCBI lineage: Eukaryota > Metazoa > Chordata > Crocodylia > Crocodylidae > Crocodylus > Crocodylus porosus. Next base: position 3,239,901 of record NW_017728925.1, read on the forward strand.
AGTCTGCTGGAACGCGATAATTACCGCGCTCCAGCGGACTCGATTAATCAAGTCTGCTATGACACGCTGTAATTACAGCACGTCAGAGCAGCCTTGATGCACATGTATAGGTGCCCTTAATATTTTAATGCTTTGGTTCCCATCTGTGGAATAGGGATAACAGTAGTTTCAGGCTGCATCTTTTTGGAGCGCTTGCATACTACCCAGTTTTGTAAATATATACATTACCCCAGGTGATCACTACAGGAACATTGTTTTCAGAAGGCTGGATTGTACCATCCTGTCGCCATATTAACCAACTTCAAACCTGTTGCTGGGATCCAATTTTCAACCTACTCAGATAAAATGTACTTACAGAACATGTTGTCTAACTACTGCTATTACCCTCTAACTTGGAGGATTGCTCATCCTTAGAAAGCCATCAGATTATTAAACCACTGCCTGTGCTCCTGCCAGTGCAGAAGTCATGGTGGTGCATAGTTTTTGCTCACTACATCCTCATGCTTTCACTAGTCAGCCACAGACTGAAGGGCAACTGCAATTCCCAGGATAGGAATAACACAGGAGCCATTTCAAATCACAAGGTGAAAGGGTCTGGAGGTGTGAGGCGGTCTCTGGGAGGGACTCTGGCATCCTTGTTGCTCCTTCTCAATAAAGCTGTGTTTAACTGGAGAAAACTACCTACACATCCCAGATCTAAAACAAGAAACTAAGCTTTATGTTTGTATATGCATTGAAGGAGCTAATGTTTTAACTTACTGAGATTTGTCTTGGGATGGCAGGAATAAGTTTACTGTTGTTGTTTTATTGGAGGTCCACATTCAAAATAGGACATAGCCCAGTGTGCTGTTCAGCTGGTTACTTAGATTTGTATTTTTGAAGGATGTGCATATCTCTTTGGCTCATTGTTGTGCCTCTTGTGTCCTGTTCTAGGAGAGGGGCTTAACAGGAGAGAGGAATGTAATTTTAAATGATTCAAGGGTGCTTTGGAGTTGGGGAGAGAACCAAGCTTCTTTATTAAATGCTGTCTATGGCCCCTGGCAGACACGCAGATAGAGGTGCTGTGGGATCTGTTGTAGGATCCTCACAATTTTGTTTTCTGCCATGCCACACATATGTGGCAGGAGGCGTGGTTGTGGGGACTGAGCATCAAATTACATCACAGCATATTGCCAGGGCAGGGGAAGCCCAATATCCTAATCCCCCAGCACTAGCAAGTGGTATGCTCCCATGGCTGGGAGCTCCTTCAGCTGATCCAGGCTCTTAGCTGCAGGGGTCCACCATGTACCCCATGGCTGGGAGCTCTATCAGCAGACCTGGGCACCCAGCCACAGGCACGCAAGGTGCTCTTCTGTGGCTAGAATTTGGTCTGCCAATGCTTCTAGCCACAGGGATATGTCAGAGTCAAGGGCTCTGAGCCACCCCTTTGGCTGGGAGCAACGGCTGATCTTTGCTCCCGGGTTGGAGCCCTTGACTCTGATGGGACCCTGAGACTGGGAGCAGCAGTTAGTTGATCGGTGCACTCCCATTGGGAACACATGGGAATCAAGGGCTTCCATGCACCCTGGAGGCTGGGAGTCCCAATCAGCCTGGGCACTTGTTCAGTTAATGGCATGATGGGAACCAGCCATAAGGTTATTACACATATTTTGTGTAATGACTTCATGGCTTATTCCCGGTTTTATTGTGCTATTAATTGCATTTAATGTGTGGCCAGGTAGCTACTTAAGATACAGTTAACTGGATAATCATGTCTTAAGTGTGATGTATGCCAGGGGCCTAAGTTAGCTTCTAGAGTTTGACTTCAGATCACTCTTGTACTTGACCTGGCGGGATATGAATAGTGGGGTCCCCCAGGGCTCAGTCCTGGGCCCTACACTGTTCAACATCTTCATCAGCAACTTGGACAAGGGGGTGGAAAACATGTCGAAGTTTGCCGATGACACCAAGATGTGGGGAGAGGTAGGCACACTCGAAGGGAGAAAGAGGCTGCAGTTAGATTTAGACAGACTACAGAAGTGGGCGGATGGTAATAGGATGGGGTTCAATGTAGATAAATGCAGGGTGCTGCACCTGGGGAGAAGGAATCCACAGCATCCGTACAGGCTGCGGAGCTCCCCCCTTGTGAGCACAGAGGTGGAAAGGGATTTTGGAGTCATTATTGACTCCAAGATGACCATGAGCCGCCAATGCCAGACCGCAGCCAGCAAAGCCAACCGCACCTTGTCGTGCATCCAAAGATGCATCTCAAGCCGGTCCAGAGAGGTGATACTCCCCCTCTATGCAATATTGGTCACGCCACAGTTGGAGTACTGTGTCCAGTTCTGGGCACCGCACTTTAAGAAGGATGTGGCCTGCCTTGAGAGGGTTCAGAGGAGGGCCACCCGCTTGGTTAGAGGGCAACAGGGCAGGCCCTATGAGGAGAGGCTGAGGGACCAGAACCTGTTCAGCCTCAGTAAAAGGAGGCTGAGCAGGGATTTGGTGGCTGCCTACAAACTCATTAGGAGAGATCAGCAGCAAATAGGAACAGCCCTATTCGCCCCAGCAGCACCTGGGGTGATGAGGAACAATGGCCAGAAGCTGCTGGAGAATAGGTTCAGGTTAGAGATTAGGAGGCACTATTTCACTGTTCGGGTGGCTAGGATCTGGAACCAACTTCCTAGGGAAGTGGTCCTCGCTCCTACCTTGGGTAGATTCAAAAAGAAGTTGGACGAATACCTGTCTGGGGTCGTGTGATCACAGCGTGTGCTCTGGCAAGTGATGGGGGGGGAGTTAGACTAGATGATCTGTTCAGGTCCCTTCTGACCCCTAACTACTATGAAACTACCTGAGGGGCTACCATAAAGAAGAAGGAAAGCATCTTTTCTATCTTGCTGCAGAGAACAATGATTTGAAGTTGCAGCAAAGTAGATTTAGATTGGATATCAGGAAAAACTTATTTGCTGTTACAACAGTAAGGCAGTGGAATAGACTGCCTAGAGAAGTTGTGCACTCTTGATCACTGGAGGTGTCCAAGAGGTTGGACAGGCATTTGTCAGGGATGATCTGGGTGTAGCTATGCCAATTCTACTGTAGGTATTTCCTAATCTTCCGGGCTTTGGCATCCAGCTGGGAGGGAATTTTTCCCCCTTCCTGTTAGTACATGTCAGAGGGGTTTTTTGTTTGGTTGTTTGTGTTTAATTTTTAAGCTTTCCTCAGAGGCATTGGGTGTTGGCTGCAGCCAAGGCTGGGGATTTCGACTGAGGTGTGCCAGTGCTCCTGCAGGGACCTAACCCCAGAGGTTCCTGGCTGGAGGGTCTTGTCCCTCTGCTCAGGGTCAGATAGATAAATGTATTTGGAGTGAGGAAAGGATTTACCCTGTGGTCAGATTGGCATGGGCTGTGGGGGGTTTTGCCTTGCTCTTTATCAGGGAGCCTGGCCCTCTTCCTGAGATCTCCTGAGCAGGTTACAAGGATAGGCAGACGAGAATAGGATGGGTTTCAACACAGGCAAGTGCAAGGTGCTGCACCTCGGGAGGAAAAACCGGCACCATACCTACAGGTTAGGGGACTCCCCTCTTGTCAGCATGGAGGCGGAAA
>NW_017728925.1:3243693-3276460 GCF_001723895.1 Crocodylus porosus
CCCCAGTACTCTTTCCTGCCATGGCAGGGGGTCGGACTAGATGATCTGCTCAGGTCCCTTCTGACCCTAGAAACTATGAAACTATGTTTTAACAACCCTCCTAGCAGCAGGACATTGGCTGCCATGGTCCCCCTGTTTTACCTGTGGCAAGTTAGGGCATTATGTCTTGTATTGCATCAGGGTTGACTGTAGTTTTGGTTAAGAGGTTAGATAATGGATTCATACGAGATGGTTTGGGTAGGGATGACTCTTGTCTCAGGCAGGGACTGGGTGAGTCTTTTCCAGCCCTACTTCTCTATGGCTTCTGTTGCTGTGCACCTCCCCTCCACCAAAAAAACCCACAACTTCTCCTGTTTAATCCATGGCAGCCCTTGCACTTGAAAAGCCTTCCTGAACTGGCCTTACAAAGTTGCTCTCTTCTCTGAATCACTTCCCAGGAACTACTTCTGATGTGACTGTTGACAAGAAATCACCCACATCATGATGGCTGGGCTGGGGCGGGGGGACAGGAACAGGACATGGGACACGTGGACGAAATAACATGCAGCTTGATACCAGTTCCAAGATCCTTTATCCCACTCTTGATCTACTAAGACTTAATGCACATACTTAGATTTAGGCAAATGTTAGTCCTGCCAGACTTGAAAACAAAGGACATGTACCTGTCTTTGCAGTATTGGGGCCTTTAGCTATATCTCCCTAGTTGGTTTTTTGTGTTACCATAACTCCTAGGAGTCAGTCACGGAACAAAGGCATCCCGTACCCTAGGAATTTACAATGTAATGCGCCTTACATCATCCAACATAATGAGGACCTGCCCTTGACTGTGCCTGCTGGTATTGCACAACAGACGTAGCAGTAAATTTCCAGCATCTATTCCCTCCTTCACCCAACTCCCATTTCCTTCCCGAAAAAAGGTGGCTGAAAGGTTGGTTGTAGGGGGTTCCCTGCAGGATAGGCAAAACTGGATTCTGTCCATGCTGGGTATTAGTGGGGAAAGCTCCAGGATGCAGGTCAGTCATATGCTAAACAACTGTTTTTGTCTTTTGTTCCTTAGGGAGACGGGAGCAGCAGTACTGGAAGGAGAAGCTCTTCAAGCAGGTATGTTCATGGATTTCTCTGACCTCTTGTGAAAAGTACAAGACATTGGGAATGGTTTCCATGCCATGTCAACCTGTGGGGCTGGAGCAGAGGGTGGTATCAGTGGGAGCTGGACGTGGGTGGCTAGGAGAGCAGGGTGGAGGCAGGAGCCCAATTCAAATCTTGGCCTGTTTCTAGAGTTCTAGCTTTTAGAGTCGTGTGACAAGGTCAGAATCCCAGATTTCAATTTAAAGAAAAATAGTTGCAAAGAAATTAGTGTAACTAGCAAAGGGATGACTGCAGAGGCAGGAGGCTGCCTGGTTTCATGCTCACCACCATGGTAGTCTAGGCACCCTCTTAGTCTGGGGTGGGCTGCCTCTATAATGGCTCTGGAGTGAGAGGCCAGACGGCTCTGCTCAGGAAGATAGGGCCTATGGCAGGGAGTCTGGCAAGGAGTGCTACAAGGGGAGTGAGGCAGCCAGCTACTGGGTCCAGTGTCTGAGGAAGGGAGGCATGGGGCCACAGCCACTCTAGGGTCCAGGGGTTAAGTAAGCCTCTGAATCTTTGGGCAGGCACAAATGCTCAGATGGTGGGGGCCTAAGTCCTTTCTCCTGTGGAAAGAAAAGCAATGTTAGACCTCCTTCCATGGTGGTTGTTCTGGATAACTTCAGCCATTCCCACCCCAACAAGGGGCAGCCTGTGGCTTTTTGAGCAATTGCCTGGGGACTGCTCTTTGGCTCAGACAGTCACTCTGAGGTAGCAACCATCAGGACTACAAAAATGTATCACTGAAATGTTGATAAGAGAAATTGGTACCTCACTCGGTCCCATCCCCTACAGAGAAACCCTTAGGTGAGCAAGAGAAATAGGGTGTGAATGTCTATGGTGACCCCAATAAACAGACGCACTTGATTAGCGAGCAGGGACAAAATGTGGTCTGTGAAGGGTAAGTACAAAGGCCTTTCTGTGTCCTGCCTATTGGGTGCCTGAGACGACCTTACCTGAGGCATTGTTGGGACTTGTGGTGCGCTGTGTGGATGGAATGGCAGGATGATTCACTGCATGATGTAGCTCTGTTACTTGCCAAGTTTCTGTTTTTAATGAACATTTGTATAAAATGAGAATTGCATATCTTGCATAGAAATAGCAACAGTTTTCCACTGGAATTTCCTGCAGTTGATTCCATTGCGGTCATAATGTTGAATTATAAGGTATCTGCTGCTATAATGACTGATAGGTAAAGGTAACGAAAGGTCAAAAGTCTTCCAAAACTAGGTGGCACATCCAGCTTGTGCAAGTTAAGGTCTGTTTTTGTTCTTGTAATCAGTGGCAAGTAAGGGATTGATGTGGCCAGCCTCACAGCTGGTTGCCTTTGAAAGTAAAGGGAAATAATGGGAAGGTTATATCAGAATCGCACCCTACAAAGGGCTTGGTCCCTGGTTTCCTTCAGAAGTCATCCTTTGAGGATCCCAGTCTTGCTCCTTTGAAGCCCCAACTCTTCACCCTTCCTTCCTTCCTTCCCAGTTGTCTCCTCTTATCTTAAGAGGTAAGTTGAGTGGTGCCCTGGGTATGGGGGACTTACCTGGTGGGGAGGCACACCCCCAAATAATTTTTTATCCCTCTGCCCCGATCTGCCTCCCCTCCCTCCCCACAGACTTACCTGTTGGGGGTGGGGGGGCAGCAGCAGCACACACAGATCTTGGGGTGCTTTTAAGTGCCAGAGGTGATCTCCTATTTAAAAAGGCTGGAGACCACTGTACTACAATAACAGCAGTGCTGTAGGTACCTGTCACTTCATCTTAGTCTGCAGAAAGGGGCCTGCATGGAAATTACCTAGAATAGTTTTAAAAATCCTGAAACAGGTAAACGAATGGATGTTTTACCCCACTGTTGACTTCATTTCAGTGTTTGGTGGACTTGCACTTGCCTGCACAGAGAGTAGCTTTTAAAGAAGCAGACTGGAAACGCATGTAATCATTGCAAAATCAAGATCAGCCATAGTCTGGGGAGGTGGAAGAATAACAAGTTTGCTCTGTTTGCAGATCAGACATAAACTCACTATGATGAGACTTGCACTGCACAATTTTACTGTACCTGCTACGGGTCCAGGTGAGACGGTGGGAATGCAGAACAAATAGTAGCCCTTTCACAGAGTTAACTTTCTGTGGTAATAATCACATTATTTAACTGATCCCAAAAGTACCATAAGATGCAACTTTACACCAGTTTCTTACTGGACTGCTGGCATTAAGCCAGCTCACTGGGGACTAGCAGAGCAGAGCCAGCAGCTAGCAAAGTGACAAATTCATTTGCCAGGAGAAAATGCTACCAGGGAAAAATGTGGAAGGAAAAGCGATATTGGAGTAGGGATAGGGGCTGGGTTGCATGTGTATAAGAGGAGAGCATAGATTAAAATGGAAAGGGTAGTGTGACATGGTCAAGGCAGTGGGGTGGGGGAGAGCAGAGCACAAGGGGGCTTCCTCTGAGATGTGGTGAACATGGCTGGGAAGAGCGGAGTGGAAAAGCATGGTGTGTTGAAGGGTTTGGTGGGTCGCATCATAGCAGAGAGGGGGGCCACATGAATAACATTAAAGGAAAATATTCCCACGCATTATTTTCTAGGAAAGTGGTAAAATTTTTCAAAAGCACCTAAATGGCACAGGAGACTTACATGACTTGGATATCTTTGAAATTGGGACATTGAATCCTAAGTCACTTAGGCACTTTCAAATATATTACCCACCAGCTTTTTTTCCCCTGAGTGGCTTGTTCATGGTCATATCCTGGGTACTTTTCAGAATAATGTTTTAACTGAGCTGCTCTTCTTCCTTTCTTCTATAGTGGCTAGTCACACCTGGTGTGTGGGGACTGAAGCTGTTTTCGCTGTAATGATTTTGGATTTGTAGGATGCTGTTTACACACATTCCATAGATGCAGTACAGTATACTTCAGCTACCATGGTCTATTGGGCTCCGAGTCATTTCCAACATGGCATTCTCATCTAGCTGCAAATGGCGTATAGAAGCAGTGTTTGTGTCCCAGCTCTCTTCTTGGACATGAAGCTTTTAGCCTGGCATCTAAAGTCCTGGAAAATGGGAAATCTCTCGCCATCCTTGTCTTTTTTTTTTCTTTTTTTTTTTCTGAGTCCACTTCCCTGTAATTGTTCTAGCATGCAGTTTTTTCCATCTAATAAGTTAACATTTCCTCCTGTTTTCTTCTGAGGTACGAAAGAACCCCTGACATTTAATTTGTAAAGTAGAGTACATCCTTCTGTGGCACAACCAGGCTCTGCCCTCTCACAAACTCTTGATTCGAGGTCCTTCTTCTACATCCTTTTATTAAGCAAACACCCTTTCATTATCTGCTGTTCAACAACTACCTCTCTGCATATTCACTTCCCACAACCCACATCATCTAATAGTTTGCTGCATTTACTACACTAGCAGTTTTGGATTCCTGATAATAAATAAAAACAGCATTTGCTTCTGGAATATCGTATATTGCATGTCCAGAGGCCTTTTCACATTACAGTGTTAATTGACTGCCTCTGCATTGAAGGCTTCTGGTTATCTGTTTGATAATGTCATGAAGACATTTTATCCTATGTGTAAAATGTTCCTGTTGACACATAATGACTTGTGCACGTTATATATTGTAAATATAGAAAGCATTTGAGAAGATGCAGGGAAAAGCAGCAAAATGAAATAGAGTTTGGAATGATTAATCATCCACATACAATGAAGCAGAAGCCTTGTTCTTGATACCTCAAAAGCTAGTCTGGACAAAGCACTGGAGGGGTCAGTTCTTTACTGGCCACTGGAAGATGGTTGGATACATTGACCCAGGAATTTTTTTCTTTCTCTAACTTCTCTAGCCCTGCCAAGCTCTAGTTCAGTTTCCTAAATTTTCAGTGCTGAATTTTCAGCATAGAAATTCATTGGGCTTATTCTAATGATGTAGTTAACTGCTCCAAGAGTGACAGGATAGTATACTATCCTGACAGCTTTTTAACTAGCCATGTCCCATCTTAAGTGTGTAGAAATAACACTTGTGGCATGTGGTGCTTGCAGTTTCTTGGCTGAAGAAACTGGCGCATTTAGGCAGGTGATTACCTAATTTTGCCTTTGAATTGTCATTTAGTTGGTATGAGTGTCTCTGTAATTTATTGCGTACACAAAGAATGAGCAGTGAAGTTTCCCAGGCTTGGTCTGTGTGCAAGCCTTACTTTTCTGAAAAGTGTTGAGAAAAAATATTTTAACCATTGATTTTATTTAAGAGAAAGCGGAAGAAAAGCCTTTTCTAAAGGCAAAAAAAGAAGAGCCACATGTTTAGGTATAGCTACAAAAATGGCTGACATTTGAAATTGGCTTTGAGAATCCTCAGTGAAGTCTTTGGTTTGTTGGAAATGTTGTTCTTTTATGACGTTACGACACTGTCTGGTTTGTTGTAAGCCATTGTTTACTATTAAAATATATAATATACAGCCACAGGGAGGATGGAACTGGAGGTGCTTGAATTTGGTGTACTTGATCTCACAACCTCAGTGATGCATTCTCCCTTTTTACTTATTTTTACATTTAGTTGCATTTCATCATTTTCATGCCATTAAGAGTGAATGTTAAAAGCCCAGGAGGACCCCTGGTTTTTACAGACTTGCCACTTTTGTCTTTTAATCTGATGCAGCTGGTGCCTTGAAAGTAGCTAGCCTTAAACCTGCAGTTTTTTTACTGAGAATTAGCTATGTTAGAGGTAGAACCCCAAAGCCTTCCCAACTCCTTCACTTCCTTGAGATTTCTGTCTCAGACTATGTTTGCTTATGTGTAAATTTGAGAATGACAGTGTTATCAAGGACATGGAAAAATTCTTCTATGGGGTTGGCAGAGATAGAAGAGAGGACTATTTACCTCAGGAAGGAGACAAGAAAATGGATGCAAGTGAAAGGGTGTAAATTAGTGAATGATCTAAAGAAGCTGTATCAGAGACTCCTACTTTCCTTGTATCAGAAAGCAAGAAAGAAGAGGACAGTCAACAAAATTAACAAGTAGTAAATTCAAAGCTAATAAAACATACTTTGTTGCCAAAAGATATTGAGGCCAATACATAAGACAAAAAAGATTAGATAATTACATGGATAACGAGACTATCAGGGCTGGTGCAAGGACCATCTTTTTTTTTCTGTGGAGCCCTGGTTCATGATTCTGGCTCACAGGTACAGCAGTGGTACAAATGATAAACATGTTTTGAAAGGGTTATAAACTGTTTTGCTTCAAAGCAAAGCCATACTCTTTTAAGGTTAGGAGGAAGTTTTTCTGGAGGCAAGTCGTTCCATTGCTGCGCCCTGCAGAGGCTCCTTCTCCTTCCTGTGAAATATCCGATGCTAAGCTAAATGGACAACTGGTCTTGATTGAATGTGGTGACTCTCATGCAGTTATGACGTGGATCAAGTTGATGTTACATTGGGAGATCATTCAGAAATACAGGCCCTTTGCTTTTGAATCTCAGTAATGCTGGGGTGAAGATAATTACCTACAAACAATTAGTGTCAGCTTTCGAACAGTGGGCTCTGGATCTTTAAAAAGTGGATCAAAAACACATGTACAGTTCTGGCAAACAGCGCAGCTGTCACACTTCCTTGTGTCACTGGGGTCCCATACAGCCTTGTGCAAGACACAGTTTTATATAATAATTGCTGTTGTGTAGTGTGTGGCTGGGGAAGGAAGAATGATGCTTTTAACTCCTTTGTTAGCTATTTATTTTAATGAGTCATTAGATTTGTTTTCAGTTTTAAGTACACTTTAAAAGCATGAGTATCCTGCTGAATTAATTCATTCCCTGATACAGGAACTGGATCTGTTTGGGGGGAAAAATTGAGCCATCTGAAAACTTCCCGCCCCCCAGCCTCCCAGTTTACATGATGACTGTCAGTCAGGGAACCCAGCTGCAGCACAGATGTAGCCGTACACAGGAGGCATGCCACTTTCCCATAATGGAGCTAAAATGTTTGACCTTGTAGAGTCTAACTGGTCTGTGAGGACATACCTGGGTCTCACTTGTAATGATGCTGTAATAATGATCCCTGATAGCTTCAGTGTAGCTTCAGCTATTATCAGAAGGGCTTCTCGCAGGTATTTAAGTTTGTGTTGAGTGGAACTGTGCTGAGTAAGAATATCTCTGATGGGTCAGAGGCCTTTGAGGTCATGTCTTTGCTAAACCTGCAGATAAATTGAGTGGATACAGTGACCATCAATGTTATAACATGGTTGGGTAGCTCAGACCATATCTGTTAAGGGAACCATGCTGGAGCCTGGGTCTTACTCAAGCAAAAGCAAGCTCTACCGGTACATGTTTAACCATATTGAATGTGTTTTCTCTTCTGTTCAGAACTGGTGAGGTCTCATCAGGAGTAATGTGTCCAGTTTTGGGCCCCACACTTCAAGAAGGGTATGAATGGGTTGAAATGAGTCCAGCAAAGAGCAACAAAAATTATTAGAGGCCTGGGAAGCAAGACTTGTGAAGAAAGGCTGAAAGAGCTAAAGTTATTTAATCTGGAGAAGAGAAAACTGAGGGGGATTAGATAACAGTTTTCAATACCTGAAGGGCAATTAAAGTGAGGATGGAGATGGCATTTACTCTGTAGGAGACAGGACTAGGAGTAATGGCCTCAAGCTGCAGCAGAGGAAATTTAGGTTGGAGATTAGGAAGAAATTTCTGCCTATGAGAGTGGTCAGACATTGGCACAGGCTCCCTAGAGAAGCTGTGAAATCTCCATCCCTAGCAATTTTCAAGAGCAGGTTGGACAAATAGTTGGCTGGGATGGTTTATTTAGTGATGGTCCTGCACTGAGCAGGGAGCTGGATTAGATGACCTTGTGAGATACTTCCAGCCCTGCTTTTCTGTGATCTTATGTTGAAAGCTTAGAGAAGGTGCTTAGGGGTGTGGAAGGAAACAGGAAGCAGCAGCTTCCTCTTCAGCATCCTTTCTCTTGCCCAGTCTGTTCCCTTGTAACCTCATCTGTGGCTTCTTTTCCTCTCCCCTCATCAATTCCTCACTTCCACCCAAATTCCCCCACCCCCTTTTCATCCCTTTCCCCCAGGGACCATGTGCCAAATATAGAGTCGGCAAGCATGGCCAGGTGACTTCTTCCTGATTATTGAGGGAAATCTTCTTATAACAGCTCTGCAACAAGCGTCTGGTAGGGCCTGGAAACCCCCTTGTGACAGAGCAGTGGGGACATAATGAAGGGCAGTGGTGGCTCCTAGTCTTCTGCCCAATCCTGGCTTTTTATCCAGAATCTACAGCCAAAAAACAGTATCTCCAGGTAGAAAAAACAGGTACAGAGTTAATAATATCCCTGTTATTTTAATCATGAGGAGCCTTTTGCATGCACCAACAGGCAGTAGGCAATAAGGGAACAGATTGGTGATTGTTCTGTCAGCCTCTGATTCCAGATGCATTTTGTATTTACTTGCTTCCATAGATACTAGTGATCATTAAGCCAATTAAGTCATCCAAGTACTTCTCTTCTGTCAACAGGTTTATGATAATAATAGCATCATCTAAACTGAAGATGGACAAGATCTGTTCTTTAAAGACACTATCCACACAGGATTCCCATCCTCTGATTTCAGGGTTTTAGTGTGAAGTATGCCAAAGCTCCTTAACCTATGAATGTCAGCCATCTGAGGAAATGACAGGACCATTAGCCCCTCTCTTATGTTCTCTTCCAGTTGCCATAGCCCCTGTTTCCTCAGTCAGTTCTTGAGGAAGCAGATGCTCCCTAAATTGCTAAGGGTGGAGAGGCACAAATGAGACTCCTTCTGAAATTAACGGGGATAGAAATAATCAACACCCTGAGCTCCATCACCATAGAACAGAATCCATAGATCTAAAGGAAGATGGACAATTGGGAATTCTCTGTGCTGGTTTGTTTTAAATCAGCAGAATTGTAGGTAAGCAATTTTCCCTCATCTCAGAGTATGAAAAGTTTTGAAATTTTGTTTTGTACCAGAGCTATGAAGAATGTCTTGCATTCAAAAAATTGTCCAGCTCTTTTCCAATATGCAATTGGTCCAATAAATATATCACCCTGAGAAATCCTTGCCTCTTGCATAATTCCTGGACCTCCATGACTATAACATCACTCTAACACTATTAGGACCACAGAAAAGTATTACTTGTTAGCTAGTGTTACAGAAGTTCTTTCATTTTAATAAGACTTGACGCATACCTAGGGGTTTTAACAAATCATTCCAAAATTTGCCAGCCGATTTAGGAGAAGCTGGAAGGTAGTTTTCCCAAATGAAGTTCTAGCACTAAAACTAATGGAACCCCAAGCAGTCAGTCATTTCTTTAGGTTAAAGCCATCAATAGTGTCACAAATGGACAAGCAGGAAGAAACTCAGGGAGATGTATAGTCTGTTGTGCTGGGAAGAACATGGTGTCTGAGGCAGGGGAGTTTCTAGCCCAACTGTTGTGCTTCAGAGCTCAAAACTTCTATGAGTCAGAAGAATTTGAATCTGCCTCACTCTATGAAGCTAATAGTAATAACATCTTCAAAGAAGCAAAATTGCAAGAAAATATTTTTTCTGTAGGTCATAATCCCCCCAGTCACCATGGGGGCTGTTCTTTTAATAGTGTACATTTTAGCATTTTATTTACTTTAATTGTAAACTTTTCCCATGAGGGAATTTCACCATTTTATTTATACCAACCCTTAACCCAGTAGTTCTTACTGTGGCAAATTTTGTCTGCTGTTCTCTCTGTATTCTCCTTTGCTTATTTTTATCTTCTTCTCTGGTGGATGTATTCCCTTAGATTGCTGTAGATGTCTTCATCTGCAAGATTGAATCCAATCTAAGCATTTATACTGTGCTTGCTTCTGTAATAGCTGAGCACCTACAAATATTTGTTGACAGTTATGTCGCCCCCTCAGTTATTTCATAGTCAAGCACTAGAGGCCGAGTTCTTTTATTTTTTCCCTTATGAGTAAATCCTTAATCTATTCCCTTTGTTTTTCCTTGAATTTATACTTCTTTGTTGCCATTTCTGCACTTGAGAATTTAAAGATGCTGGCAGCTATTTTATTATAATCCTAAATATAGTTTTTAACCTGCATTGTTTGAAAGAGTCACATTTTTATGACTAGTTCCAGTCTTTCCCTTTTGGCAAATTATGAGTGTTTCCTGTTTTTTATGTTGGCTAAGCCAACATTTCTGTTAGCCTTTCTTCTTCAAACAGTCCTCAATGTGTCCTTATTAAGGACAGCAAAATTCTAGGAATTAATTTTGTTACTGCTTTAGGAATTCACTGGGGTGTTCAGTTTTTGCTCTACTTTGTATTTTAATGTTTGTTTTCTAAGCAAGACAATCAACCTGGTAAAGTTGTATGATTCACTTGTTTTAAAGTAGCTAAAGCTGTTCAGTGTCCTTGAAACATGGAAATACAATTAGAATTCTGTTTTGCTATTACTGTAGATATTCCCCAGCAGAGATATAAACAGTTTAAATCTGTTTAGAGTCTGTGTTTCTTAATTTCATACAATGATCTTTTTCTAAATATTGTCAATGGTTTATGCACCATTATTAGGGTTGTTTAGTAGGGCTGTGCGAAGCTTTGGTTCCTGATATGATTCGGCAGAAATTCAGTCTGATTCGGTGGCCAAATCTCCAAATGCGAATCAAATCAGAGGACACTTTAATCTCTCTGAATCGAACAGGAACCCTCTGATTCAGTTCGGAGAGATTCAGAAAGATTCGGTGATTCGGACATAGGAACAGCTTTAAATGTTTTTTCTGTGTACCTCTAGGTAGCAAGCGGCTTGTGAACGCTGCGGTGCTGGGTGGCATGGAGTGTCCCACAAGAGTACAGGGGGCTTCCCAGTGCACTCGGCAGATACCTTTGGTTCTGCCAGGGAGTGCATGGGGGCCCCCTGTGCACCCCCCCAGCTCAGCACCTGGTGCCTCCTGGGTCTGGGGAGTGCCCCCGGGGTCCCCCCACAGCCAATCGCTGAGCCGGGGGGCCCCCCAGCATGCTCCCTGGTGGGCCTGGAAGTGGGCTGGAAGTACTTCCAGTCCATTTCCTGGTTTGCCACTGAGCACATGGAGGGCCCGCTGCACTCCTGTGAGACACTCCATCCACCCCAGCATCGCAGCATTCACAAGCTGTGCTGGTACATCGAAGTATGTAGAAAAAACATGTAAAGCATGTGCCTGTGTCCGAATCGCTAATTCTCCGAATCAGCATTGAATCTTCAGATTCGGATTCGGCCAAATTGAATCAGGGACAGTAATCCAAATCAACGAATCGAATCACTGTCCCTGATTTGGGCTGAATCTGAATTGAATAGGGCCTACTTCACACCCCCCTATTGTTTAGCTAATTTATGTTATAGAGATTACATCAGGTTCACTAGGCAAGCTTCAGGACATGATGGCTGAACAGGGAGGAAATTATATTATCACACAGATATGTAGACCAGTTTGTGTGATGTAATGAAATGCCACTGTAAATATTGTAGCTTACTTAGTTGCAGTCACTCCCTCCTTTATGACATTATGCAACTTAACTTTGAGATCTCCAATTAGTAGTTACACTTTTGAAAAGACATGCATCTTAGAGGTAATGAAATAGTTCTGTTCAATGCATACAGTTTCTAGAATGCTTTATCCTTCTAACGTGTATAACTGCTGGGTTTTCAGACAGAAAAATTCCACCGTTAAGAGAGAACTGATCCATTAATAATTGTTAACTTGTTTGCCCAGCTTGTCCTCAACTTTCTCAGTTCTGAAGATTCCTTGACACCGACTCTTTTGGCTGATGTAGCTGAAACACAACTAAAACTGTTTTAATCATTGTCACAGAAAGCAGGTAAAGAGGTGGTGGGACCTGGCATCCATTGTATTGGTATAGCATTATTCAAAATAGTTGGTTGTATTTCAAATAGGTGTCAGTATGGATCCCACTGTATTAAGTCCCACTGCATGTGATTGTGCATTGTTGAGATGTGAAAACAGATTATTTTAGCTAAGAGCACTTGTCAGAGCCACACACATGTCCTTCTCTACCTTGTGCTCTGTATGAGGTCAGAAAGGGATGAGTAGCCACATTTCTCCATCCGTTCCCTGTGACGTGCTCATGTCTGCTAGATGTAACCTAACATCAGCTACCACTCAAACTGGTAGTCTTAAAACCTCAAGGCGTCAAACTTAAACTATGCTACAATCAGCTGATTTCCTGTATGCACAGATGTAGCATGTGCCTTTTCTTCTGGAGGGATTCACACGTCACACAGACTTTCAGTCTACCTTCCTGTACCCAGGCCTAAAGGTCTGAAGATGAATCTCCACTTCAGAGTAGTCTGTGCAGGTGGCATCAAACCCAGATGACCTAAACCCAAGACCTCTGTTTCTCAGTCAAGGTTGTGCTCTCTGGTAATACCTAGCAAAGAACTGATATAGACGATGGCAGTGATGGCAGAATTACTATAGCACCAGAATGAGTGTCTTTGACATCAAAAGTAATACATCATGCCTTCAAGAAAGCTGAGAGGGGCCACACTGGACTTTGGCATTGGACTCAGTGAAGACCTGGATGTCATCTCACGTAGAAAAGCATTTAAAATGTAATCCCCCTACATCTTGCACAGTAAATGCAAACAAAAGGAGGAAGAGTCCAGCAGTAATAGGCCTTATACTAAGGGCTCCAGAAGTATTGACAGTTGTCCTGGCATCAGAGGACTGATTGAGATGGTCCTAGGCATAGACACAGACCACTGTTCTGCCAGTGCCTTGATCATAAGCATTGCTGTTAAGAGGTGATCCTGTCATCAACACCTGTAGAGCATGCTTTCTTTCAGAGTGGAGCAGAGAGCCACTCCCCATACAATCTGTGAGTGATGCTATGGAGGGACCAGGCAGAGGCCAGTCAGCTGGTCTGGACTGGCACCAGTCCACCCAGCAGCATAGAATAACTGTGGAATACCACCTGGCTCTTCTGGAAACCCTTGAAACATCCTCTTTGTGCCTAAGAGATCAGTAATGATCATTGAAGAAGAGGAAATGATCCGTCTTGCTGACAGCATCGCTGGGCTGACCCCTGACACCTAAGTACCAGGGTCTCCAGGACCTAGAGGCACAAGTACACTAGCCTTCTAACCTCAGGATGAAGCTGTCTCCATAGCACCAATTGTGATGATTTTCAGGTATATGGAGGCTTCTTGGTGCAGATCAGACACTTGAATACTGAGACCTTGGGCATCACTAAAATATTGCACAAACTCTTCAATATCCTATCGGCTGCCTCAGGCCAGAATGGCCTTCCCCAGAAATGAAAGATTTTAAGGCCCAGCAAGAGCTTTTAATAAAATACTCTCCTTGACACTGATGGCAAAACATGTCCAAAGCAGGTAACTAGTACTACCATTTAACTTAGTTACTAGGGTGGATAAAAATCAATGATTTTTTTTTTTTAAAGCTATATTTTAAAAAAGTGTTTTATTTAAATAAGTTTTTGTATTTAATTGTATTGATTTATTTTTTGATAAGATGCTTTAAAAAATAAACGTATATGAAAATAGCTTTAATTTAAGATACGTTAAAGCTCAAAGATATCATGGAATAGGGATTATAACTTCTGATTATATATTATTTGAAATGAGATATTCATGTAAGCTTTTTAGAAACATTTTATAAATAGGTCACAAGAGGCCAGGGACAATATTAGGGGCCCAATCTTATGGGATTCCTAGAGGCTCCAATCTTATGGGATTCCTAGAGGCTCCTCTATAGATTAGTAAAGATTAAAGAATACCACTGTATCCAGTGGGACTCAGTGTTCAGTCTAGAACAGCGGTTCTCAACCATTTTTGTACCAAGGCCCATTTGTAAACATCAGTGGCCAGTCCCAACCCAGTGCCCCTCACCCCCAGGCCTCAGCCCCCCGCCCCCGCAGTGTGTGGGGTGGGGAGAGGGGGTATCAGGGGCCCCAAGCAGCCCCTTGCAGGCTGGAACTCTGCCAGTTGCAAGGGAAAAACCATGGTTTCCCATGTTTTTCTCCTTTAGAGGAGAATCCATGTTGCTAATCTGTTTTTAAAGTTTGTTTGCACCCCTTTCATATATTCTTGCAACGCACTTGTGGGTTGAGACCCATAGATTGAGAAACACTAGTCCAGATTCCCATTAAGCATCTCTGTGATGCTTAGCGTCAGTTCTCAAACTGTAAATTTGTGTCTCCAGAGATAACATCCATGTTAACAGCAGTATATGGAGATGAGAGATAACAGACCTTATTACCTATCCATTAGCCCTGTTGTCTCTCTGCAAGTTTGTGTACACAATCAAGCCCTTACCTTTCTCTAAAAGTGCAGAGTTTAAAGGATATCAAACAACAAGAATGCCCTTTTTATAGAAAACAGTGATTGAATCAAGGCTTCCTGACCACAGAGGTAAATCGTGATTTAAATCATGATTTAAATTAATTTGATTAAAATCAAATCCATCCTGTCAGATATTTCTGTTCCTACCGTAGCTCTCAGCTCTGAGGGAGCAATCATGTTTAGCTAAAAATGTTTAACAGTAAAATATGTAGAAAGCTAGACCTATTTGGTAGGAAGCCCTGTTCTTTAATGTTACTATCATTTTGAGTGGAAATTGTCGGGTGCTGTTAGCCAAATCTGACCTGCTAACCTTGGCTTGTTAGTCTACTCCTGCGCGCACATGCAGAGGAGCTCGGATGTTCTAAAGGTGGGTCAGTAGTTGTAGAAAATGATCTTTCTAGCAGTGTCTACACCAGAGACGGTGTCTAGATCTGTGACTATGGCAATAACTACAAGACGGGTGTCCTGGGTTCAGGGATTTGCTATAAGGAACAGGTCATGATGCAGCTATATTGTTTGAAGGAGCCAAATTCTTTCTTCAGAAAATTGTCCTTTGAGATGTTATAATCAGTCAGTACAGGCCCCATGACCTACTCGTCCTCCCTTCTTTTAATATCTTCAGCTACGAAGCTGTGAGGGGACAGAAAGAGAGTCTTCGTGTTGCTGGGCATAAAAGAGTTAAAAACTAGAATTTGGCTGAGTTGTCTGCAGTGATGTGTTTTGGACAAGTAGCAGTTTAGAGAGAGGCAGTTTTGTTTTAATGAAAATTCCACTCCTCTTTTGAAATTAATACATTTAAATCAGTACAAGTAATAGTCCCACCCCCTCAGATGAGACAAGCTGCTATTTATGAACAAAGCCTTCAGTGTGGCTCCATCAAAATAAAATGCGAAGTCATCTGATAAAGGCCCATCTCCATGTCTTTCTAGGGTCTTCCCCTCCCCTCCATAAGCCTAAAGCAAATGAAATGGCTTCTTGAAGGGAAGTGTAATCTGAATTGTGCAGCATCTAAAATTTTGGGAAATATTAGAGATTCTTTCATATGTTGTGACACTGACTGGTTTGGGTTTTGTGTTTCTACTTTCTAAGGGCACCAAAAACCTTTGCACGTGATCTCTTTTTTTGGGTTGGTATATTAAACAGGATTGCCTCTTAAACCTACATAGGAAAGTGCCATATAGATCCTTGGTTACTGATAATCAGTGGGGCAGGCAAAGCAATCCAAGATCTGGGAGTGATGGTCTCAGCCGCTATGGGTTTTTTTTTAGATGACAGTTCAATCCTTTGTCCCCTTGTTGATCATGCACAGTGTTTGGGCCTTTGTTGAAATACCTGGGTAGTGCTGCCCGTTTCTGGAGTCTGTGCAGCTGTCTCATTGTCTCTTGTTACAGTTCCCTTTCCATATCTCCACTTGTACCTGATTGATCATGGTCTCTTCAAAACTGCTTTGCTCCTGTGTTTAGCACTACATTTCAGATTAAGCATATATTTCAAGGAAGTCTTTCAAAGGTCCTGCTAAGACCCCAGTCTCTGGCAAGCTATATGTTTATTTTGGTTAATTTTAGATTATTTGATTAGTGTATTAACAATCTTAGGTCTTTATTAAAACCTGGTATGATAAACAGTTGATATGCCAGCATTATAAAAATGTACATAACAGAAAAAAATACATTAAGGTTGTAAATAACACACACATCTTAACAATGGGCACTTCTAAAGGTTTGGACTTCATGCAAACACTTGTAAATTCCAATTGAATTGGTAGCCAATTCATGTCCAGCCTCATGTATCTTTCCATTCTTTACTGCCCTTCTGCCCCTGCTTAATCATCTTCTGGATAGTATACTACCTATGTTTAGTAACTTAAGGAGATATGAGCAGATACATTCCCTTCTGGCATTTGTTTTCCAGAAACCGTACAAGTCACACTTTCAGGTTGCAGAACTGTATCCTGGAAGGAAGTAACTCTGAATCTGGTAGAAACCAAATGGGCAGGAGTTACTTGTATTATACTGTGGCTAATAAAAAGTACCCCAATTCTTAGATACAAAAGGTGTTATCCCACTGTATGCATTATTGAGAGTGTTAATGAAGTACAGTGTCCAGTTCTGCTATTCTTGCTTTAAGAAAATGATGAAAAGGTAGAAAAAGTACAAAAAGAATGCTACAGGGAAGATTCAAAATCTAGGATATCTGTCATACAGGGAGACATTAATGAAACTTGATCAGTTTTGCTTGTTCAACAGAAGGTGAAAAGATGAATTGATCATGGTGATAAGTACATAAATGGGCAGAAGACTTCCCAGAACTGGAGGGGGGGTTTTGTCAAGCACAGATAGAATGAGACCTAATGGGTGGAAGCAAAGGATAGGCAACTTTAGAAAAAAAATATGGTGCTAATTTTTTAGGATAATTAATTTTTGGAGCAAGACAGCCAGAGATGTGATCGGTTCTCTGCCAGTTTCCATCTTTAAATCATGACAGTGTCTATTTAAATATATTCTGTATAGGCCGGACACAAGAATTGTTTCATGAAATTCTCTGGTTTGTGTTTTGCAGGAGGCCAGAGTAGAGGACCAATGCTGTCCCTTCTGGCATTTGCATCTGTTGTTCTGTGAAGATGAATGCCTGAGAGCTGGAGCTAGACAAATTAAAACAAAAAGTAAAATGCTAATATATCCCATTAAAAAAAATAATGGATTTCCCCCATTTCACTGTCTTGACTCTGCACTCAGATATTTCTTTGCTCCTTCGAGGTCGGAGAGAGAGAAGTGACCCAGGGGGAGAATATGGACAAGATAGGTCCCCTGCTTCCACTTTGCTCCGTCTTCTGCAGCTTTAGGCAGTGCATATGTGAGAGAGATTTGTTCTGTTGGCAGCAAAAGTGGCTGCCTGGTTGAAAAAGCCAGCATTAATAATGCCCAAAGCAAGCCACTTAAGGTATATCTTTCAGTTATATTTATTTCACTTGAATTCATTTAATTCTAAAATTGGGATTCTTTTACATCATTGCATCTTGTCCTATTCATTGATCTTCCTTCACTTAAGGAGCTATAGAAATTGTGTTGTTTCTAAAATTGTGATTAATATCTGTAGGAGCAGCCTATCTCAACATAGCTATGTCCACTCATATAACCCACAGTAACCTAGAGACTCCTCTTACCTTTCTGTACAATTACTGGCAAGGCCTGGCATTAGACTTGCCAGTTTCTGACTGGTTGGTGCCAGTGTTAGAAGGGCATTAATGCATGTTCCCTTCCACTTGCTCTCTTCTAGGATCTGGCAGATGCAATTATTCTTTCTGTGCTTTATAAACTTTGGTCCTCCCAGGTGTCTCAAGAATCCTTAGTGCCCTCTTTTGAACACAGCAGGTGGCATCTCTCTTTCTGCATTGAACTTGAAAGTGATTATTGAGATGTTAGTTCACTTATTCTTGGGTCTCTTAACCTCAGTGTTTTGAGTGAAAGAATCCAGTATGCTCCACTTCCAACGGTAACAACACCTTTGGGAGTAAGTAAGGGGAGGGGCTTCCTTTTCCCACACACAATCACTTCTCTTCTCCTTTTGCGAGAAAGGTGCAGAGGAGCTGACAGTTCAAGTCAGAATCCCAACTGAT
The DNA here is from genome assembly GCF_001723895.1 of Crocodylus porosus. Taxonomy (NCBI): domain Eukaryota; kingdom Metazoa; phylum Chordata; order Crocodylia; family Crocodylidae; genus Crocodylus; species Crocodylus porosus. The sequence goes on from NW_017728925.1 coordinate 3,261,762, forward strand.
CTCTCTTTACCCCCCAACAGGATGCTCAGCAGGATGTGTGCTGTAAAAATCATCTCATTAGAAGCTATCTGAGTACACGTGCGATCACAGATCACTCAAAAGGGAGCACAGTGCACACATGTTTTTGTTGCTGCCTTCAGAGAATTACATGACAAATTATTCCTAGCTGGAAGAAATGTCCTTTATAATTGGGGTTTTTTCTCATTCTTTCATAAGGGAGGAGTGTGTGTTTTTTAAGTAGCTTTTAGTCATTTTCATTATTTATGAGAATGCTTCTCCAGATCAGAAAAAGCAAAGTGAAAATGTTAGTTTCTTCTGGCTGCAGCAGCTGACGGGTCCCATTTGCTTTCAGTCATTGCCGGTTCTGTTTATCACAGCCAGAAGGAATGCTCTCCAAAGATACAGACTGCACCAGATTGCAGCTCTTGGGTCTGTTCCCCTACTGGGAGACCAGCTGGGAAATAAACCATTAGCTTCACTTGGGGGTGTCACCTTTGCAGTGGAGTTTCAGTGCCGCAAGTAGCAGCCACTTTCTTTCTGTCCTTAAGTTCAGAAGACCCCCTTGGGCTGCCTGTGCTGGTCTGCACTTGCTGTATGGCAGCAATCAATTTAGTCAACAACTACAGACTAAACTTTCATTCCTTAAATAATCTTCTTTGTGTCTAGTTGAGGTTCTGGCTTTCAGGCTGTCTGTGCAGCCTGGCCCAATATGTAGAGCAGCCACGAAAATGTCTGGGGGACCATATGCCAACTGCAGAAGTGGTCTAGCTGGCTCCCCTTCCTGCACCAGCACATTACCTATATCAGAAACCTCTACAAGCTGAGCATCTGCTGTGGAATCTCCCCCTTGGCACACATCCACAGCAGGTGATCTTAGGGATATTTGCATTCCCTTTTAGTCATCTGAGCAGTACAAACAGGGCCAAAAAGGGGCAAAAAATCTGGCCTACAGTCTTTGTGTAGCTGCCCATCTCTTGTGCCTTGTATCCAGGACAAGGCCTCAGGTCTTCAGCGCCTGCTGTGCAGAAAATGATGTAGGACCAGGAGGAGGCCATAAGCTCTCCAGACCAGGAATGGTGTTGTGAGCAGGCTGTTATCTGCATCCTTTGGAATTCCCTGAGATGGTTCCCTTCCTCTAGAAAGCACTTTGTGACTGAAGCTGAAAAATCTTCATTTTGCTTGTATGGAACACCCTTATTTTCCCTCTTTTACCTGTTCCTGAGAAAAAATATCTCAGTGGCATTGGTGTATCCTCTTGCATGTTGTCTGAGTGTTCTGTCATTAACAGCCTGGGTCTTTGCCTTTGTTCAGGATACCGCAGGCTGCATTGCAGAACTTGAACCTAGGGTGGTGCTCAAGATTCAGTCTGTCAAGAGGTCTTTTTACCTCTGTTATACTCCTGTTTATAGAGTTTGTGCTGTGAAAGTGGCTAAGAGGCCTCAAAAATAACAACTGGATGCCGAACTAGGTTCCTGTGCCAAAACTGGTGTTGCAGTGGTTGTGGCAGAGGTATAACAGGGCAGCTTGTTGCCCTTTGGCTGGTGGTGACCAGCTAGCAGTGGCTGTTATTTTTTGCGCTCCCCAGCTAAGTCATTATCCGTAGCTGATGCTCGTGTAATCCACCCGTTTACCCTACTGTGTTATGGAGCTACTATACAAGTGTATGACTATATAACTTAATTATTGGCAAAAACTATAAAACGCATTCTGGGAGTAGTGAAATGTTTATTTTACACTTTTAAAATTTTCGTTAATGGTTGCTATGTAAGAAAGCAAAACAACAGCTCTTTGGATAAAAACATTAAGACATACACTTGGAACAGGGGGAGCCTACCTGTCTCAAGGGTTCTGTATCCTGTCTCCACTGAAGGCGATGCAAACCTTGCTTAGGGATGGATACCAAACAGTTAAAGGACTTCTCAGGAGAGGAATGGGATTGGCATTTGTCAAGGGCTGTCTGGGAAGATATGCTGACTGACCCCAGGATGTTGCTGCGTGGAGGAGTTCATAGGAAGTTAGACCTAGCAGGTGTCTAATTATCTTCCAAGTTGCACATGCATGTACAGTCTACGCAGATGACATCAAACCCAGACGACCATGCTGCTGCAACATTATTGGTCCCAGAGAGCACAGCACTGCAGATACTGAACGGAAATCAAACCTGAAGAGATCCACACAGGAGTGCAGACGGCAGAGCCGGAGAATGGGACATTTGCATAATTCCAGTGCAGAAGCAGTAACAGTGCAGGGCTGGAAGCCTGGGGTGGGTGGACACTCGAAGTGACCAGAAGGACAGACATGCAAATGCAGTTTGACTTGGAAAAACTGTCTGTCTGAAATCTAACACCTGCCAAACCCTTGGTAAATTCTCAGATATGGATGTCTCTGACAAATTGATCCCCTGATGTTCTCAGTACTCTGTCATGTGGTCTGGTGTTGCTCAGTGGTGATGCAAAAGACCAGACCTGCCTCCCTGCTAGAGCAGAGCAAGATGTGCATTTCAAGGAGTGACGGTCTTATCTCTTCAGCGTGGTACTTTGGAACACCTTACCGTTTGCTTGTCCACAACGCTCGATGTTCACACTGGGAACTGTCAGCCTTTCAGAACCAATAGTGTTTCAAGATGTCAGCGAAAATGTGAAAGTTTGCCAGCCCTCTTGAAAGAAAAATACATCAAGACTTATTGTCCTTCTCAGTTGTCTTTGAAGCTGGAAAGTTGCTCTTGCTTTTGGTTACTCTTGCCAGAAACTAAACTTTAGAGATTATTCTGTATAATAGGAAAAGAGTGGCTTCAATGGTACTTTTCTAGCGAGGCAGTACTCACTTGCCATCCCAAGAAAGTTTGGAGCTGCCTTTCATCATTCTTCATCTGTAAGAAGAGGCGTTAGCTATTATGTGGATGGAAAAAAATCTGTTCTGTTAATAGGGTCGTGGGGCTTCAGGGGGATAGCAGCCTCCTAGAATTACAGAAGTTGAGGATAAAAAATAGCCTCCTGGGTCACCTTATCCAGTTCTGTGGAGCCATTGCATGACTGTTACTTAATATTTTGATGTTTCACAGAAGTCTTCTATGAACCATTTTCCCTGTGAAAGGATTTTTTTTTTTCATTTCCAAATATCAGAGCAAGGCTTGCTTTCTCCTAGGATTATGTATCTGATTTAAACGAATTCAAGAAAGTATACAAGTCCAGTGTTCTCCTGGCTTGATACTGTCATTGGGAAAACTAGCAGTCATCGCTAGTAATAGGACAGAAATAGCTAATAACTGACATGAAGGGGAAATAAGAGACGAATGTAAAGAGCAGCGTATGATGGGAGATTTCACAAACAACTTAATACAAAATAATTTATCTCCTAGAAGACAAAGCTGAAATGAGTGAATTTAAGGCACTTGACACTTAACCCTTGAGTTTGTTTTTAAATTTGGACCAAATTGGGCAGCTGGTGCCGGTAATACTGTAACTTGTATCACATGAACCATGAGGCAGTAATCTTGTTCATGGAACCTCTTTTCAAACTTTCAGCCGTGTTCCCTATACCACCTCTCTGATCCCATGACCTGCATCAGCCCAGAGTCTGTGATAGGTAGCCCACACAGTGTTACATAAAGAAAAGGTGCTGTAATTTCTTCTTTTCAAATTTTTGTCTGATGTGATTTCTAAAGGATTGTTTAAATCAGTAACTTTGGAAAATTTTACCCAGAGCAATAACCGCTTTTGTTGGTAACATCTGGAAGTAAAGTCAGACTCCCAGGTTTATTTCATATACGTGAAACTATATACTTCGTTGACTGTTTAAAGGTAGCTACATTTTGCTTGTTCTCTAAAGTTAACCAGTATTAGCTCATGAAGACATCACTGCATAAAACAGTGGCACCTGATGGACTGTGTCAAATGCATGCCCAGGACCGTCACAATGCCTATATCACCAAAGCTTTGAGCAGCTCAAATGACTACTGGAGTAGTCATTGTTTGATACATTCCATCATGTCCATTCATATCACCCCAAAACTGCATAAGTAAAAGAAGTAACCAAGATGTGTGGATACACAACAGCTATACACTTATAGCAGGGTTTTTACAGATCATACTGGTGGAAACAAGTCTGTGAACTCATTTAATAGATTTGATCATGAAGTAAATAATTAAGAAAAGCACATTGCTTTCACTTTTCTGTGTACATTGTCAGTATGACAGGGAGCATGTCTGAACCAAAAAGGTACAGGTGTCAGTCTCTGTCTACCATTCCTGAAGTCCTCCAGTACCATCTGCTTTCCAAACTTAATGTAAGTGCAGTAATGATTGGACATAAAGATGGACTCTGTATGTGTGGGGGGGAGGGGAAGGGGAGGGAGCCGATTAATTTTTCTCCTTTCCTTTATATACTTGAATATATTTGGAAAACTATGGGTCTTGTGTAACCGTCGGTTCAGTCCAAGTAAAACAGACTATAGTGGCAGTTTGGCTAAAATTAAAACTGACCAATGCCTGGTAAGTCTCTTTAAGTGAGTTATTGAATAATGATTTTAAAGATGATTTTTAAAAAGCCTTCTAAGAATGCAGTTATGCAAAGTAGTTAAAATCTAAGTTTTTGGGACTGCATGCTCCACAATATGAAATAGTATGTGAGGAAAGTGTCTGAGTGGTACACATTCAGAACTGAAAGGAAATGCAGCACACTTTCTCCAACTTAAAAGTGCATTTGCGGATGTTCGGTTCTTGCATTTTGGAGTCTCCTAGTCTGCATGATTTTGCCTTTCATTATTGCAAAATAAATTCTGGCCTGTGCAGTAAAATATTGGTATCTCATGGTGAAAATAGGGAATGGTCAACTTCCTGAAGCTGTGAGACTCAGAGTATAATGTCAGGAAGTGGTTAGGAAAAAAGAAATCTGAGGACTACTCAGCACCCAGGATGTGGCTAGAGGTTAAGTAGGGAGTAATCCATTCTCATCTAAAAATATATATCAGTATCAGTTGTGGCCAGATGAGAACTCATTTGCTCTTGCCTAATTTTCAACCCATGGTTTCTGTGGGCTGTTGAGATTTTAGAACAAAATTATTAAAACTTGAACTGTTAAGTCTTACTCCCCTTTCATCATCTCTGAGGGCTTATCTACACAGAGAAATCAGTGAGAAATAAATCAGATGTGAACTCACAGTGCCCTAGCTACTCCACATTAGATCCCCATGTGGATGCTGTCAATGGAATTAGCCAGTTTACACTTTGCACGAAATAGGAGTGCCATCACAGGGAGTTCATGTGGAGCAGTTGTTTAGCTGTAGATGTAGTTTCATTGTGTATTGACTAAAGGAATCCTTTGGCTGTCTAACTGATGAGAGAGAATAAGTGTAGTGTGCCTTGAATATCAAATATAACCATATGGTCCATATCCAGAATACCATTCTGCTTGTTCTGTAGATTTGAAATACATTTCTGCAGACCCATTGCAGAGTACTTTCTGGTGTAAACCCTCAAGGGCAGGTTCAGGGTTTCTTAAATAAATGGGACATTTACCTTTTCTGTTCAAAGGCCTTCTGTCATGAAAGAACTGGTGTCCTTTGTATGATAAGTACGTGTTAATGTTTGGGGATTAGCAGCAGCCTTAGTAAAATAGCGTTGCTTTTTAGCTGATATTTACACAGAGCTTCAGTGTATCTGTACCAGGTAAGATTAGGCAAGAGCTGGTCATCAGGGTCTGTGGAAATTAGCTTCTTAGCAGAAGTGGATAAACACCACCAGGGAGTGTGTAAAGCTAATCTGGGGGACTTTCAGAGTTGTCCTGATTTAGTCATTGTGAGAGTCATGTAGTATAAGGCCAGAAAGGAAATTTAGATCATCTAGTCTGACCACCTGTACAGCCCAGGCCATCAAATTCTGCCATCAAGTTGCTCTTGTATTGAATGCAACAACTTAAGAATTGCTAAAGTATACCTTCTGAGATCTGAAGACATCAAGTGGTGGGAGTTTGTTCCAGTGGTTAATTACTTCCTAATTTGAATGTGTCTGGCTTCAGCTTCTAACCATTGATTCTTGTGATGCCTTTTTATGCTGGAATAAAGACCACTTTAGTACCCAGTATTTTCTCTCCAGGCAGGTACTAATATACCATAACCAAGTCACCTCTTTCTCTCCTTTCTGGTAAGCTAAACAGATTGAGCTTTTAAAGTATCTGACTGCAAGGTGTTTTTTCTAGCCTTTGAATAATTTTTGTGCCTCCTTTCTGCCTCTTTTCCAATTGTTTTTAACAATCTTTTTGTAAAGTGTGCTCACCAAAACTGTATTCAGTATTGTAACATTGCTTTTAACAATGCCATGCGAAGAGGTCAAATCACCTGTCCATCTTGCTTGCCACTTCCCAATTTTTGTGTGTCCAGTAATCAGGTTTGTCTCTCATGGCCAGAATGTTTCACTGGATGCTACTGAAGAGAAAATTGTCCATTGTGATTCCTGCATACTTTACAGTCACTTCTTGTCAGAATACAAGTCCCTACTGTAGGTACGGCCTGCATTCTTTATTTCAGATGTATGACTTTGCACTTGGCTGAATTTAAACACATTTTGTTTAAATGGGGCCTCATTTATTAAGTGATCTTGATGACTTTCTTGACAGTGTAGTTCTTGACCTTATTTATCACTCCACCAAACTGTTTGACATCTGCAGATTTTATCAGCATTGATTTTTATATTTACTTATGCTTTATGGATGTTGTATTATGCTAGTATTTTAAATCATAATGTCACATGCTACAAAGTCAAATGCCTTGCAGATATCTAAGCATGCTACATATGCACAGTTAAAATTATCAACCACACTTATGATCTCATCAAAAAAGGTTTATTGAACAAGACCTTTTTTCCATAAAACCACTTGAAGTGGCATTCATTATATTCCTACTCTTTTTCAATTGCTTCTTGTATCAGTTTTCCATTATTTTGGTTAAGATTGACGCTTGGCTTAGTCACTCAAGTCATCCCTTGTGCCCTTATTAGCATTCTTACACTTTTGGAATTCGATGTATGCAAGAAAACCAGGCGTGCTTATCTAAAAATATTTGTCTGTTTGTCCCTAGTGGACATAAGAATTATCATTCACTGGGTCAGACCATAGGTCCATCTTGCTCAGTCTCCTGTGTTGCAAAGTGGCAGAGAGCGGGTGCTGAAAGGGAAAGTGAACTTGGTACATATAACCAGGGTTTTTTCCACTTTCTCTCTCTCTTGTAGCCTCCCAGGATTTAAGGTCTAGTAAGTTCTTGTTCAGAGCCTGTATCCCTAACTCCCATGCACAGTAGCTACTGATGCCCTTTTATTCCAAGAATTTGTCCAATCCCTTTGTGAATCTGGCTAAACTGTCAGCTTCTACATCTGGTGGCAATGAGTTCTACATTTTAATTGCACACTGTGTGAAAAAAAAACAAACACTTCCTTTTGTTAGTTTTAAACTTACTACCTACTAGTTTCATTTTGTGACCCCTAATTCTTGTATTGTGGAGATAGGAAATAATAAATCCCTTCTTACTTTCTGATCACCATTTACTGTATTTATTTGAATATAAGATTACCCTGATCATAAGATGACCTCCCTGTAACTAGATTCTATATATATGGAAAATTTATAAATTTGATATAATTTTCCAGGTATAGAATCTAATTTTTGGAGGTTTGTCTTAACCCCAGCTCCCATCTTTGGGTGGGCTTTGGAGGCAGTAGTGGGGCAAGGCCTGCCTGCAGCCACCTGAGCCCGTGAAGGGGGTGTAAGACCCCAGGGAGTGGCAATAGTGGGGCCAGGCACAGCAAGCAGAGTGACACCTGAGCCCAGTAGGGATGTGAGATCCTGGAGACCCCAGAGGGGGTATATGTGGAACCCCAGTAAGGGTAGGCCCCAGTGAAGGGGTAGAGGTGGGGAGCACCAGTGAGGGGGTGGAAGTAGAGCCCTAGTGAGGGGGAAACCAGAGGGCTGGGAGCCTAGTGTGTGTGTGTGTAGATTTGTTTAGGGTTGCCCCGGGAGGGGCCGGGGCAGGCTTGGCCCAGGTTGAGTAATTGGCTGGCCACTACCTCAGTGAGAGTTGAGAGAGAGGCCCAAAAGATGGTACATCTGCCACCCAAGGTGTGCACTAGATAAAGCCTATGGCCTAAGAGGGCCGCTCCGGGAGGGACCAAAGTGGTATAAGTAGCCGATGTGTGAGAGGCCCTAGTGAGAGGAGGGTAGTATGTATGAATGAGGCATGACAATGAGGGCTAAGCTTGGTCCGACTGTAGGCCGGGAGCATTGTCTCATCTGAATGCCATCTGTGAGGCTTGGGCTGTGGTATAGGGGAGGATCAGAGCCACAGAGAGCACCCCCTGGCATCGGGGCAAGAATGGGCAGCCTTCCACCTCATTAGAACCAATGATGAAACAACAAGGCATGGCAGGCGAGTGAGACAGGTGGTTAGCCCAGGAACAGGTGGGCGGGCCAATGGTAAACTAGCCCGAGAAAGTCCCCTGTTACAACACCCAAAGAACTGTGCATATGCTGTGGTTGTCCACTCATCTGCTTCACAGAGTTTAACTCTCTTCCACTGAAATCATTGTGGCACCTTCAGTTTCACTGTCACTATCTGTAGAATCACTTGCACAACTTGTTAGTTCCATTTCAGAATCAGATTGAGGCAAATCTGATTCAGAAGTACTTGAACTACATTCTCTTTTGCTAAAGGATGGTTTTACCAATGAGTCTCTGGGCAAGGGCAACTTACCATCACACTGCATCCTCTTCACTAATTGTGCTTCTGACTGATTCTCCAGAAGCAAGAGGTTTTGGGAAATAGAAACAAGCTTAGCAGTGTGTTTGTTTGTTAGTCTGTTCCTCTTTTTTGTCTTGATTGAGCTGAAAGCTTTCCAGTTCCGTTCACAAGAAGCTGCTGTTGGTGGAATGCTTAGGATCCTTAAAGCAATCCAGGACAACAATCAGGTGTTACAGTATCCCTTCCACCATGTGAGAAGAGACGTATTCTCTGCTGCCCGCCAAATAATGTCTTCGCTTCAAAGTTTTTCTTTTGTGCGGTACTTGGCAACGTCTGTCATCGTGGCTATTTTGTCAATGTTGGGGACATTTTAAGCTACTTCCATAATTGTATCAAGAGCAGTATATAATGCATCTTCTGATAAACGTTGTCCTCTGTGTTGAGGATCCAAAAGGTTTTCTGCCAGATGAACTGGATGAGATCAAAACTTAGATCTCTTAGAAAACATTTGTTTTACTAATTTTTTGCATAGAGGTAAAAAAGGCAAAAGTTAATTAGATTTTCATTCAGTTGTCTGAATCTCTCTGGAATATTTGAAAGGCTTGGTGTATCTCCTTCAAGTTTCTTGATAGCCACTGAAACTGGTAGTAGCAAATTGAATGCTCCTTGAACTCGAACCCAAAACACATCATTGTTGAGAATCTGCTTCCTAATGTTGACGGGAATAATCTGGGATACTGTGTCATCTATTGAAGCACACTGCAAACAGTTCTTTGTGCACAGCAAACTATGTAAAGGCTTTGTAGATGAACCCCACCTGGTTTCTCCTGTCAATAAAAGTGCACTTTCCTTCCCCTACTTCTCTTTCTGTAATTTCTTCAAAGTCTGTTTAGCAACATGATGATTGTCGAATACCTTCACAACCGCTTTGCAGTTTGCCAATATTGTCTTTATTGTATTCACACTTACTATGCCCTTTGCCAGAAGATTCAACCCATGAGCAAGACAGCCAAATATTATTAAATGAGGATACTTTGCTTTTAATATTTGCCATGCAGCTTTAATGTTACTCGCATTATCAGTTGCAAGGGCTTGTACCCTGCAGGGACCTTCAATTTCAGTCTCTTCACTCAGTAATCTGGCTATGTATTCGCCTGCATGACTAGAAGACTTGGTTGCAGTTACTTCCAAGAATATTGGTTCAGGTATTGCTAGCATAATGTTCAGTAAAGGATTTTCTTGTATATCAGTCCATCTATCTGACATCAGAGATTCTGCTTGACCAATCCGTTAAATAACCATTGCATGAACTCTGTCATACTCTCTATCTAAGAGAGAATGTGATAAGTGATAGCATAATGGTAACTTATCTGATGGGAGAATTAGTTTGTAATGTATGGAAAAAGGTGTACCACTTGCAAATATAGCTTGAGCTAATGTCCATCTGCTTTTTCTTGATCTTCTTTTGACATTTTGCCACAAAGCTTGTTAAAAAGCTGGACTGTCTTGAACAGCTACTCATGGTGGATTGCCTGTCTGGTAACAGTGATCTTGAAAATGAGGACCCTGCTGCTTCTTCCCCCAGACCTGGCAGCTAAACATTTTCATTTTCCATTTTTTGCAAATCTGCTATTTCACTTGAGCTACCAAGTTCTTGCAACAAGAATGGGAAAAGATTTTTATTTTAGCCTTCTAGTCTGGCCTCATCCATCAGAAGGAGAAGTGGCAGGGAATTTGATTCCCCCCTGCCTGCCAGAAAGAACACTCTGCTGCTCAACTTGCTGCTCAGCTGCTGTGGGACTGCAGAGCCAAAGGGAAGTATAGTCTGGCCTCTGCCCTCAGCTGGCAGACTAAGCTCACTCTGCTGGGTTAAAATAGTTAGATATTTATCTATTATGTAATTTAAAAATATATATATTGTTAAGCCTAAGCCACTTTTGGTGCTTAGTACAAGCAGAAAAGCAGGATACAAAAATTTTAAATAACCACATAAATAAATAATAGCCCAGAGTTTCATTAACAACATTTAAAGTTATAATGATTTAAAACAATATAAATGTTAGTCTAAACTAGTGGTGGGCAAAATGTGGCCCAGGGCCTGGATGCGGCCCGCTAGGTCGTTCTATCTGGCCTGCAGGGCCCCTAAAAAACTTTAGAAAATGAATATTAATCTGCCCTGAGCTGCCTGTCATGTGGCCCTCGATGGCTTGCCGAAACTCAGTAAGTGGCCCTCTGCCCAAAACAATTGCCCATCCCAGGTCTAAACTGTGTGTTGTTTAACATATTAATTTGTTTAGTTGCGTAGGATTCCTAAAGTAGACTTTCCTTAGATTATGTTGTTCCACCACTTCATTGCATTAGCTTTCTGTGTATGGTTTGTACTCTTTCAGGACAGTTTCAACATGTTGTTAAATACTTCTTCATTCTTGTTGCGTTGTTAGCGTACTCCTGCCTGTGGTTTTGGCATCTATCGACTTTCTTCCTTCCTTCAGTGGCTTGAACTTCATTATAATGATGCCACACACTAGTGTTTTTTCTGATTAGGCATTATTTTGACTACTTCAAACCAAAAGTACTAAAAAACTAACAGATCTTATGCAAACACTTCCAACTTCCCCAAGTCAAGAAAAGAAGTGAGACACTGCTCTGTGTGTTTGCTGAACTGAAAGTGAAAGAAAAATTAATCACAGTTTTAGTTTTGGTTTTGCTTTCACTTGCAGTCTGAGATGAAATAAGAATTTTAGCTTTGGTTTATATTTGACCTGCACAGACTATTAGGTGAATTCATAACTTGATTTTTGGTTTAGATTATTACGTGAGTGTATTTACCCTCCTGTTTACAAATCAATAAAACGTATATGTATTCTCTCATACACTTCTTAGGGATAATCTCCTGAAAAACATTAATTACATCTTTGAAACTGCCAAGCATCGTGATATTGTATTGGCATTGATTGTTACTAATGAATTTTATGAAACAATGAATTTTTAGAAATGGAAGATTTCCCACAGAAAAATAAAGCACTGGAAAATTTTCCACTCTACATCTCTGCTTTTGAATTTGAGAGGCTGACCGGTTAAAGTGATAGTGAGTTCACGATTGCTGGCATTATGCAGATGGAAAACACTGGAGACAGTCTTTGAGATATTTGGTTTGAGGTGCCATTTTAGGCGGTACTCTGACATCAGTCTCGTGTCTCTATCAAGTGTGAGTTCCAGACTTGAAAAGTCATAAGTTTGGGTGGCAAAGGCATTGACATCAGTGTAAACAAATTTCTTTGAGTCAAGCACTGGCAAGTCATTAATGTACAGGTTGAAAAGGAGAGGCATCAGTACTGATCCCTGAGGAAGACCATTGGTTTGATTTCTCCAAGAGCTAGTTCATTTGGCCAGGTGGACTCTAAAGCGTCAGCCACGTAGTAATGGTTCAACTAGACAAGTGGCCCAGTCTGGCAGAATTCCCGATATTTTCGCCAGAAGACTGATATGCCAGACAATATCATAGGCTTCTGTTAAATCAAGGAAGACACCAGTCTTCATGTTTTTCGGAAAGCCATTTTTAATAAAGGTGGTTAAGACTAGAATTTGATCACAAGTGCTCCAGCCAAGGTGAAATCCCACTTTGTCTGGGCTTAGAGCAGAATCAATTACTGGAGAAATATATTGCAAAACTTGTCTCTCAGATGTCTTGTAGCAGATGCTCAGGAGGGAGGTTGGTTGGTAACTTGCTGCTGATTGTGCGTCTTTGCCAGGCTTGGGTAGGCCAATGATTTTTCTTCAGCACCATGCTGATGAAATTCGTCCTTCATGCATAATCCGGTAGAAGAAGAGTCAAAGCCAATTATGAGTTTGAGGACTGAGATGTTTCAGAAACTGTGAATGTACATTGTCATAGCCAGTTGCAGTGACAGATTTTAATTTGCATAGCACAGAGTTGAGTTCTATTGGTGAAAAGGTTTATAGAGGAATTTGGGTTCTGACCATTTTGATGGAAATGATGCCATTCTTCATGTTTTTACTCAAAATTTTTGGAGGGGGCGGTGCGGGGCAGCTCCTGCCTATTTCAGAAGGTGAATGGCGATGGCATTGACTGACACAGATGGTCAAGTTTGATCTAGGGGACTCTGAGCCACTCCCAGGCAGCAAATGAAGCCCCGGCTCCTCTGACTGGAGTGACAGAAATTAAGTTGTGAAGTTGAGTTCTCCCAGCGGTTGATGAGCAGCATCTCAAGTGCTTCAAGCAGGTAATCTGAGATATCTGGATCTCCAGTTTTTTTCATAATGACCAGGAGTTGCAGGCCAATGTGGATGAGTGATGGACAGTGTTGGCTATGTGGAAAGTCATTGAGAACAATGCAAGATGCTGATTTTGGGTGGTTGTTGACTGATGTAACCCAGCATATGTCAGAGGAGTAATCTTGGTCCCATCTTGCTGAGTGGAAGGTGCCATACTGTTCAGAGTTGTGGGTCAGGGCAAGGTCATTGCTGGGTGCCCAGTTTTGGAACAGGTCACCATCTTCATTTGCATCTGAATAACCCCAGTCCATGTGGTGGCTCTTAAAGCAACCAACATATATGGCTGGGTGGGGGAGAGATGGAATAGGACAGTTCCCCTGAGTTTTGCTTGGTGGTTTATCGGCATTTGCAATACTGAAGCTTCCAACCTTTATGACATCACAATGAATAGTTGATAGAGTGTGGGTTGCCTCAGAAATGTTGTTACAGATGTAGGATGTACATTAAGGAGGAATACACATCCTCATCAATTAGCAAAGAATCAGAGGAAGGGCACTCTGAAGTGTTCTGGGTTAGAATACAAGGCAATCGAGGGGAAAGAGACTTAACAGTGGGGGTCTACTACAGACCACCCAACCAAGGGGAAGAGCTAGACCAGGAATTCTTAAGTCAGCTCACGGAGGTAGTTAGGTCAAAGGACCTGGTCATCATGGGTGACCTGAACTTTCCAGACATCTGCTGAGAGGAACAGTCAGCCAGGTCTGACTGCTCATGTAGGTTCCTAGCCCAAATGCAGGACCTCCATCTAACCCAGGAGGTGCACAGCCCCACCAGGGAAGATGCCTTGTTGGACCTGGTGCTGGCCACGGGCGACGACCTGTTGAGGGGGATGCGGGTGCTCAACCAACTGGGTGACAGTGGTCATCACCTGCTGGAATTCACCATCCAGCGCAAGGTGGCAAAGGCCTACAGCAAGGCAGCAGGCCTAGATTACAGGAGGGCAGACTTCAGTGATCTAAGGAGAATAGTCGGGGAGGCACTGAGGTCCCAGAGGGGAGGAGAGCCAGGTGTCCAAGAAGAGTGGTTGCTCCTTATGGAAACGATCCTCCAAGCCCAAAGGGAAGTAATTCCAACATGGAACAAAGGGGGCAGGAGGGCACAAAAGCCCCCATGGCTCACCAAAAGCATCTGGGAATCTCTCCTAACTAAAAGGGAGGTGCACACCCAATAGAAGGGGGGGCCATCACCAGGGAGGATTATACTGCGGTTGCTCGGGGATCCAGGGGGGGCAGTCAGAAAGGCCAAGGCAGAGATGAAACTGGGACTAGCTTCCGGGATCAAGGACAACAAGAAGTCCTTTTTTAAATACATAGGGGACAAAAAGACGGTTCCGGGTAACTTGGGGCCCCTGCAAGATATGCTAGGAAATTTGGTCGTCACACCAGATGACAAAGCTAACCTATTTAACGACTTCTTTGCCTCCATTTTCCTAAGCAGGGACCGGAACAGCCACCCCCCATCTGGGCCCCCCTTAAACCCCAGGAGAGGCGCACCTAGGCCAAGGGTCAGTGAGGAACTACTTAGGAAACTTCTGGAGGGACTGGATGTATTTAAATCAGCTGGTCTGGACGATCTCTACCCCCAAGTGCTGAAGGAATTAGCTGAAGTCATTGTGGGACCCCTGGCACGGCTGTACGAGCACTCGTGGTGCTCTGGTGTGGTGCCAGAGGACTGGAAG
>NW_017728925.1:3277895-3303279 GCF_001723895.1 Crocodylus porosus
TAGACATCAGGAGGCGCTACTTCACTGTCAGGGTGGCTAGGATCTGGAACCAACTTCCAAGGTAAGTGGTGCTTGCTCCTACTCTGGGGGTCTTTAAGAGGAAGCTAGATGTATACCTTGCTGGGGTCGTTTGACTCCAGTACTCTTTCCTGCCATGGCAGGGGGTCAGACTTGATCTGCTCAGGTCCCTTCCGACCCTACTAGCTGTGAAACTATGATGCTCTCCGGTATTTTGCATGAAGGGTGTAGCATATTGGATCAAAACCATTAACAAGCCACCAGCTTCTTCCTTTTCAATATGGGTCTCCTCAAGACAAATTATGTCAGCTTTGTGGTGAATTGCATAGAACTGATTATGAAACACTTTGCTGCTGAAAGACCCGTAACATTGAGTTGGAGGATTTGACGTGCTGGGCCAGTAGCCTGAAAAGCCATCTGTTTGGTTGGTTGGCCGGGAGAAACACCGCTGATATCCATAGCTGATTAACTAGGATCTGACAGTTGTCTGATTCGGTCCCCTAGTAGCATCACTAGTTTCATTGGTGATTTAACTACGACAAGGGCACTGATGCTTTGCCTCCCAACCTTGCTATAGTAATTTGCCATAGACTTAATTCATCCATAGTGTTCCACATTCTGAGTTTTTTAAGACATTCGGTTTTTACTGATTTACACCCATTTTTCAGTTCAAATCCCTGTTAACCGGCACAATTTGACAGGGATTTGATCTGATATCTCTCTCTCTTTCTCTCTCTCTATATATATAAATAAATATATAAAAACAAATATATTTTAATTTTAAAAAAAAAAGGTAGGTTCTCATCAGTATGTTTGTCCAATATGGGCCATTTATTTTATAGTCGTGTTGGCTGTAGTTAATCAACTTCATAGTTGGTTTCTATTACCAAGCACATGCTGCTTTTAGCAGTGGTTCAGAGATAGAAAGTGTATTTAGTGCAGTTTCCTTGTATGTGAAGGTAAGATGAGATTCTTTTTTTCAGGATGCTGATTGGGGGGGGCAATGAACTTATTTTGTATTCAAGTAAATATGATAGTGCCTTGAAAATCCTTATCATGCCCCCCTCAATTTTCTGTTTTCTAAACTGAATAGGCTTAGCCTCTTTAATCTCTTCCCATATGGAAATCCCTCCATACCACTGATTATCCTTGTTGCATTTCTCTTTACCTTCTCTAGTTCTTAGTTCTTCTCTATCTGTTTTGAGGTGTGGGGACCAGAACATGGCACAGTATTCAAGTTGTGGATGCACCATGGATTTCTAAAGTGGGGAGGGGGGAAAGTTGTGGATGTTGCTTAGCATTTTACTCGAGTACAAATGGAATGCAAGGGGCTTCATCCTCATATGATATGAGGTGATCATCCAGTTTATTTTAAAACACAGAACTGAGATATTTATTAAGCAGTTTTAGCTTTTCTACCGTAGTAGTGTTACAACCTTTATCTAGTAAATAGGCCTTTGATTTCTTTTGTTTTGAAGCACTTAAAATAATTCCTTCTTAGTGCCTCTAGCCCTGTGAGGGATGAATACTTACCTGATGTCTTTAGCTTTCCTTATCAATTTTCTGCACTTTTTAGCTTATAATTTAGATCAATTACTACCTGTTTGCTCATTTTTCCTCTTCAGTTTTTATTTCTAATCGTCTTCAGTTTGCCACAGAGCTAGGGTGGGCTTTCAGCCATGTATTCCTCTTTCCTGATGGCTGGTGTTTTTAGCCACCTAGTAGAGTTACTTTAAATAATTCCTGATTTTCATTCATATTTTTCTATTTAATTCTTTTATCAGTAAAAGCTCTGTGTGATTCTCAAGAAGATTTGGGAAGTTGGAGGAAGTGCCTCTTTGAATTGGGGGAGTTCAGGGATAACTCTTTCAATTTGGGGGTTATTAATTGTGTATTTCACTACTTAATGAGGGTAAGGAAAGGATATTATACAATCTCTGGCAGCTCCAATGAGACTGACCCATTTGAAATAGCAACTTTATATCCATGTAGGAGGATGTGCAGTAATTGTTATAGATGATTATTCTCTTGGTTCATCTGCTCCTCTTGCTTCCATCCCCTGTACATTTTCTCTTTCACTTATGAGAATTGTATTTTGATCTGCCTATAGTCTTTCTACCGAATGTTATAAACCAGTAAGACAAGGTTCTTTGGGTGAATCTGATATCTTTTATTAGACCAGCTTAAATAGTTGGAAGACATTTTTTAGCAAGCTTTTGGGTTTAAAAACCCTGAGTCAAGTGTTGAGGAAGTCTCTGTAGTTGGTGTGTGTTCTTCCTGGATGGAATGAACCTTGCCTGCCTATGTCCTTAGACCAACACAGCTACAACCTACACCCCCATAAACCAGTAAAGGATTCATTTTAGCATATATTTGTTGGTATTTTGTCTTGTCTTTTTTAAGTAACCCAAGCAGTGGCTCTTCCTCTTCTACCCTTTTCTGCATTCTGGTAGATCACATCAGCAGGGATCTGGGTTTTCCATTCGCCACAGAAAAATGCTGAAATACTCTGAATTTTCTCCTTTAAAGAAGAAAAATGTGAGAAAAGGTGGATTCCCCCTGCAGGCTGGCAGAGTTCCAGCCTGCAAGGGCTGGAGGGAGCAGGAGGAGAGTGATCAGGCAGGGGGTGCCATGTGCACATGCACATGGCCGCTAGGCAGCCTGGAGAGCAGCTCCTGTAGGTAAATTTGGCAGTGGTGAGGGCGGTGGAGTGAGGATTGTGAGGCCCCCATAGTGAGGGAGGGAGGGAGTTGAGCAGGGCTTGGCCTGGGACTGAGCTCCTGCCCAGCCTGAGCAGTGCATGTGCCTGGGGGCCTGGGGCCATGTGCAACCACAGAGCCTGGGCGGGGAGCAGGATGGAGCAGCAGGAGCTTCTGGGATGATATGTGGGGGGGACATACCCAGATTTGTGTGCAGGCTTGTGGCTCCCTGTCCTACTGCCCTTGCCACTGGGCCTCCATGGCCCAGCGCGTGGGACCCAGCACAGCAGGGCGGAGTGGGGTGGGGAAGCTTGGTGCTGCTTCTGTGAGCCCCGCACCACCATGGCAAGGCACCCCCTGCCCGCCCAGCAGCAGTGGGGATGTCAGTGTGGAGTTGTGCCCCTCTCTGCTGCTAGGCAGGCAGGGGCACCTCTCCATGGCAGTGCAGAGCTCCCAGTGGTGGCAACAAGTTTCCCTGCCTGGTCCTGCTCTGCCCTGCCATGCCGGGTCCTGCCTGTGGGGCCCTGGAGGCCCTGGGGAGATGGAGGCAGAGCAGGGAGTCCCAAGCTCACAGTGGGCAGCCCACACCCACTCCCCAAAAGGGCTCCCCTCTGCCTGTGCCACCCTTCAGGGAGGGGAGCTGGGCTCCAGGCTCAGCTCCACCACAGCAGCCACTGCTTCCCTCAGGTAGCAGCCAGGGCTTAGGCACTGCTGTGGGGGTAGGGGGCTGTGGACCTGGGTCCCTGGTTCTGTAGCCCTGGCAGCTGGGGAGGAGCTGTGCGTGGGGAGTGAGGGCATCAGCAGGGGTGAAGGAGCTGTGGGTTGGTAGTGATGGGCAATGGCATGGGCAGGGCACTAGTATATCAAGGTTGCTCAGTGCCACAAAGCCGTGGTTGGACCCTCAAGCTGGTGAGTGAAGGGGGCAGAGGGAGCTTGGATTTTCCATAAAGAAAGACCCAAACTCAAACGTCAAAATGTATAGGTATTTATAATTTATATTATTGTAGTGATTGAGGGTCTGGTAGGCTTCCAAATTGCTTTAAAATTGTAAATACATCAATAAAATACTGTGTTCAACTGATACCTATATATATAGTGGCATTTCATTTTAATCATGGAAAAATATGGATTTTGGAGTTTTTCATCAAAGAATTGGTGGGTTCCCCCTCTTAAATCAGAGAATTTGTGATTTTTAAACAGAGAAAACCAGGATCCCTCGTCATCAGTTAGATGTCTGATTTATCTGATATTCAGCCTAAGCTTTCTTGTTCCTTATGTTACCAGATACTCCTAGTTGTAACAACACTTTGAGCTATTCTTGGCAGTTTTTCTATATTTATGGTGTTTCTGTCCTCTGAGTACTTTATAAATTGTTATTATGGTTCTCAGTTTATAGTCTTTGACTAGCTGAATTACGTTGGGTATATGTCCTTATAAACTGATCCTGTAAAATTCTTTCTTTCTTTTGCACTCATGTCAGAATTGCTTCAACTCTGGTAATAAGGTGCCGAAGACTGGTGATAGGAACATTTTTAGCACAGTCAGTTAGGCAGATTGCATTCTGATCCCCTGTCTCAAGCCCACCATTGCTCTTTCTTTTGCTGCCATATCACGTGAAAAAGGGTAGATTGGACTTGATTCCCATTGTCAGGCATAGGTTTTCCAGTTTTAAAGTTTCCAGATTTCTTCCTTCTGTTGAGGATATGTGCTTTCATAAAGGCTCTTTTCCTCCAAGATGTTATTAGTTTTGTTTTTTCAAAAATTGAATCTCATGTTGTTTCCTTGTCCTGTTTCTACATTCCCCTGATCCTTTTTGACTTTCCCTAGCCTCTCTGTTGTTTGCCTCTTTTCACAGTGTAGTAACAGTAGTAGTAGCAGTAGATTATTTCCACTTTTTGCTGAAACAATATAGTAAAATTGACAATAAAATTATATGTAATATAATAATAAAAGTATATCATGTAAGGTTATTAGTAAAAACATACAAGACTACACATTCTGTCCATTTAAAAGACATTAAAATAGAGCATGACATACAATGATAGAAAAATAGATAAAATGAAACCATACCTAATAGTGGTACAAAAGAATAAAAAAGAGGAATATTATTTGATTTTGTTCATGCAAGTAATGCAAATAAATGCAGGGAGTATAGGTCAGGCTGTAAATTATTAGAGAGAAGTCAAACTGTTTTTTTCTCATTAGCCCAGTATTTAACGTTTTCCACCAATGAGTCAAATTTTCCCTTATTTCTTCAACAAATGAGACCACAAATAGTGGTTTAAATCATCCGTCTCATTCTTCCTGCAAGAACATTCCTGTCTGTGTATGGGGTCCAGCACCACCTGTCCATAGCAGCTGCACATCTCAGTTTGAGTCAATCGTAGTCTAGTAATGGTCTCTTGTTTATAGTTTTGTACTTCAGGTAAGTAGATTTCTGGGCCAAAAGAGTGCTTTATTAATCTACAGAAAAGGAGAGTTTTAGAAGATCTCACTGCCTGCGTATCTGTCTGCATGCTGGCATCTTTAATTATTAAATTTATATTTGTTTTAAATTTAAGAGTAATATTGTGTCAGTGACTGTCAGTACATTTCCCAGGCCATTTTTATGGAGGAGAATATAAGTGTTATTTAACTATCCAAGTAGTGGTTTTGTTTGGAAGAGGAAAGACTTTCAAGGTGTACTTTGTAAGGTATACAGATTGTAATTTTTATCCAAGATTTTAAAATTCTTATTTTTGCTAAAGTGCTTGCATGAAGCAACAGCATTTCAGATCACGTGAGCACCTCCCAATTGTAGAACATGGTAGAGATAAAAGCTGCCTTAAAAGTATTTAGAATTTGTTTCTATTTTTGAATGAACTATGGCGTCAGCACCCCATACTTCCTCTCCATACAGTAAAATGGACCCTATCTTAGATCCATAGATCTTTAATGCTTTCAGTATCATCCTTTTACCAATCTCAATGTAAAAGGATAAAACTCCACTCAAAGCTTTCTTTTTTTTACTTTAATGCTTACATTTTTATGTGTTTATTCCAGCTCTGTCATGTCATATCTGATTTTCATCTTTTCCAGGTCATTAATGTAAGTTTTAAAATAATCCTAGACAAAACACTATGGTTGGAGGGCTGCACTGCAGCGAAGGATTACAAAGGAAGAAACTGCGCATTAGTGGGAGAAATTCAGAGAAGAGGCTTTCGAATGAGGGTTGCTCAGGATAATCAGCATGTTAGGTTCACAGACTCTGTTTTTTGAGCAGTTCTGAAGGTTTGTAAGGGTTGCTAAATGTAAAGATCAGGAGCAGATTTTCATTTTTTTTATGTCTGGACAAGCGTCTTTCCTTTGATAGGTCAAATACTGATCTGTGCTGGAGGCAGGATCCAGGACTTAAGAGACCAGTGGTCTGATCTGGCATAGCAGATCTTGTGCTCTTATTTAATGGGTTGGTATTTTTCCTTGTGAAGGTTATTTATGGTGATTGAGGTTAGGTCGTGTTTTCCTAACAAAATGTCCTTACTTTTGAGAAGTAAATTAAAATGTAATAGGACATTTATCACAAATGCACATACCTACACATGTTGTTATTTTAAATCCCAAAGTCTCTTAGATTAGGTATCTGTTACTTATAAAAGGGTACCTTGAAATGAGAATTTCCATTTTCTCCTGTTTCTCCTACTCAGGGAGCGCTTGAAGAGGAGTCCAAAGAGCCCGAAAGCAGAGGGCTCTGATTCTGTGACCTCCCAGTCTTCTCCCAGTGAAGAGACTGGAATGATGACTGAGGTGAAAGTGAAAACAGAGGTACCAGATGACTATATTGAAGAGGTGATCTGGCAGGATGACACCAAAGATTCCAAGAAGAACATAAAGGATGGGCCAGGAGATGTGCCAGCAGAAATCTGTGTAGTGATTGGTGGGGTCCGCAACCAGCAGACACTCGGTAAGCTGTCATCTAATACACCGTCATCTAATACACCTGCCCTGATTGATTCCTTGTTTTCCAAAAAGCAGGTCCTTCAAGGTTTGGCTCTATCATGTCTCTGAGCTGAGTTTTTAAAAGTTTCTCTGTATCCTGCCACATCATCAGCATCTCTCCCCTTACTATAGTTGTGCTTAAAGACCAGGTCTACATGGTGCTAGACACGGTCCACAGGCATATGCAGAGCAACAGGCAATCCCTGCTCTAAGGATTTACAGCCTCAATAAAGAAGCCAAAAGGAGAGAGAAGGGGAAGAGTAACCCTCCTTATTTTACATGGGGAAATGAAGTGAAAAAGAAACTAGATGATGTATGCAGTGGTCACATATGAAACCAATGAATATATATATATATTCATTATGTGGCAAAACAGGAAAAAAATAAGTTGAAAATGGAAAACTTTGTAGTTGTTTTTGACAAAATTGACCAACCTTCCTCCCTACTTGAGCAGAAGCATTTTCAGATTTAATTCAAAATGCTGGGGGGGTTATGAAAAAAATGCTTTCCACAAATAACTTAATTTAGATGAAAAGTTTTCCATTAAAAAAAATTGAGACGTGCTGTCAAATGTCTCACAGGTCACAGGACAGATTCCCCATATCTAAAATGGAACTGCTTCTGCCACCGGTTTGACAAATCTTAACCCTGAGAATAGTTGTTAGTATAAGGATGCATTGCATTTCATAGAACGAAGGAGACCTGTGGTTCTCAAACTTTTTTAGACTTGAGATGCCCCTTGGAAAATGCCAGCCTTGTGCTTCCGTGCATTTTTTGACTGTGATAGAGTAATTCTTTTGTTTCAAAGAACTCAGACCAACACAAGTCAGGAAGTTTTTGATGCTCAGGATTCCTATTTCAAATCCCTGGGTTTAGCTTGCGAGTCATGTCCAGGTATATGCACACCTATCAGTGCTAATATCGTGCATTATACTTAAAAGGATCTCACTACAGCACCCTGGTTGAAAATCACTGAAGTAGGCTGTGGTGAGAGTACCACATTAGCTTGAAGCTTGAAGGGGCTAAGAAGTAACTGGGTTACTTTTGTTTAACTTTTTTACAGTTAATATTGCAATTTATACCTACACTACAGTAGGTTTTCCCTGTTAAGCTCATAGTCCTAACCCTACCTGCTTTTAAGTGAAACCTTAGACTTCATCATTAGCCAGGGACAGACTGGAACTGGTTCAAGAGTGTTTGATTTTCAGAATCCTTGCTCACTGTATTCACCATCCCCTCTTCAGCTATGGCAGCCATTATACAATGAAGGACAGAGGCAGCAGCGACCTGGTAGGCGTGGCTGGCATTTGGATATGCCAGGCTTTTACAGCCTAAGAGGAGAAAACTGTTGTTTAATTAGGGAAGGGATGAATTAAGTGACATACTACAGTTATTTACACAATAACTTGATCCACTTTAGCATGGTTCCAGGTTGGTAGAAATTATTCTTAGAAGTTCAAGGGCCAGATTAAGGGGCACAGATAGCCCATGCTTCTCCACCCACTGCAAGAATGGAGGAGTACAAGGCAAAGTCAGGCAGGTAATACTGTTGGCAGTGCTGGAGCCCCAGAGATAATCCTTGCCTACCAACAGGCAGGGGTGAACTGAAGAGAGCGAGAGCTCTTGAACAGAGGAAACAAGTAGCCTCTACCATAACAGATACCACTGCTTTGGCAGTGAACTGTCTGTCCCTCTGCAACATCGCTGGCTCCAGAAGCTAGAATTTAGGAGTCCATAATGTGAGTCTGAGAACTGTGCATGAGCTCCCTCTGCTGGCTATGCACTAGCAGCTATCCCACAAACACTAATCCTGTGATTTCTACAAGTGCAGTTTCTAGAGCAGTGGAAGCAACCGTTTCTGGATGCAGGCCCAAACAACCCAGCCTAGGTCCGAGGCAGATGCTAGGGCCTGGCCATGCCACAAGTTGTCTCTGCAGCAGCACAGAGAGAGTGCCTGCAGCCAAAGCCCCCCACCCCCCCAAATACTGCCAAAGCCCCCGCCACGGACTGGATTCAGTGGCTCCACAGGTCCAATCTGGTCTCCGGGCCATAGGTTGCCAATTCCTATTCTAGATGATATTGACCACGCTAGTGTAAAAACCAAAAAAAGACACAGGAGGCAGCCATATTGGTGTTTGCTGAACTTGGACATAGCAAAATGCCATGGTGCCCAAATGCAGGAGACTTGGGGAAAGTTGTGTAGCTATCTGCAAGGGGAAGCTGTGTGGCGACGAAAGGCAGGGAAGATGCTATTTTCAAATTTGAAAGTAGGTATTAGGAACATGGAAGTGGCCTCCTGGGTCATTGGATCAAGTCTCCTGCATTAACCAAAGGAATACCTAAAATCACCACTTCAAACTCACTTAAAATTACAAGAAGCAATATCAAAAATGCCCAGAATCCTGTAACATTAAAAGTAATAAGGAATGGACTAAAAAAACCTCCTAGCTAGCAATTCCCCTTTAAATAAATTGGGCATCATATTTTGTATTTTATACCCTTGTATCTGGGTTTCTTTAAAGCCAACTTGATCCTGAGGCAATTGGCAGTTAGCTCCAATTCCATTGTGAAAGGAGGCCCGTAAGTGCATCCATTCATCCAGCCATTCACATGGTTCTTGTTCAGTTGGGAGGTGACACTCAGATTTGCTCTGAATAACTTTTCTGTTTGGCCACCAAATACTGCTCTCTGTGTGAACTGCAGTGCACAGATATCAGTTCCTTGTGGTTTCTCAAGCTGGCTCCTATTCAGGTTTTCTGCATCCTCCACTTCCAGTTACTCCCTCGCAAACACCACAAACAAGTAATATTTCCATAGCTGCAAAGTCATCTCTGCAACTTTCAATAAAGCCATTGCCGCCTGGCAATGTACTGCTGCTGTTCTTGGACTGTGGGATCCAGGCTTGCTAATAGCTTATGGCTCTAACCCTTCCCTTTCATACCTTTTAAGGGAAAGCTGCTTCTTATCTGCTGCTGCATGAGGGTTTTTCCATAAGGCCTCCCTTGTCAAACCTGGATGGTGAATTGATTCGGTTGCCCACTGTGGAAATTGCTAGAGCTGCAGTCACATGGAAGGTAGAGAAGGGATGATTTCTTCATGGAGATTTGGACTTGGGGTGTTTAAAGTGATAATTTTCTATGGTGCATAATAAAGTATAATTAATGAGTCAGAAGTAGACAAATTACCACCACTTTGGTAATATATTAATACAAGATACACAGAGAACCTCTTCTTGTACAATAGAAGAATTATTGTCAGTGCAGTGGGAGGTGGCTTGTCTATATCAAGGCTGGAGACAGAGCTGGCCTTAGGGAAAATGGTACCCTGGACAGACTTGTATTTTGGTGTCCCTCCCTTCTCCCCGCACCCCTCTCTGAGGCAGGCAGGGGCATGGGCCACAGTCGGTTGAGGAGATGGAGCAGCATGGTGCTCCAGCAGAAGCTGGAGGCAGGGAGCCTGCATGGGCTAGGCACTGCTCCTTCTGCCCAGGGCGGGACAGGGCTGGGGGAGAGTGCAGCTGTGTGCATGGGTTGCTCGTGTGTGTGTTGCCCCCCTGACAGTGGTGCCCTGGCTCTGGCTGGACACACTCTCTGTTCTCAGCATTTTGTTCTCCCTACATTGGGAACATGCCAAGCTCCATTGTGTATTAGAGCTGAATAAGATGAAGGTAGTGGTTGATGCCCAGAGTGTTGGTCACTTAAGCTTCAAGGATGGTGGTTTAGGGACCGCTGGCTTAATCTTTTCATTTCTGCAGAACAGTTGCTAATACTTCCTTAGGCATTGGGTCCCTATTTGGGCATTGCAAGTAAGTTGAATTAGCAAAATAATTAGCAGTAACTTTGGGACCTGATCAGTAGCTGAATGCCAGAACTTTGACACCCCAAATCCCTCTGTGCTCCACATCTTTAGGAGCAAGTATAAGGAATGCCCTGCTGTCCTCACGTGTACCAGGTGGTCATGTTTCTAACACCAGAGCAGTTCAGAAATGTAAGGTTTTTTGATGACTTTTCATGCTGCCTGTGGGTCTGGGCTGGATGAATAACACTGATGCTAAGGTTTCGTAAGTAGAAGAGTTTGACAGGTGAACTCCCACAAAATCTATATGGAAGCCTAGAGGAAAGGCAGTGGAAATGACACTTTCTGCTGGAAGTTTGAGAGGATCGGGTGTGGGACTTTGATACATGTAGACAAGATAACTTCTGTCTTGGAATGTTAAGAATCTCATTATTTTGGTATCTGGATTTTGAAAGAGTTTATATTATTTGGGATTTAATCAAAAGGAATTTTGTATTAGAATCTATTTAAACCCTCCCATTGGAGCCATGGTATGTGATCAGGTAGAGTATTGGGTCATAAATGTTACCTAGAAGAGACAAGGATGGAGAGGGTAGGTCCATGTGCAAACCCTTCTGCTTATTAGACCATCAACTAATTTGTATTCATTTGATTCAAGCTAATATGCTCATGCTCTACCTGCAGAGTTGCTCAATTATTTTAACATGCAAGCACTTTAGGGGAGCCCAATATTTACATTAGATAAAATGGTGCTGCACAAAGCCGTACAAAACTCTGTGGCCTTTTGACATTTTGATATAAGGCCGTCGCATCAAATGAGCATGTGACATTTTTACTAGCTTTCAGCCATCATTACCTTTTGGAAATTCATCCACTTTAAGGGCTTTTTCTGATTTTTTTTGCGCAATTTAGATGGAAAAGCAGTGGAACGTGGCTCTCCTGTTGGATATACACGAAATCGATATTCAGGCACCTGGATTTTTGACCATGCATTGAGATACACGTCCGGTATGTGATGGAAAGGTGTGAAAATTTAACCAGGGATTGAAGAGTGAGGGAAAGCTCTGGATGCAACTAGCATGTTGCTCACACTCCAAATGCAAGACTTAGTAAAAGCCTGACAAAATCTAATGCACTTATTAACCAAACACCCCCCTTCCCTGTCTCTCTTCATATTTGAAGCAGCTTTAACCTGCATGACTTGTCTTGACATGGATAAAAGCCCAAGGTGTCCCCAAGGCCAAAGCAGCAGTATCTAAGCCAACACAAGCATGCTCTTTGTAAGATTGTGACCTGCAGGATGCCTCTTCTCACCACATCTTTCCTCCCCATTAAATAACACATTGATTGTGACAAGTCATTCCCACCTTTGATTTGGAGGCATGTGACTGTTTCTACCACCCCACTCCACATAACACCATAGAGTAGATCAGCTTCAAAACTGATGCCTCTACCATTATGTTCACTTTGGCACAACTGGAGAAATCCAGCTCCGCAGAATGCTTATTTGGGTTCCCTACCTTCTGTAAGCTATGCTGTCTTCAGGACATGGTGCTTGTAACTGTTCTTGCCTTAGGGTGCAAGAGCTCAGAACTTATGGGTAGAGGAGCCCTTACTTGAGGATGTGGAGCAGGCACAAAGACAAGTCTGTATGGAGCCAGACTTTTTGCTTCCTTCATTGTATTATGGGGCAAGTAGTCCCTGTGCTCCAAGCTCTTCTGAAAGCCACTGTTGTAGTGTTTGGTACTGTGCAAGGTGAGCAATAGTTACAGGGGTTTGAGCTGTATAAATATAAGGTAAAATTAAAACAGGAAGCCATAGGGTCTTGTTGACAGTGATATAAAGCACTAGCTTTTCACTGGTGGGGATGTGGATTCTAATGCTGGCTCCGGTCTCATGTGAAGCGGACTTTGGTGGGTCTTTCAACTTTGGCCCTATATGTCCACATCTCAGGACCACATATCAGCAAACTGACAAATTCTTACTAGGAAAAGCCAATGGCTAGAATAACAAAGGATCAAGAGATTTAGACAGTCGGGGGCAGCAGGAGGCAATCTTGCATGGCACTGCCAGCACTATCCATCCTTCTCACCTCTTAGTATCACTTGTTTTCAGATGCACAATCTCCTAAGCGTGTGTTTGCGACTCAAATAGAGCTTCATATTTGAGCCAGAAGGAGCACGGTCACATGTATGGACTTTTTTTCTTCATGAAATGCTGTGCACGCAAATGCACCTAAATGCCACAGAAATAATTTCCACAGGAAGTAGTGGGGAGATATATTAAAGAAAGATTTTCAGAGTAAAGTCCCTTGTTCTTATTTTTTTTTTTACATAGACAAGCTGCTATTGGTATAGGTGATTACTGCTAATGGCTCTCTTTCATATTTCCTGTTGGTATGACTTATCTTTTGCTGTAAACACAAATCATTATTCTTTGTAACCAAAGTGTGATAAGTATATTAATATTTGCTATATTTTCTTTTGAACTGTTTCTTATAACAAGAGGTTTTGTTTTGTAGGACAAGTATGATAATCATTTAACATGTAAAATGATTTCAGAGGGATGCTGTCAACTGATTCAGGTCCAGAATTTGATGGTGAATTTGTTAAAACCAGACTTACTCTTGTATTAGCAGTCTACCTTTAAATTTCTTTTAAAAAATATTATTAATCCATTGCTAAGAAACATGGCAAGAAAGAAACCAAACTCAGTTTCATTTGAGTGTCATATCCTTTCTAACATACTTACAGAATTTCAGAATAATGCTTCAAAGTCACCTTATTGCTATAGTGTAATAGGCTATGGTATATTCCTATGAGCTTCCCATGCTGTTTCAGCATTAGTGGACAAGGAATAGCTTTCCCAGCCCAAAGACATTCTCAAGCGATGCTAGCAATGGTTCTGATGGATAGAGTAGAATTCAGCTCTGTTTAAAAACAAAGGGGACAGTCATTTTCTCCCAAGGGAGAGGACATGAAATGAGAAAGAGAGGATATAACCATAAAGGAATAAAAATAACCAGATGAGATTTGTTCCTTGAGAGACATCAGTTTTGATTAGAATTGGATGAATAAAACAGCCTGTAGCCTGTGAATTTGTGTTAAAATGGTCTGCAACATACTTTGGCCACGTCTGTGATCCCTTCACAGTTTGCACTGTTGGGAAATGGGAATTTCAAAGTCACATGCCCAGGCTTTTGCAGAAATCAAATTTTAACTTTTGCAATACAACTTTCTACCCTTCCTGCCATGCTCCTTGTTTGGAAAGCAAAAACAGTACCTCAAGTGTTATCTGGCCAGTTGTAGCTAACCGGTACAATACAAATAATGAATTACGTGTACTTGTAAAAACAATTGACAACCAATTCTTGGAGCTAAAGATAGCATCAAAGAACTGTAACAGATATGAGCAGGTTTCTGTCTGCTCATGAACATCCTGTGAACAAGAGAGGCTAAATTCATTGAGTAATTTTGTCTTTACAACTTATTCTCTCAGCTTTACTTCTGTCGACCGTTTATAAACAACAGGTTAGCTATACAAATTGAGAAGAGGGAATACAAGTATCATGTGATTTTACTTACAAAGAGCAAAAGTTCAATTTTTATCTTTCTGGTTTTCTCTTGATGTATATTTACCATATCTTTTTGTTTGGTTATTACATTTCTTGAGATATTTTGAACGCTACTTACCAAGACGTAGTTATATGTTGCCTTCGTTTAAGATTGCACACTTTTTCCCCCATCTACCAGGTACTAATTCAAGGTTAACTTTGGCCTCTAGAATTTTAGCTACTATTATTATCAAAACATAATTCAGACTATTTTGAGAGTGGTTCTTTCACATTATTAATAAGGTTCCAAAGATGTACTGAACATGGAAGATCAGCAACATATGTGAAGTACTCTTACATGAGTCAGAACACAGAATCCAGACTTGGCCAATGGGGTATAGATTCCTGCCATAATTCCCATGAATCTTCCAAATATTCCCTTGCTGTAAGTTGTACTCTTCTCTGCCCAGTTTGTGGTTGTCTCTGTATAATGGTGCCATCTGTTGCTGTTCTAATATGGTGATATACACTTTTCTGTCCTGTTTTTCAGGGTCTTATGAATGTGGAATATGTGGGAAGAAATACAAGTATTACAACTGTTTCCAGACCCATGTGCGAGCGCATAGAGGTATCTCTCTCTCCTGCTCAAAGCTTTGGGAATTCTACATTAACATTCATGCTCAGGAGATATATTTGGGAAGGCCTGAGTGGCTCCTCTGCTGCTA
The DNA here is from genome assembly GCF_001723895.1 of Crocodylus porosus. Lineage (NCBI taxonomy): Eukaryota > Metazoa > Chordata > Crocodylia > Crocodylidae > Crocodylus > Crocodylus porosus. The sequence continues at coordinate 3,292,661 of NW_017728925.1, forward strand.
CTGCTTGTCAGTGCTATCAGTCTGCCACATGGCCCTGTGTTAGGATTGCCCTCTGCTGTTGTTGTCAGACTCAGCGGGATCTGTGCTCCAGCTGCATGCTTTCGGACAGCGCCATAAACTGATCGCATTCCGCAATATTAAATAAGATATCTGAAATTGTCTTCATGGGCCTCTTCCTGTGGCTGTAACTGGGTGCAGTGTTATGCTGGGATCATTCCACTCGGATGCAGCATTCCACATGAGAAGCTGCCTTTCTTGGCACGGATCTGTCTGTGTCAGCAGTCCAGTTGCCGTAGCAGTAGTAGGCGATCTGCTCATGGTTCCCCAGCCTCCTGCCCAGCCATCCTTTTTTTTTTTTTTTTTTTTTAATTTCCGCCTCTGTTGTGTTAGAAATCAGTTGTTACATGACAGGCCCGCAAAAATGGTTTGAGCAAATTTCCTGTCTAAGGATATTGGTGGGCTGTTGACAAATTATTCAGAGCTGTTGAATGTTGTCCTGGAGGGGAATTAAACATTTAAGATGGTGATGGTAGCAGTTACCTAAATGCTTAGAGGCATTATCTTCTACATCCACTGTCTAATTTTTCTATAGATTATTGTAGTATCTCCATACCATCGATGTGTCAAAAGTTCAAAGGACACTTCAAGTTCAGAATCCCATTTTTAATTGTAACTTTCTAAATGCACCATTGGTATGAAATTTCTCACGCTTAGTCACAGATCAGAAGAAACAGAATGTAGGGTTAGGGAAAGGCATTGCTCTGCTACTACTTTTTCTGTAGCTATACGCTTGAGTTGGTCAAAACGCGGATATGTCTTTTTTTTGAAGCAATATCATCATGAAATAAGTATTAGAGGCTTTTGAAATTAGCACAACACATGTGGAACTCCATTTATTATCTTTCATTTTTGAGATAAGCAGTAAAGTAAATCTCTGAGAGCACATCTACACAGTGCCCTATGACAATATAGCGACACGCTACATCACTGTGTGGCACGCTACAGCGATGTAGCAATCATGTGGGTCTACATGTACTTCCCCAGTATAGTGCCCCACTATGGCAATGTAGTGGCAAAATCTAACCATGCACTGCACACATGACACAGTAATTGCCCATACTGCACCGTGCTTTAGTATTTCCAAAAAGAAGTACTAAAGCATGGCAACATGTAGATGTGCCCTGAAAGTTGAAGACTTTTTGAAGCTGCCTCAATCTGAATAAGAATAGTAGCCAGTGTATTCTTCAATATAACGACTACGACTGGAATTCTCAGAGTCTAAGGATAGGAGATATTTAACTCTCCAGGGCTGCTGTGAAAATGCCAGCGTAAAACCTAGTAGGCATTAATGTAATATTAACATTAAAAGTTAAACTTGCAGAAATGAGCATACGCATGAATTAAGGGTTAATATATATCTTTAAATGCCAGTTTGAAAGTATATTATATGTGACCATGTAATTAAAACATACTATTTCACAAAAAGTACTATGTTATATTATACAATTTTTTTCTTCAACTCTAAATATGCACAGCATTTTCTAATATTTGATATAATTTTGTGAATGCCAAGAAAATTCATGAAAGCCTTTTATTTGAGTAGTGCTACAAATTAACACCATGCTGTAATTGAAGCATAGCAGCATAAAGAAGTACAATATTGAATGGTGTTAGTTGCTGGCCAATACAAAGTATGCAGTCACATTGCAACATTAACTCTTTCAAGAAATATTTTGGTTTTTTAGTATGGACAGTTTCTTGCTGAGACCCTACTCTCAGTTGGAGACCACAGGCACTATCTTAATATAGCAGTCAGGTACAGTATGTTACATCTCACAGTAAAACATCCAATTAAGTACTTAAAATGAAATCCTGATACACTTCACTCCCTGAAGTCAGTAGGAGTTGCCATTGACTTTAATGTGATCAAGTTGTTATCCCTAGGCCCCTGGAAATGCTTATTTTTGTCTTTTCATTTCCAAATGATTTGCAATAAATGACCATGTACTTTGTATATGGGGCAGATTGAAGGCTATAGATACAGCCCTAACTTTGCATTTCTTCACTGAGTGCTTAAATTCACGATCTTCAATCTCTGCCATGGGATCTTGAATTCAAAGCTCTTGCAGCTTTGGCTGCTGAAGTCCTTCCCATCTCCTTTGTGCACTCAACTACCATAATTCAGCTAGGGTGTCATGTGCCCTTTCTTTGGGTTCAGTGAACCTCCAGTCAATTGATTTTTGCCTGTCTTTATAGTTTTGATAACTTCAGGTTACATGCCCCCAGTACATCAGGTCATTTCAAAGGATGCACAACTCCCTTGGGATTGGTTTCTTGCCCACCTCTTCAAGGTGCTTTCTTCCTGGGATTTTTGGCCTGCTCCTGTGGAGAAGTGTCCAGATTAATTGTTTATTAAGAAACCCTTGTCTTTTTCTTTTTTAACCTGGAATGGTCCAAAGCTACCAAAAATGGCCTTGGTTTCTTTTGACACCAGGTCATTAAGTTCTTTTATCACTGACTGAGCCTTACTGGATTCTAAATCCATCTCAGACCTGCTTCAATTCAGGTAAAACGAAGTCATTCATATGGTGCACTTCGCTATCCAAAGGACTGTTCCTGCCACAACTCCCCTCCAGTGAGGGGTGCCACCACTTGGTGGTGAAGATTCTGCCCTGAGACAAGAAATGGACAAATCACATATTCCCGTGCCCATCTGATTTTTTTGTTGTTGTTACTTTTGGAACGTTTCTTATAATGATGGATGTTCTGTTTTGTTTTATTTTATTTTCTAGAGGATGCATCCCTTTGAGGTTTGCTTATTTATTGTTTTTGCTGTGTGGGAATTATTTTATCCCTATATTTCTTGCAGTTTTGGCTTACACTGTAAGTAGTCATACTGCAACACCTGTGGCCTGTGTGGGGGTTTTGATCTTTGATATCAGTCCTACAGAACAGAAGACTGCTTTCCTATTTTCTTGGTGTTCAGAGGCAATCTCATGGATTTTTTTTGTCTTCATTCATCTCCACCTCCTCCCAACTTAGCAGAGGTTAGGGAGATTTTGGTTTTGTGTAAACGTGGTTTTTTGGCTGGATGTTTGTTCACTTTCAAGAATAGTTTGTTACCTTTTGGCAAACTTGGTATTTTTCTGGTGTGTTAACTCAAACAGACACGGTTTTTCTGTGTTGTTCAGGGTTGGATGGAAGGTCAAAGGAAGTGAAATCCTGACAGTTTATGGGTGTAAAGTGATGGAGTGAACTCGCATTCAACTAGTGCTTCAGACAGCAAAATATCTTAAAATTTTTATCCTGATTTGTCCTAGAAATCTGAAGCTCTAGCATGGAAATCCAATGTAAGTTTACCTTCAGAGGAGCAGCACCCTCTTCCCTGCTTTTCAATACAAACATGTATTTTTTAATTCGTTAAAAAATAATAAAGATAAGTACCATTTTCTTTTTAAAGCAAACAAACAATCAGATGAAAATATCATTTAAGATAGAGGAGCTGAAAGACTCCTTTGTGAAGAGTTTAGGAACTATGCAAGAGCCGTGGCCTTCCTCCTCCTCCTCTGGCTCAATGTTAAACCCAGCTGGGACATCAGGAACTCAGAACGTAGTGCGTGAGACCCAAGCGCTGCATTACCTAGCTATGAGAATAGCTGTTATCTGGGATACCAACATTAGCAAAAATTAACGCTGTGCATGCATGTCGGTGCATGTCAGAATGTTTTTGATATCACCGTTTTTTGTAAATTCACATTTTTAAACAATGAAAGGATCTAATACTTGCGGGAATTAGCATCTGAACATTTGACATTAAATGGTTCAGTCATATTTTAGTGATGTGAGTAGGAAAGCATTTATCATTTATTGAAGAGATGGTAGAGAGAGGCCATTTTACTAGGCTTTCAAAGGATTTTAAAATAATAAACCTTTAGACCGAGACTAGGCATGAAAAATTTTTGTCCAAAAGAAATTTTCAGAATGTTTGGAGCAAGGCAAAACGGAAGTTTATAAAGCAAGTCTTAATGTGAACTCTAGTAGTTCTGACAGAACAGCAAAGGAGTCTTTCCTTGTAGGGCATAACTGTAGTTTTAATATAGCTTATTACAAGGGACCTACTGAATTCAGGGCAGCTGCCCCCTGATTTTGTGGTCTAAGTGCAGCACCAGTCTCCATTTTCACAGCAGGGTGCCGTGGGCCCCCATGGATGAAGATTGGCCATCTGTCAATCTCTGGGACTTGTGGGGCCTCTTGGTCAATCAGAGGCGTGGGGGTTCTCAGTAGCTCCCCCCTCTCCTTCCCTCCCTGCTTCAGGACTTCAGGGCTTCCTGCTGTTTTCTGTTTAAAGCTCCTTTTTATTCCCTCCCTTCCCCCCCCTTGCTTTTTTGCAGTCCCTGCACTTTTTCATGGGAGACCTACTGATTTCACGGTTTCCACAAAAATTGTGAGTTCATGATTTTGGTAGGTCCCTACTTACATTATTCAGTAAGCAAGGCTCAGTAAGGAACCTCACTGTCAGACTGACTGCCGTTTTAGTTCAATATGGATACATCAGCTGAGGATCAGGTATAATGCTACTACTCTTAATATTAATAAAATTGAGTGACGGTTTTTAATGACATCCTCTTTTTTGATTCTCTCAGAACTTTGCAGTACTTTCAAATTTGGGGTTAAAGTTTCCTGGATTGGTCTCTGCCCAATTCTGTTTGTTTATAGTGAAAAGTTTGATAATAGGTGGATAACCAGTTCAGCTTTTCAAACATGGAGGTATGGGGGTTGGAGGTATTTTTTTCCCCATCACATATGTATTGTGGAAATAATTTTAGAATAGCTATGGTTCTGAAGTGACTGGGGATAGAAAGTTGAAATGTGATTGGGAAGATAACTCTTATTGAAAAGAAATGGTATTTCTGGTACCAAAGGAAATTGGGTTTTATTTTACCAAATTATGGCTTTTGAAAAACCATTTATGAAGCACATGCAGTATATTTTCATAGCTGAATAAAATATATTGGCACAGATAAGGTTAAGAAATTTAAGGCTTGGTGATGGGCACATTTGCCCTGCTATATACTGCACCATCAGAGCCCCAGCATTTTTGAGAGTGCTGAAAAAGACAGGCTTACCATTCTGCAATATAGTTTACATGGAATATAGAGACATGGTTATAGTAATGACTTAAGTCACCTTTAGAGTATAAACTAATTTCCATTCTGATCACTTTACTTTCACTTACCTATGTAACTTTGTCAGAAAGGTGACTCATGGTTGGGTTGTTTTGGTTTTTGTTTGTGAAACCATTCTTGATTTAGCCAAGCAAGGTCAATATACTTTCTTGCAACATGTCTGCACATGCGCAGCTCAGAAAAGGATGAACTTAAAAACTGAATTTTGACACATTAAATTTGAAGGAACTATTTTAAAGCGGGATAATGAAGGATTAAAATTAACATTTGTGCACACTTAAGTATAAAGTATTGATGGTTTGTGTATGCTGTTATCTGTGCAGCATATAATGGTAAAGAATTCCATTGAGCCACCACTAGGTTTTTTTCACTTTAGTGAGAGAGTAGTGCCATTTCAAATCTATAACAGCTGTGCAGAAATACAGTTTTATGACTCAGTCATTCTGTAGATGCTGTGATTCTGATCTGGGGCTTCAGTTTATGAAGATGTACAAATGTCCTGAGATGCACATGGCATTGTTACATTTTAGTATTAGTATCATTATCATTATATATAAATACATATGTATACAGACACTCTCTCTCTCTCTCTCTCACACACACACACACATATGCATGAAAGACATTCAGACTGGTAATACAGAATTGCAAAATTTCCAAGGTCCATAACCATATATTTGTATATGTATTTGTGTTAGAAGCAAGGAAACTAAATGCAAAAACTTGCATTAATAATTTAAGGTTGCAAATTTTAAAATGAAAAAGCAATGAAATGAAACTGCTGTGATTTTCATAGTAACATTAGCTTGCCCTTGTGGAACATCTGGAATAACTTTTATTAAAATGTGGTTATTAAAATACAGTTTGGTACATAGGGTATGCAGTTTAACATGGCTCTGAAGTCAAAATGTTTACATTTTCTGAATTTTTACTGGGAATTTTTTCCCAGCTTGCAGCCTCATCTCATTGTACTCATGTAGGGCTTGTAATATGATCACTGGTGTTTGTTATTTCTGGTCACATGCTCTGCCATGGTCAGGGCTGTCTCTCCTGTCTTCCCACGAGTGATCCCCGAGAACCCAGAAATGAAAACTGCAGCGTAGTGCTGGTCAGTCAGAGGAAGAATTACAGTGGCTTTTGTCCATTTTTTGTTGAGGTCTCACCCCTGTGATCACCTGTTCCTTATATTGGACCTAGCTCTGTGAATGGGAAAGCAAAGAGTACATGGAAAAGTGACACCATGCCATGGTGCCTCTACCCTCTCTCCCCCATGGGAGTGATATTGGGCAGGCATTATGTTCTGTTTATATTTCCATGCGTACAGTAGTTGCCAAGAATCTAGGCACATTAGTTATTTCAAGAAACATTCAATAGAAAAATGTTATATTTATATTTGCATATTCAGTTAATAACACTTGAACTGTTGAATATACCTCTCTGAACTTAGCCACCCATCTGAACCACAGACTCTCAAGGATGTTCAGCTTCCTGTCCATCTGCTTCACTGTTTTAAGTGTCTGCTCAAAAAAAAAAAAAGAGAGAGATTTTGCACTTTCCACCTGAGGATAGCTGAGGGGGCCCTCACAGAAAATGAGCTGCAGGCAGCTCATTCCTATTTGATCTAAAATCACTTCAGCTGGAGCACTCTGGTCATACTGTATTGGTAGTGCACAGGGGTATGGGACAACTTGAGCAGCAGCCAGCCCTGGGCATGAGATCCAGGAAATCCCTGTCGCCAGACGCACCATGCTCTGGACTCCTGGCTCAGGTCCTTGTTTGATTCTAAGCTACAGCCTTTTGTTGCTGGGCCGGTGTAGGTGACACTTGGTTGTAATGTTTCTATTTAAAAAGCAACCCAGTTTTGAGCTCAGGAACCAAATGTCATTGCTTTGGATATATATGTAAATGAAAAAACCAAAAAAACAAATGCACCGGAATTGAAGAGCTCCTACACAGCTTCAGTACAAAAGAAAATCATTAAAGGGGCCTCATCTTGACCCATACCTCAAGCTCCTATTACCACCAGCCGAGCCATTCTCAGCAGGTTTTAACCTGACACAGATCCTGCCTTCAAAAGGAGCCCTGCAAATTCACCAGGTGCTCCTCCCTCTGCAGGAGCTGAGCACCTCCGGGGCCTTCTTTGTGCTGAAATAGGCTGGTTCGGAGCAGCAGCAGCCCATGCAGAGTCTGCACTCTTGTGAATTTTCCACATGGTGTGTGTGCAATAGAGAAAGGGGCCAGCACACAGCTATGGAATCAATATTGTGGAGATGGAGGGAGCTGACTGGAGAAGAAGGGACTGAGGAGCCAGGATTTGCAACACTACCGCCCCCCCAGTAAGGCAGTTGCAGAAGCTGTGTGCTGTCAAACATTTGACAGAATCTGCTGTCAAATCTAAGTGCAGCTCTTTCTCTTTGCAGACACTGAAGCTGCCTCAGGTGAAGGAGCCTCACAAGGCAGTAAGTACTAACTTCACTGTATGTGTGTGAGGGGGGATTGGGGCTCAGAGGTGTACTGAAGCACAGTACAATGTTTGTGGGTGTGCTTGTGGGGAGGTGTTTCACCCCTCACCTGGTGAACCACATCTCTTTTTCATTGTCTGTTGAGTGATGCAGGTAGGCTTGTTTGTGATATTTCCTGACTCTCACTGCAACATTGGCATTGCTGAATTTAGATCTAGCTTGTTACTTTCCTCCTGTTGCCTGGGGTCTGTATGCCAAGGTGCTCAACGAAATGTCAGATACGTACGCAGATCAGAGGAGAGATGTGGAGGGGTCTAGCACCGCAATAAGAAGTGGTTCCCGTGACTCTTCTCTGTTTTAGTAGCCGAGATGTTTTAAAACCACGGCAGGTGAGTTTGGTAGTGTTGGGAAGGGACAGAAGGGGGTGACCTGCGTACTTTCATCAGAGGTCCCGAGGCATACTTTCTGAGCACCTGTAATCTCAGCAGCTCGTGGCCCTGCCTGCCTCTGCCTGCTAGTTTGAGCATGCCAATTCCTGTATTTGTTCAGATCTCTCTTGTGTTTCTTTAGCCATTCCTGTTTGGTAATTTCTGTCACATCGCACTTTTCCATAGATTACCACAGGAGGGCAGCTTCCACTAAGCTAATGAAAAAAATTTCCTTGGTGAGACTCATTAGAGCAATGCCGGGAAGGTGCTTTGCTGGATATGGTATATATGTAAAAGCTGATGGAGCACACCCCATTAATTCCCTCATCACCTTTGTTCCCCTAGGGCTCCTATTTCTCTCCTTCTGCTGGCTTCCCCTGACATAATGTTAACTTGGTTCTGTGAACTGCAGCTTAATGCCTTTGACCTATTCCAGTGCTTTCCCACTTGGGAATCATTGGCCCTTGGGGTGCTTTCACCTTGTACCTTTTGATTATAAAACCCACAGACACAGCTTTGAGTGATTCTGTGTATGGGGAGTGAAGTCAAAATGAAATGGTGTCACCTCAGTGTTTCCTGAGATGCTTCTTTCTCACATGCCTTTTTCAGTGCTCTCCTGTGGGGTTGAGGTTGTATCCGTACCATACAGACATTTGTAGCTGAGGGCATATTTATACAAAGAGACTGCAGTGCAGTGTTGTCAGACCTGAGCGAGGTCTCAGCTGACTTGGGTGCCAGCAGCAGTCTGGTCACAGGGTGGGTAGTTTACCCTGTTGAGAAGCAGATCTGTCAGGAGGCTGTTGATTCCTTCATCTCCACAAATCCATTTTTCACAGGGTAAAACTCTCCTTTACATGTGTGGTGAGTGGGACTTTTCCCAACAAAAAAAATCTTGAATAGCTAGCAGTATGCTCAGCTATCTCGCTACATAACAGCTGCACACCCTGTATGCTTGCATGTGTTGGAGGTTGCCTGTCACCATACTAACACCAGCACAGCACAGGGAAACAAGACCAGAACAGAAACAAGTTCATGTCATATAAATCCAAAAAGCATCCACTAACTTAGCCATCTTCAGTCTCCAAAGTCATACCTTTTCTCTTCAGACCCATTACCATAGTAGTGTACAGGATAAATAAACTTGTAATTTCTAAGCTACTTTTCCTGTCTGGAAATGTATTTGGTGTTGCCACGTCTTGCAGTTTTATCAAAAGCCTTGTGTTATTTCATGTCCGTCTTAAAGCCACAGCTTCTGGAGGCATGTGATTAGGTAAGAATCCCATTTTTTGTTAACAAATAAAAATAAAAAGGTAAGTTGGTAGGCCCAATAGTTGTAGAAAACAGCTTGGACGTGTGCTGCAAATTCATCCTAAGATGCCAAAAAACAGAAGGCTAACTAAACAACATGCAAAGTGTATCATCTAAAATAAAATGAGAACTTTTTTAAAAACCTTTTTAGGGTTTTTTTGAGGATGTTTGAATGGCTAAAGCTAGTAGTAATACTTTGGGCCCTGGTTTAGGCTTCTCAGTCATGTCCTTCGTTTTAACTTCACTGAGCAGTGCTTTGTAGTACATTATCAGGTAGGTTTCTTCCTGCACCTTTCACAGTGAACATCAAGCTCTTTGGTCATTTCTTATTTCAGTTGGTGCTCTGTTGTCCCTGATGCTTCCCTGTTTGCCCTTAGTGAGACCCCAGCCTCTTATTTCTGCTCTTGCTGAAGAGAGTCATTGGGCCTTGTTGTTGTTTCCTTTTCCTTTCAATGAGACAGGTTTAGTTATTCAGCCACATAATGCAGACATTTAAAACATACTGAGTTTCTTCAGTGTTTAGGATGCTCCCATTGCATCTTGTATAGGGAAGGCCGTCTGCATGTTCAGAGTATCAGATACATAAGGAGAGGAGTAGAGAGCAAAACACGCAGGAAAAGCTGGAGGGTTTCGTACATGTATTTTGTTCCTGTTATGGCGAGTGTATACCCTATTCTGTCACAGCCATTAATGAACTGACTCTTCAGCTGGGGCCAATGGCTCTGCAAGAGATGGACAGACCAGAAGAAAGCTATAGGTCTTGAAAAGAAGAAGTTAAAGGCTCAGAGAGGATGAGTGACTGAAAGGACCTTTCGTAAGCATCATGCCTGAGGAGAGCCACTCAGGCAGCCAGTAGAGAGGGTAACAGGATGTGAATAGCGAAAAAGGAAGGAAAGAACAAGGCAGACAAGGGATTGGGAAGAGCCACTCTGCTTGCTTTGTACAGGGTCTCTGGACAGGAGCCCAGAGGAGTTGGGCTACACATGCCAGCCAGAGGGGTTTGAAAGCTTTAGATCCAAGTGTCCAAAACCTGAGACTGGGACCTGAGACTGTTGACCCTCAGAGTATAACCATTTCCTTATAGATTTCATAGACTTCATAGACATTAGGGCTGGAAGGGACCTCAGAAGATCGTCGAGTCCAGCCCCCCACCCGAAGGGCAGGAAGTCAGCTGGGGTCATAGGATCCCAGCAAGATAAGCATCCAATATACTCTTGAAGGTGTTCAATGTAGGT
>NW_017728925.1:3304023-3305356 GCF_001723895.1 Crocodylus porosus
AAGGAAATGAGATTGAACAAGCAAGACCTACCTGCAACAAACCCATGCTGGCTATCCCTCAGGATGTTGGCATCGGCCAGTCCATTAAGGATGGCCTCTTTAATAAAATTTTTGAAGATCTTCCCCCTGATAAAACTGAGGCTGATGGGCCTATAGTTTGCCGGATCCACTTTCCTCCCTTTCTTGAAGATAGGCACCACAGTGGCCTTCTTCCAGTCTTCGGACACTACACCAGAGCGCGAGGAGTTTTCAAAGATCCGTGCCAGGGGCTGGGCTATGATGCTCACCAGTTCCTTGAGTACCCTGGGGTGTAGATTATCAGGGCCGGCTGACTTGAAGGTATCCAGCCTCTCAAGGCATTCCTTCACGAGGCCAGCATTAATGGAGGGTAGGGGATCTCCCTCACCTGGACCTCCCTGTCTCCTTAAGAGACTCATTGCTGCCCCAAGAGAGGGGAGAATATTAGTGGCCTGGAGCTATGGTCAAACTAGCACATGGGAATATGGCAACCGGTGGAGTGATAGGGAAATTGAGGTAGGTTCATTGAAACTCCCCAAACAAATGTGATAGAAGACCAGTGGGTGATGGCTAAATTGGACAGTCCCTCAGAAACAGCCCTAGTCTGTGTCCTCTCTCTTTTCAGCTGTATATTAAACTCTGGAACTGGCAGAGCTGTTGTTAAATTCACATGGGTATAATTTTCTGAAGAACTTTGCTCCTTCCACTTCCTCCTTGCTACTGTGATGAAGCTCCTCAGCTCTCTCATTTTCTCTCTGTGCCTTCCTGCCTTCCACTTGTGGATAAATTGAAGCCCTGAGCCATACTGGCCTCCTTTTCCAGGGCTTTTTTTCTTTTCCTTCTCAATGGCCCCTCTTGTTTCCTTGTCAGTCTGTTTGCTGCTTATATATTTTAAGAACTTCGTATTTATCTTTCCTTCCTTGCTATTTTTGTTCTGCTTGCTGCTCTAGTCCTACCCTCTGTTGACCCAGTTTGGATCTTTACTCCCTTTATATTACAGATTTCCTTATTGTTTAGCTTTGCCTTTGCTATTTTTACTTCACTGAATAACTCTACCCATTTGGATGATTTCTTCATTCACTGATTCTCTGGACGTGGTTCATCCTCTTGCTCCTAAGTTCTTCAGTATTTGAAGGGTGCAGAGCAGGGATGACTGGTGCCTCCTGGGTCTGGGGGTGGGGGCACAATTCGGGGGCAGGCCCGGGGACAGGCCAAAAGCCCCATATCCAGTCATATAATTCTGTGCCGCGGCTTAGTGGCCCTCCCCCTCCACCCCCCGGCAACATGTTGCTGGCCCATGCAGCAAAAAAATTGT
>NW_017728925.1:3305567-3398517 GCF_001723895.1 Crocodylus porosus
CTCTCACCTTATGTAGGCTCCTTACTTCTTCCACAAGTCCAGGCGTCCATACCTCTCTTAAAATGGTGATAAGAATGCCTCCCTCCTTGAGCCAGTGCGTCCCCAGTACCAGCTTGAATAACCGCAGGAAAGCATCTCTCATTCTGCAGTGGGGTTGGAAAAGATGTCCTGCTGTACTCTGGAAGGCTCTTTTTTTCCTTTATTTCTATTCTTTTTTAAACTACTTGATTATTCTTCATAGTGACTCTTAGGAGCCAGTTGTTATTTGCGTCATCGAATTGAGCAGAAAAAGTGTTTAGGAGGGATTTGAGTACAGTGCTCACTCTTAACAGAGGAAAATAGCATTAGCAACCCACCCTAGTTGGTTTTGCTTTTGAGTGGTGGTTTGTCTGCTTCCTTGCTGCATTATCAGTATGGGGGATAAATCTCTGCATGGGTATGCCCTCCCCCACATTTCCTATAAGTCCAAGGAAGTGGTTTTTGGCAGAAGGCCAGAGCAGGAAGTTCTGACATTACTCCCTGGGCAAGTAAGGGCTATAGGCAGGGTAAGATAGTTAAAACGCATTATCCTGACTACAGCTTACTTTAAAAAAACCCCAAAAAGGGTTTGTGTGAGGAACTGCCAACTTGGAAGACAGTGTGAAGACTCCTTTGAGGGGGAAAGTGTTTAGTAATCGTGGTTCATTATCTTGGTTTGGTCTGTTAAAAGACTTATGCTATGCTTTGTATTTTGAGATATAAACTTAATCTTTGAGGGAACTCCTCCCAGGCCACTGTCTTTGCTCCAAATCAAGGACCATAATTTGCAGGTTCTGCCAGGAGAGAGGAATTGAATGAATTTTGGGTGTCAAACCCAACAGAGTTAATGTAGTAACAGACACCTTGTTTAACTATTATCACTTTAAACAATTATGGTCAAGGGAAAATGTTATTGAACAATCCTTTGTTTGAGATCTTTTTATCATAGATGGCATTGGTGTACTGATCTCTGTGTATAGATTACTTAATATTATACAAGACACTTGCAACTTTTTAGGGAAAGCTCTCGCATCTCCAGTGTTTGCAGCAGGTCTTTGCAATTTGCCAAGGAGAAAGTCTGTGGGCTAGGGAAATGTCTTTTCTTCGTCCACAGAAATTCCATTTGTATTTAGTTGAGTTACCAGCTGTTTAAAATTTCTATTGCCCTTCTGTTGCTTGCATTCCACGTGGAATTGTTGGCAACTTGCAAAATAACAGAATGTGTACCTTCTAAAGAGCTGGCTAGTTGCCATTGCCAAAACAGCAGCCCCACACATTGCAGTGGGAACACCTGGGAGCTTGTAAAAGTCCTGGGGCAGTGCTGGAAAATCAAAAGTTGGTGTTTTTTTTAAAGGGTAAACTGTGTTTCTTGGTCTGCATGCTAATGTTTGAACTTCCTTTACCTTCATTCTCCCCACCTCCCTGGCATGCATGTGAAAAGGTGAGCATTTTCTATTCCTAACATCCTAATAACATTCAGGCCTTGAGTTTGTAAGCTATTTGAACATCAAAACCAGTATTTGATCTATTGTTACTGTATAGCAAATGAGATAAGTTTGACGTGAGACACATGTTCTGTATCTCATATATATCTATATATAGATATCTATATAATATATACTAATATATGTTCTGCCAGAGATTCTAATATACATATATATATATATATAAGATTCCTGCTTTCTAGCCACACTAATATATAGATATGTGTGTGTGACTAAATACATATAAGATTTCTACTTTTTAGTTGCACACATTTTGCACTACCAGATTCTCTGAGATCTCAAAGAGCTTCCATAGCACCGTTCTGATTTTCATATAGCCCCATACTTCCTGGTGTCATTTTAGTGTTCAGATATCTAAAATGGTCTAATAACATTTCCCCAACCTCATAAAGCAATACCTATATCTTCGTTTTGGGGAGGAGAAGCCTGCATATAATAAAATGTGTGCTAAATTGTAAGCCCAGAAACATGAGTTCCAGTCTCAGTGAGTGCATCTACATGTGCCCTTTACTGTGGAGTAGGCTAGCTAGCTCCATAGTAAAGTGCCTACAGTCTACACGTGCACTAGTATTAGGGTGCAGTAAACTAATTAACTCCGCCATAAGATAGTATTGTTGGGGACAGTACTGTCTTATGGTGGAGTCATTAAGTGCAATTAAATGCACATGTAGATGGTGACTACTGGGTGCAAATTGTGCTCAGTCTGCCCAGCCAGCCGGGGACCAGACCCCAGCTCCTGCCAGCCCCTCCGCTCCCCGACTCTGCCACCACCAGGAACCAAGGGCTGAACCCTCTCCCCTTCCCATGCTGCCTGCCAGCCCAGAGCTACTCCACCCCATCTTAAAGTGCTGCTGTCCTGGGCATGTGTAGGCACTGCACCTGGGAGCAGTTGACTCTTCAAGGCAAATTGCTTTTTCCTAGGTTCTTCTGAGTGTATATTAACCAACTGCTTACTCTCTGTCACTGGGGCATTGGCTATGCCTTCATCTCCTCTGTTTTACCTATAGCAGAGCAGACAGAACAACCAGATATCCATGTACTTTGGTGATACAGTCTGAGAGTTGTCACCATCTTCTGCTTACAGATTGGTTGCAAATGGAAGATATGCTACATCCCTAACAAAGGTGCAGAAATCTCTTATTTCAAGGCCTCACACAGAGACTTGTTTCACTCTTGGCCTGTTGTGGAACTGGCTTATACTAAATCTTGCTGATTGTGTTATCCATGCCTGTAGCACTCTCTTCTTTCCTTTTTGAAGAGCTCTTTGGTCATTTCTTATTTCGGTTGGTGCTCTTTCCTTTTTGAAGAGTACAGTCAGCTCCAGATTTGCTTTTCATCACCAAACCCTCTTGCTTTCCAGGTACCCAAAAATGCCAAGTGCATTGGTTTCTTTGCGAGATATAGTTCAGGTTATGATTCTATCCAGCACTTGTCTAGTCAGAATGGTAATGTTGCCCCGATGGTGTCCAAAAAGATGGGCTATCTGCATGCCCCATGTAAGGCTCTTGACCTCTGTCATGGTGAACTGCGTCTAAGAAAGTTGCCATTTCCGAAGAGAAATTATGTTTACTTTTTGTTTCTTAGCCAAGTATGTTCAGCATGTCACAGACACCTTCCCTTATGTAGGACTCCATGTGCAGAGTGTGGTCTCATCTCTGTGTGCCATTTCATCAGTTACATGAGGACAAAAAAATTGGGGTGCTATTAAAAAAAAAGGCCACATATTGTAAGTATTTCACAGTCTCACAAAAACTTTTTGATCTAATATTTTACATGTATTTTCCTTTGGGTAGTGGCTAAGCATGAAAATATTCAGCCTAAGAGGGGACTTTGAGAAAACAGTGAGGATCAGACCCAAAGATATGAGCTGGATTGCTTTTTGCATACTCAGCTATGGAATCATAGGGCACTTACACACATGCAGGGGGGCTGCTCCGATGCATTGTAATTCCAGTGCATCGGAGCTGACTCAATTCATCAAGTCTGCTGAAGCGTGGAATTTACTATGGTCTAGCAGACTCCAGCATCATGTGTATCAACATTCCCAACCTGAAAAATAGGGGTGGGGCGCTTTAAACTGAAGCTCGTTTGACCAGCTTTAGTTCAGAGGGCCCACCGCAATTTTTCAGCGTGAGGACACTGATACTATGTGACACCTACGGGTGCTTTTTATTAGCATGGCTCTTGGAGCTATGCTAATTAAAGCACCCCCTGCCTCCCAGAGCATGTTTATAAACACCCATAGTGCTAATGCTATACATATATAAAAACAACATAAGATTATGAATTTAAAGCATAAAATTAAGTACTTAAGGTTTTCTTACCCAGATAATACATGCTTAGAATACAGTAAATTTAATATTCTGCTAGTAATTAAAACTAATGCACAAAGAGGGCTAGTTAATGTTAAGATTAAGTAAGAATCTTTAACATTTATATTTCTTAACTTTTTTATTATTCAAATTTGCAACCTTAATGTTTCATTAGACTAAATTTTGGCTTTTAATTTCCTCTTAACTACATTTAGGGCAACAAAATCAAAGGGCTGCTTGTGGAGTTTTAGAGTTGTACTTGGTGCAAGTCAGTAGTGCTCTATATCCAGTCATATCAAGTTAAAGGCTGACAGAGATTTCATAATGTGCTCATGAAAAAGTGAATGATTAGTCCTGTGCAATGTCACTATTATTATTATTTTCACATCTAATGTTGTTTCTCTTCATTAATATTAAAGTGGGTTTTATTTTACTTCAGGGGACTATTATAAAATGGATGTATTTTTTGTATTTGCTTAAATAAATTGTTCAGATTGTCTTCAAACTTAAATCACCAATGGGCAGACACCAAGAACAATAAGATTTGAGAAAGAAGGGAACATTGAGAGAGTTAAGAGCTATTAAAATCAGGTGGCTAGAGTCGAAATGGTGTTAGAGTCTTGGTTCTGACACTAGTGCTATGAACGTGCTAATTTCTAGCTGTCACTAGAGTACATTTCTTTCAGACTGCAGAATCCAAAAATAGGTGCCCTGTCCCTTTTGCTTCCAGCTAACTTCTGTAGTTTCACAGGTCTTCCATAGAAGGTACTTTTCTTAGATCCATCTGCCTGATAGTTTATTCCACACGTCAGGAAAACTTGTATCGAAGTTAAAATTTGTATTGCTGATAATTAATAAACAGCATATCCTTCATTGTCCAGCTTTGCATGAAATTTAGTAGGTCAAACTAAATGTATTAACATTGGTCTTTTACAAATTCTTCTTTCAGCCTAAATTGCTGTCTGCCAACTTGTACCCTGACATTCCATGAAACATTCATATGTGGGCCCACACTACATACACACTGAAAAACACTTTAAAGATGCAGGAATTCAATACTGTATGCAGAGCCCACTAACATTGGCACAATCTAGATATTTTTTTGCATTTAAAATCTCTCTTTAAAAGGCAAAGCAACAAGAGGCTTATTTTCTTAAGTTGCCCTCCACTCAAGCTAATATGAAAAGATTAGAGAACTTGGATTATCCTAGATCATTGTAATGAAAAGGGTCCTGCATCCCTGCAGGTCAGTCTTAACTTGATTCTGTTGTTTAAAGCAGCTTGAAAGAACCCACTTCATTTCTTGAATGGATTGCTGTAATTTTTTATCTGAAGAAAAACAGGGAATTTTTATTTCTTTTTTGTACAACAAACTAACCCCTTATCCTGTCAAAACTAAATAAACTAGGGGCAGCAGATGTTCTAGGATTGCACAAGGGGCAAGATAAAATCTCACAGGGGAAACATCTACGCCTACTGTCCCTTTCTGCGCTAACCAGACTTCTCTAGGGAATTGCGTTTGCCAGAAAAGTTCCACCAGGAAATCACCGTGATAATAAATAGTGGAAATCTAGACAACTGGATAGGAAAAAAATTCAGGATACATTTTCTTTTTCTTAAAAAAACCACAAGCTAATGCATCAGTTTTTCTAGAAAAAAATGTAAAAATCAGTTAAAAAAAATTCTTCCCAAATTAGATTCTTTTGATTCCAGAAGTGATAAGAAATCTTGTTGGTTAACTGCATTGCTATGGCTTCATAATTAAGGTTGAGCTTAGTTTTGCTGCCACAGAACGTATTCATTACCTCTTTACATATGGAAAATAGTGTATCCTCTCAAAAAGCTATTTACTTAGAAATTTTCTGACAATTTACAAGCAAAACATCATTTTAAAAAATTTCATTAGTTAAATATATTTTTAATGAGTCCTTGAAGCAGTTTTTTTCTATAAATGAAAATTCTCCAAATGCCTTCTGAATATTTCCATTTGTAGGCTGTAGCACTGCCAGCACCCAGCTGAGGATTTTTGCTTAATAGGGAGGGTCTGCTGGAGAATCCATGGACAATTCTGCTGGTACAAGGAGTCAGGTCCCAATTACCCTTTTGTTACTTCTATATCCCCAAAAGTGCAGCAAGCTCAAAACATGCGCAGTGTCCTGGGCTTTTTCCTCCTGGTTTTATTTTGATTCTGTCCTTCAGAGGCTTTCTGCTTTTTACATAGTACAGAGTTCTTCATTCTGAAGAATGGAAAGAGAAATTATACCCATTGAACACTGACATCATCTAGCTGCCCCACAGGAGTGACAGGTCTATCTCGCATGTCTCTTCTGATAGGCTCCACCAACCCAGTCAACCTGATAGGGCGGTGTTTAAATCCACTGAGGTGCCCTGGATCCCTCTGGGTCAGCCTCATTCAGTGCCAAGGATCCAGAATCTGTGGCATATTACCAGGGTCTTGGGTCTCCTCACGATGAACTTGTTTTAACACTGACATCCCAGCTTTGACAATGTAGTGCTGAGATTCGACTTTCCCTTTGCAGACGGCCTTCCTTTTGACATCAGTAGAGCTCTCCACTTGTCATGTTTCCAGCAGTTCTAACTATGGCCTGGAGCAGCCTTGCAGGGCTCTGAAGTCTTTCAGCTGGCTTCTGTAGACAGAGAAACTTTGAGTGTTGAAATGTTCTTGCATGGAAATCTTGGAAAATCAGTCTTCAACCCATTCTCCTGAGTCATTAAGTCCAGGCCTTTTGAGCCAACTCTGTCATATAGACCATTTCACAAACTGATTGGGCTCCATCTGAAGCTAGTAATTAATTCTCATTAAGTGTTCCACCTTTCATTGGCTCCAAAAATGCCTCCGATGTATAATCTGAGGTAAAGTCCATATTTTATAAAGGTAAGGTTGCCTTTAAATTTCTGGAGTCTAAATGCTGACATCAGTGGTTTGCTTCTGAAATCTCTTCTTCTGTCATCTGCCAGTCCTGGATTGTTATATCTGCGAACTGGCTCTTACCTGTAAAGTCAACTGCATATTGATACCCCCACGTACAGGGATTTTGGCAGCTATTCTGGAAACAACATTGCTTTTGGCACTGAAGATTTATTATGATTAAAGTCGGTCTCTGGGTGCCATCTCCGTTGTGCTTTAATCTTGGAACCTCTTCTTTTGCAGTGCCAGGAAAAGTTTCACCCTCTGTTTGGATGTACCAAGCAATCTGCTTTAAACCTCAAAAATGAAGGTTCTTGTACTGTTTTAAGCTTACTGGAACTTAAGTATACCAGTAGAGCCAGTGCCCAATGGGAAAACACTTAATTTGTGAATCTGGGATTTCCAGTGAAAAGTAAGAACACAAGTGCCTCGGGATTGTTGGCATGCAATGCTATTCTTCATTCAGTGCGTGAGAACTGCTGCTTGTAAGATGACATTGGCATTGTACCAGCTCTGTTATTAATCCAACTGGCCACAAGTATCCACAAGATACTTCCCTCATAAGGTAATAAAATATAGAGAGAATCTTGCATAAGGCAAGATGTGACTAACACCAAATTTATCATTACATTTAGAAGTTATTCTTTGGCTTATCTGTGTGCATAATTCATTTTATTTTTTATTTGTTGCCTTGGCCTTTGAGGATTCTCCTTGTAGGCAGATAGAAATTACCATGCCACATTGCACCAGGGTTTAGCTATTCACTATCCCACAGCAGCCAGTGGCTAGAACCAAGTGTTCCAGAGAAATAAGAAAGAAACCATGAAATAAGCAATTTTGGAATAACTTGCCCATGGGGAAAGTTCTTGTAATCCCCGATACTTAGAAGACGCAAGCTGGAATCCTGGTGCATGAGGATGTGTATTCCTTCCAAACTTCTGGATTTTATTGTTATTTAATCCTTTCTAATATAACTCTGGAAATTTTAATCCTCTCCAGGAATTATTGATGATTTGGGGTCATTCCTGCTCTCTTTGAAGGTATTCTGATGTTAGTGAGTTTGAAGCAAGGGTCTTGATGTCATTTGAGACTTACTGCTCTAACAAGTCTCTCTCACAATGCAGGTCTAAAACTTGTGACTTATGTATAAAAAGAAAGATCTGAATGTGGGTAAAATGAAGCTAATGTGCAGGGAGATCTCTGTTTCTTTACCTGAATGGGGGAGCGAGGGGGAGGGGAATGCAAAGATTGCATCTCACCTCATGGCTATCCAGGTTGCTACTAGGAAGGTGAAGATCCTATCCCTGGACCCTTGCGAGGAATTTATGCTAGCTGCTGACTAGTGAGTGCCATACATTTGAAACTTGCCTCTCAAGTCCCACTCTAGCCTCTGGGAGGAAGAAGAGGCATTCTGTCCCTTTCTCTATTCTCCAGCTGCCTTTTTCCTGCGATTTGGAAGGGGGATCTCTACTGATCTATCCCTCCTTCTGTTTCATTTGCTTTGTGAGGAAAGGATAGAAAGATTCTTGTTCATCTTTAGTGAAAGCTGCCATCTGTGGTGGTGCATTCAGAAGGTATGAGCTCCGTGAGCCACTCCAACTACCTTTCCTATCCAGAAATGAATAATTGATTCTATTGAGTGTCACAAGAAAATCATTTCAGTGTAGCTGAGCATCAAGCTTAGAGTATACTAGAGCCAGGGTGCTCAACCCCTGGCCTGTGAGCCTCTAGGGTCCCTACAAGTTCAGAAATTTGGGGGCAGGGGGAGCAGTGGCAGTTAATACTTCCGCCTCCCCCACTGCCTAACTGCTAAGTCCCATGCTGCTGGATCGGGGCCAGGCCGTGCCTCTGTCCTCTACCTGGCCATGCATTGCCCATCTGGCCCATGAGGCAAAAAGATGGAGCACCACTGTTCATGAGTGATCTGTTGGCCAGGATTGTGATGAGAGTAGTGACATTTGTATTGTCTTGTAAGGAACACATTTTAAGCTCTCGCAAAATTTCCATTTAAGGGAGAAACAGATGACAACCTTGAGATGGTAAAGACAGCTAAATCCTGGTGTGGGAAGCTTGTTTCTTCTTCAGCTAGCTAATGCTCCAAGAGTATTTGCAAAATGAGAAGATTGTACTCTGGCATAGTCTTTTAAGTGGAAACTCCTTCCTTGGGACTTTCAGAATTAGGGCACAGTGCTACATTTGTAGGTGTGTATTGAAGATGAGTGGATAAGTGTTACAGAGAGCGTTTCAATCTTTGTGGGAACTTGTCTAATAGTAATATTGATGCATATGCTCAGGCACTGTCTAAACAGTTTAGGGGACTGCCTGATTTTAGTGCACAGCCTAATTCTGACATTTTAGCAAATTTCTAATTGCTACATTGTTTCTTTCACCAGGTTCCTAGAATAAAGCTCACAGAAGCATGGAGGCAACTCACTGGGGTAATATCATAATGAGTACTTGAAAGAGAAATAAAAATTATCTCAAAACATTTAGTGTTGTTTTTGGGATGCAGTTGATAGGTCCCATCTGGCCAGCTTGGGGCAGTGAATTATTGATGGCAGAACTTGCTCCTTGTGGTCACACCTCGCAGGAGATGGCAGGTCACAGCCAGTAGGTAATGGTTAACATAACTCTTAAGTGCTTCTTGTCCTTCTCTGAGGCAATGCAGCTTATTGCACACTTCTTGGTGCCAGGGGCCATATTTTGCTACATTTTTGTACAGTACCTTTTGCTGTGGGCGTCACAGTGCTGTTTCTATATAAATAATGACAATCTTTACCTTAAAAAAATGGATGTAGATTGCTTCTGAGAACATAACCTTATCTGTACATGACTTCTTTATGGTCCCAGTTGCCAGAATATCTGTGACTGTACCCCTTTGCATGAGGGGCTCTGTGATGATCGTGAACATGAGAAAGGGGTTGACTCAGGACATTGTGATGTTCTTTAAAGGCTGCTTCTGATTAAAACCAACTGAAGATGACAGGCTTGGTAATTGGAGTCTGTTTTTGATTTCTGTGCCATTCTTCATATTGGCAATCTTCCCATTCTTAATATATCCTATGGAAAACCCAGAAGTGATAGAGTATTTGTGATAGTCACCGTGCTGTGTGCTGCTGCCTCAGAGCCATGGCCTTGCATTCACAAAAAAGGAGAAGGGCCAGGAAGGACAGGGGTAGAAATCCTTCCGCTCTTGTGAAATTGCTTCTTTTGAGTAGGAGAAACTAAATGTACATCTCTGATACTGCAGCACGAGACTGTTACTTGCACCCAGTAAATGTGCATTCTGTATCTTGTCTTTTGCTCTTTCTTTCTCCAACAATACATATTAAAATAGCATGGTCCTTAATTTTTCAATGTAAATACATGTATTTGAATTATTCAGACATATTTGTGTAAGCTGTGGTGTATGCATCAACTACCTTTGAAGACTTAGTCTGCTGCTGAAAAAATGAAGGTCTTTTCCTGATCTTGATTCCTTTATGTGCTTGAGTTAAATTTCAGTTGTGAAGGCAGGCAACAGTTGTTGAACTGTAACTCTGGATTTCTTTACTTGTGTGTTCAAATGTCTGGCATTGCAATAACTTAATAATCTTTATGGCTTGGCCCAAAGCAGGAACTCATTTTGTGGGCTTTGTGAACACCAGTGAGGTATGGGACTAGGTATCTGCATCCTTTGAACAAATAGTATCTTTCTCCCAGTGTTGGCTTAACCTGTAAAGATGGTTGTTAAGGTAATGTGCCTATGAACAATGCACTTTTTGTTCCTAGGCATTAACTAATAAAAGAAACACGGCATGAAAATACTTTCTCTGGAATATTTATCAGACTTGTTCATGCTTTGCTTTAGGCTTCTCTTTGCCGCCCTCCCCTCCCCCCATATATGCTATTGAAGCCTATAGCAGCCAGTCTGCATGACACAAACTGTACTCCTAACGTAGCTCCACTGAGGGTATCTGCAGCTAGAAATAGGATTGCAGTAGCTCCAGATAACTTGGGTGATGATGGCAATGAAGATGTAGTGACATGAACTTCAGTTTGCAGTAGCTGCTGAAGTATCCAGAATCCCTAGCAGACTTGTTTCCACTGCGCACTGTGCTACACATTTATTTGTTCTTGTTCCCCAAAGTAGCTAGACCACAGGCAAGGTAGGTTTGCCTGCCTCTGCTGCATTCACGTATCCCAGTGGGAGTGTAGACATACCCCAAAGGTAGCAAAGGTGGTAGCAATTGTATAGACCAGGGCTGTCCAATTTTTAAGTGGCTGGGTACCACGCACAGCACAGGATGCACCACCATGAGCCACAGGCCTCCTGGGTCTCATGCAGCATGGATGCCTCCACGCTGCACTGTGTTTCCGGGGTGCTCTGGTCTCACCCTCAGCTCCCTACCTGCAGGCTCCCCCAGCACCGTAGGCTGTGCTGCATAATGCTGCACCACTCCCTGACACAAGGCAGGAAGTAGAAGCTGGAGAAGGGAAGGGGATCCCAGAGACCCCTTTTGTTAATGCAGCTGGAGAAATGGGGAGAGTGACAGCCAGGGATGAGTCCAGTGGCTATAGATTAACCCCCCATAGGCCACATGTGGCCCATGGGTTGTTGGACAGCCCTGGTGTAAACCATGCACCAGCAGTTTCGCTACTGTCTTGTCCATTCCTGGACAAAATAGGACTAGGTGACATAGTTCTAAAAATGCTTTAGTCCATGTGGTCTTTTCATAGTATCTAACAAAGTAATCTGTTGCCTATGAAAACTTATTCCTCTCTGAACTTATATTCTCTAAGATACTGTCTTGCCCTCCTTCTGCCTGGAAGAAGTATAACTACATTAATTCAGCATGGTGTTGTGCATGGGTTATTCAGACCTGTGAAGAAACAGCGCTTTTTAGTCCACGTGCAACAACATTGTGCTAAGGCAGCTGTATTGCTTTTGGCTCCAGAAAGAGTGCAGGGTATCCCTGCAAAGCACTGCCTTGAACCATACAGGTATACCACTTATCTCCAAGACTTGCTTGGCCGCTTTTGTTGAATTATTTCCCATATTAAACTGGACTTTAGAGGGAAGGATTCATTCTGCACCCCTGGGGAGCAGCCTCTCTTCCTTCAACTCCACTTTTATCCTCTGTGAAGCTCATGCTGTCCAAGCTGAAATGTTCCTTTCATCTCTGGGAGAAGCCTTGTTCTCAGAGTAACTGCAGAATTGATGTCCTACTCAAGTGTTGCATAACTAGAATATGTGCAATGTGCTTTGCAGGTTCTGGAGAGCACCTGATACTACTGGTTTCTGTGCTTTGAGATGTTCCTTCCACCTCTTTTGTTTTCCTACTTGCAAAGTGGAGTTAAAGTGGTTGCCTCTATATGTGCTTTACTGCGGAGTAGACTAATTATCTCTGCAGTAAAGTGTCACACTCTATACGTGTGCCAGTATTAGGGCGTAGTAAATTAATTAACTCTGCCATAAGATAGTACTGTTGGGGTCAGTACTATCTTACAGCAGAGTCATTTACTGTGCTGAAACGCATGTGAAGATGCTAACAGCTGGGCAGAAATTGCACCTGAACAACCCAAGCAGCAAGGGGCCAGGCCTCTGCCTGCCATCTACCCACATGACTACATATTTGGCACTCTCGTGCCCTAGCCAGCCCCTCCATCACCTAACACTGCCACCCAGAGCCCGGGGCTGATCCTCCCATGCCTGCTGCCAGCCCAGGTCTGCTTCACCCTGGCTCAAAGTGCTGCTATCCCAGGCACACATCTAGATGCTGTGCCCAGCCAGCGCAGCCTGCTCCTGAGTTCATTGTATCTCATTAATCTCATGTGTAGATGCACCCTCTGTGGCTTATTCAGTGACCTGGCTTTCTCTGCTTTCCTATATCCATGTCAAACTTGAGTGGATCCAGTGCTTGAGTCTTCCTGCTCCAGTCTTCCTGCTCCAGTGCTTGAGTGAACTGAGTCTCCAGTATCTGGCTGCAGATTTCTTAGGGTTTGTCATATCCTTTAAGTTAGTACTGTGCTTTGCCTGCAGGTGAAGCAGTCTTATCCATTTGTATTTCCTTTTTAGGCTGAGAGACTGCATTCATTACTTGGCTGTCATTCTAACCCTGCCCCCTCCACCCCTACCCCACACACACGTCTTAGTTTCATGTCTGTAACAGGGTGGTCTCCTTGTCAGATCTTCACCAGCCACCCTGCTCCTGGGGTAACTGCCCACTTTGCTTTCCTGCTATGCCTTGATGGAAAAATACGAAAGTTGTTACTAAGGCGGCAGGCTACCCATTTATCGCCCTGCTGACAAGGGCCTAATACCCACTCCGACCACCCCTCCACAGGTCCCCTGCCTCGCAGATGGTACTCTGGTGTTACTTCTCCAGCCTACAGCTGGAGCAAACTGGGCACACAGTTGTAGCACTTTTCTACAGCCCCAGAGGGCCACTCATACGCTACTCCTCTCTCAGCGGGGTCCCACTCACTCCGCTCTTCTCACCCAGCCTCTTTCATACTGCCCTCTCTCAGGGGCCACGCTCATCCCTCCCAGCATCACCGGGCTTTGGGCTCATCCTCGCCTTGGTCAGCCCTGGCACAGTCTGTTGGGGGTCTCCCACTACCCTCACCTGAGCGATTCTACAACTATAGGCCTATTTCACTCCTGGCCCCTTGCTGGGCCACTGTGCCTCTACGGGGCCACCTCATTTGCCCCCACTCACGAGGCTGCTCTGTTTGTCGTCCCTCTCACTCAGGGTCTCACTGCTCATCGCCAGGCTTTCCCCTGCCACCTGGGCATGGCCCCAGGTCCTTCCTCCAAACTGAGCTCTATCTCAGGGCTCCTTAATGAGCCCTGGGCTCCCCCTGCTCGTTAGAATACCACCGGGATGTGGAGCTGGGGTTAAGATGCCCCAGCCCACTTTTCACCAGGGAGGTAGCTAGCCTGGCATTTACTGAGGGCTCCCATGCCACTAGGAGCCCCACCAGACCACCCTTTGGCAGGGTGAAATTTAATGTCTTATCCAGGACAGGGGGTCACCTCCACCCCAAAGCCCCCGCCTTTACCTCCTGACCAGGCCAGAGCAGCCTCCCAGCCTGATGTTTCTTCTTCCTCCAGCAGCACACTGCAGCCCAGCTTATATCCCTGAGTCCAAAATGGCTTATATCCCTGGGTCCAAAGGTCCCCTGCCACAATGTCCTTGTAGAGCTTTGTGCCATCAGAAGTGGTGGAACCTTGTTGTTTAAATTTACGTAATCCACTGTATTCCCTTGACAAAAGAGATTTGGCTTAGCTCTTTTGGAGGGCTGGATTTATTTAATTCTTCAGTGTAAGGTAGGAAGTGGTATGCTCTGATGAAAAGGTAACTTTTCTCGTGGTGGCACCACCAGAGTTCTGATGCCAAACTCGTAAATGCTGGTTGTGTTTGGTTTTTTCCTATGATAGACAACTACAGCTTCTACTTTCAAAGAAAATAGAAGACACAAGCATTTTTCATCTCTTAGTGCTCTGTCTCTGAAGGCCATGGGTCTGTGTAATGGAAACTTCCTGCTTGCACATAAAAGTGCTGTGCTGTCCCCGGACTAGGTTGTAGCCTGCTGCCAATATACATTGTAAAACATAATTAATTTAGTTTTTACATAGTATAGTATGAAAAGTTGAAAAAAGGCTGTTTAATCTATATACTCTAGCCTGGGTTATTGTGACCACCTGCATGGAAGAAGTTAATAGTAAACAAGGTTTCTTTTTTCAGTTCATGTTTTCGAAAGTATTTCTCAGGTTGGTACCTGAGTTTGTTTCAGAGAGCTCAGATTTACTGCATTCAGACCCAGATCTTTACCTGCTGCTGCCTTTTCCATTACAGTGTGATAGCTGAGTCTGAGAGATTCATTGTTTCCTGATTAGGTTCACAGGTATTTTAAACAGCTTGGTTTATGAATAAGATTTATTTTTCCTTGTTAATGACCAGCCCTGCAAACTCGGCTTGGAGTCTGACAGACGAACTGACTTTAGTCCCTTGTCGCGCTGGGTCTGCAAGCTAGATTCTGCCTCCAGCCACATGTCTAGTTCCATTGTCTCCCATAGGTTTACTCAAATGTAGGTGTTTGAAGTTAGCTCTGGCTGTACAGGATTAAAAGGTGTACAAATTGCTTGTTGCAAAAGTCAGGTTTGACTGATGCTTCCGGGGCAGATCTGGGGAGCAAAATAGTGCTATTTTCACACTTAGAGCAGAGCTATGCATTACAGCAACAGTTTCCTTATTTATCCTTTATAATATGGATGTACATGGTGCTTATGTAAGCTGGTAATTCATAGTAGTGGCAAGAACCAAGGAGGGTGTGAGCTCACACAGGTGCACACTTCAGTGCAGAGTTTGGTCAGTGTATTGTCACATGGGCCCTCCAGCAACTGCTTAGTGTTCTTGTTTTTGGATTTTGCACAGCACTGCCAGCTCACCTCAACCCTGACCTACAGCTTCCTGCTGTTTCAGTTCTGAGCTTCCAAAAAATGTTGTAGAACCACTTTCTTGGGCCAGCTTGTCATCCTTGTTGCAGTGGCCATTCTGGAGCTGCATGCCTGTTCCAGTTCTGCTCCATAACTGCATAGGCCCTGTCCAGGGTGCAATGGACAGAAAAAACATCGGTTTTTGTCTCAGAATGAAATATAGTAGAGTAAGGCTTAAGCTTAGATGGATGTGAAGCACATTTGGGTAGATGTATGAAACAATGATTGCTTGAGTGGGTAAGCCTTTTGGAAAAAGGTGGGGGGAAATGTGACACAATAGATGGGTCTTCTGGTTACAACCGTATTCCATGAAGCTCTTGCTTTTCACCCCAAGGTTTCTAAAATGGATTGTCCTCTTCTTCCTACAGACAATTTCAGGTACACCTGTGACATTTGTGGGAAAAAATATAAATATTACAGCTGTTTCCAAGAGCACAGAGACCTGCATGCCGTGGATGGTGAGTACCATTTCAGGCCTTTGTTCAGTTGGGCTGGAAACTAATAAATGATACATGCTGGGGCAGATAAAGTGTGATTCATGGAAGTCAGGTGCCCCTCATAGGGTTTTACAAAATATACAACAATTCTCACTACTGAACATCAAGGCATGGTCTGCAGAGAGACTTCACATAGGCTAATAAGAACCTAGACTGTCTGGGTGGGCCACGTGCTAGGACCTGTAGGCTCAGCAAGCCATGCCTTTGTATTAAAGTTCATGCTTGCTGTGGATTTTTTTTTTTATCTGTACCTTAACATAAATTGTCAGGCTGGCTCTTGCCTGGCAGAGTTTGTTTGCCAGTTGTCTCTTACAGTATAGGAACCATTTTTCCTGTACCTTTTCTTGAGAAACCATGTTACAGAGGTACAAGTGCAACAGCAGTTGTCAGCTGGTGTCTGAGCCCAGGGACCTTAAGGACTTTTCCTCTTCAGTACAAACATATAAAATTACCCTAGGGGTCAACATTCGGGCTGAAACAAGCACCTGTTCCTTGCATCAGTTTGATTAGAAAATTGATGGAAGGTATTGAGTGTTTGCTTGGGTTTTTCTTTTTCTTGGGGGGGGAATATTTTTATGTCTTTTCTTCCCTCTGTACTCTTGCTAAAGCCCTGAGGGTTCCAGGTTTTTATGCACCTTTTCCTCTAGCCCTCCTGAATGAACCAAGGTAGCACCAGGCTATCACTGCTGCTCCTTACTCTGCCAGGGAGGTGGGACAGGGAGCATTTGTGACCAGAATGTAGCAACATGCTAGTGCCCAGAATTGCTGAAAACATGTCAAATTTTCTCAAACGTTTTTGCTCTTTTTCTTTTTACTGAAATGTTTGGAATGTTTAGACCAGCTCTAAGGGCAACAAGCATGTGCTGGCACCCCACAGCCCTCCAGGAATCTCCTTTGCTCATGCAGGGTAATGGAAATGGAGCTAATGGAATGGAAAGCTACCATTGGATTAAGAGTGTTTCCTCATGCTTGAATTGGGTCTTCCTAGCTGGAGCTCAGAGAGCCCTACTCAGGGCTTCCAAAAAGCTCAAGTGTTTTTTCAAACTGGCTACCACTTGCATCTTGCTAAGACACCGCTTGCCTAGATGCGTTTGAGCAATTGGTTGTGTTTCAGTAGATACAGATGTGAGTGGTGTGCATCTGATGGTCATGGTGATCAATGTGGGTTTGCGTCAGTGTTAGAACAAAGGCCTTGAGGGTCTGTGTACACTAGGGCTGGGCATGCTCAGGTATTTCCCTGTGTGAATGCTGCTTGGGAGAGGAGGGAGTGGGACAGGGGAGCCTGGCTTGTTCTGTGGTGCTGAAGTATGCTGAACTGGCATATGAAATACAGGAAGAAAGCAAGGCCATTTAAGAGGATTTAATTTCTGTTTTGTTTCTTCCCCCCCTTCTTCTATTCTGTGTTAGTTTTTAGTGTGGAAGGGGCCCCAGAAAACCGGGCAGGTAAGCGCAGATCCTTTGTGTGCTTTATTTCAAAAACCTGTTCAAGTATTCAGTAGGTCTCCGGCACCATGGGTCTGGTTCTACACTCATAACAGCCGGTGGAGTTTTGTCACTGATTTCAGTGGGAGCAGGACCAGTCCCTCAGTGTGTAGCAATGTTACATAGAGCCAATAGTTTGATGCCCAGCCCTATTAGATACCAGGCTTTTGTCGTACATGCAGTTGATCTGTACTTCTGAAAATCAGAGAAACAAACCATGAATGCTTTTTCAGTAGTCTAAACTTGTTTGTTACATAAATAAAATTACTACCTAAAACGGATTGAGTTCTGATTGGTTACTGGACGTGCTGTGAGATGGTTATACAGCATCACTGGTCAGTATTTGTTAGCTGACTCTTGTTGTCTACTTCACTACACCCATTTTCAAAAGAAAGGAAAATCTGTAGTTGAGAAGCATGCTGGGAAAATGTCAGCAAATAGAAATCAAGCGTTGAAATATTTACATTATTTCTCTGATTTTTGATTTGTCTTCAAATTGTGCCATCGGACTAGAATGGGTTAATAGCTGTCTGGGAGGGCATGTGGAAGAGGAGCGACAAGTCCAAAACTCAGAAGAAGATGTTGTTTAAACCTTGTGTTTTTGTTACATGTGACAAGTTGAAATGTGTATGACCAGGTGCATTCACCATCTAACTGCATCAGGAAAGCCTTGGGGTGTTGTCAGCTTTCTGCTGGTTCTGTTCTTTTGCAGACCCCTATGACCAGGCAGTCATAGCACCTGACGAAGTGAAAGAAGAGGAGCCGGAACCGTTTCAGAAGATTGGTCCAAGTATGCTTTATAATGGAGTTTTGAAGGTTCAAGAACATGGCACACAGTTTGAAAGCTGGCATTTGCTAAAGGGTCTGGGTGACAATGGGAGATCAGCATGTTACAGGAAGATATTGAAACTCTAACGATGTCAAAAAGTGTATTTCATTTCAAATTAGTTCCCATCTCCTGCAGCCGCACAGCTGGAGAAATGTTTTAAGCATGGGCAGAAGTTACCTTGGTTATAAGTTTGTTCAGGGTCCAGGAAACTTGAGTTCAGCCTTTATGCAAGTTCTCCTCTTGTTTGCATTTGATTTAAGTATAAATGGTGCCTTTTGCTGAGGGGTGCGGCATGGGTGAAAGGTTCTCACCTTTCACCTTGGCTGAGTACACACAAAACCTAAATTGGGTCATAGAGGAAAGGGCGTCCATCTCATGCTCTAGCAATTGTTTGTCTGCTCAAGGGCTCTACCAATAAAAGTGAACAGGGCGGGGGGCTGTGGATCAGGATTCAAGCACTTTGGCAGAGCTATTTGGGGTTAGGGCCAGGACTGCAGTAGCCAGGCTGCTGCAGATGGGGTTGTGGCATATTGGCAGAGTTGACTGAGGGACAAGTGTCAGTCTGCACATGCTTGCATGCTGGGAGATAGGCACACTAATTAGAATAAACCAAAAAAAGAGGTTAACTTCTGAATTTGTGGTTCTATACATTTCTGCATTTCCTGCTTGAGGTTAGAAGGGAAGGTGGTGAAATACTGATACTCTGTGCTATTTCCAGTGCTAACAGAAGCAGGAAGTACTGCAGGTATCTCAGGAAAAGTTCTTCTCCTCAGATTTCCAGCCCACTTTTACAGTCCCAAATGAGTTTAGGAAATATGAATCCAAATCAACCCCTCTGGTTGCATATTTGAATATTCTGAGGTTCATCCATGACTGTCTGTCACTATTGCTGTCACATAGGAGAGAGGAACCGTGTTCCCCTGGGTAGTGCTTGAGATTGGATTTCTCCCTTGTTTTCTCTCTGATTCATTGTATGATTTTTTTACAAGCCACTTAACCTGGCCATATATGCTGTTCTATTTAGATTTTAAGGCTGTGTCCATTACCATAAAATCCGGTTTTAGCAAGAGAAAAGGTGTGTGGGTTGTGGGAGGGATGTGGCTTTGAACAGTGTTTTCCAGTATACAAGTAAAATGCTCTATCAGTGTGATTAGTCATTCTAAACCTTTTTATTTAGCACTTAAGTTCAGACTTAAAAAATACGTAAGTAATTATGCAAGATGATGGTGGGTTCCTTTCTGATTGATTCTTTGTTTCATCTTTGCAGAAACTGGCAATTATACGTGTGAATTTTGTGGCAAGCAGTACAAATATTACACTCCCTACCAGGAACATGTGGCACTGCATGCACCTATTAGTGAGTATCCTGCCAGAAATCTATTTCATTATGGAGTATGATTTACAATGGTTGGTAATTAACAGTAGGGTTGCACTAGTAAGACGTCATTCTTATGGATTCTTCTATTGCACCCAGTGAGAATGCAGCTGGTGATGGGCTGACTAAAGCAGCATAAAGCAGAGATGGGGAAAACTCTTAAAGGGAAACTGTTAAAGTTACTAAGACCTATTATTTGACCTACCTTCTTAACTGCCTATTTGAAAAAAAAATCCCCAAAAAACCCTATAGTTACTTGTGTGGATGTTGCAGCTTTGTTTCCATGTCTTTTTTAATCTAAAAAAACCCCCTGTCCCTGCAAGTGCATGCTCATGTATAAATCAGTGTCCAGCCCTCCTCAACTATCCTAAATAACAACTGAACATGCATACTGTGGAGAAATTCTTTTTGATGAGGAGGCAGATTTTTCTTTTAATCTTCCAAGCAAAAAACACAGACAGTGGGTGCATCTGCCTGTTCATTAATACACTTTTGCCTACTGTGCTTTAAATTTAGTACCGCTAATGTGAGGTACAAACTAAATGCACTTTAGGCTTCCTTAATGCACAGTAGTGAAAGTGCACGCGTTTCTAGTGATGCACAGTAGCCTAATTTAACTGTGCATTAGTGTAGTAGCATGGTTTTTGCCATGATGCCCTAATGTGCAGTAAAATAATCTACTACTCATTAAAGTGCACGTGTAGACATGCCCACTGAGTACAAAACAGGTTTTGAAATCATAAGACTCACCATGGCACTTTACTTTGAAATCACAGTCATAAGATGTTTGTGCCAGGGAATCTTGGCAGACATTAAATTTGGTAGGCAGAATAGTCACAGAAAGGGGAAGTTACAGGCATCAGTTCTATATACTTCGCATACAGACTTCTAGGGAGGCTGTGCAGGGAAATTCCCATTACATTCATTCTGGCAGAGGTTGGGAGGCAGGTTTCGAACACTTTAATAATATGTAGGGAACACCCTTGTGCTTTTTTCCACATGCCTATCTCACGGTGCAGCATGGCACTGTACTTTGGTTTTGATGAGCAGTGGCTAATGCAGCTGCTACTTTTCTCGCATCTGTCCATGCATCAGCACCATAGTAATCAGAAGATGGATATGCACAGCTCTAGAAATAGGATTTGGGTAGCTGCTCACCCACAACCAGCAGATGGAGCTCACACCCTGTTTCACAAAAATCATCACCATAGTTGTTAGCTAGGTTTTAACTTATTATTTTTAATTGCGTCAATTTTTTTTTTACACACTATATAGAAATAAACTGGGGACATTGTCCACCAACTCACACTTTTAAGGTAGGTCAAATGTTATTGGTTCTTAACAGCTTAGCAGTTTCCGTGCAAATTCTGGAGCATTCAGATAATTTAATTTTCACAATAGTGGTGCAAAATAGAGAAGCACTGATCATCTCTGTCACTGCTTCCTCAGAATTGATGTTCTTAGACCCCATTAACATGAGGAAACTGATTCATTGCTCACATTTTGTCCTCGGAAACTGTTCTTCTCTGGGCCCTCCTACCCCCAGCAATTGGAGAAGGACATGGTTTTTTAGACTGGGCTAGACGGACATCTATTGCTGACAGTGGTTATCAACAAAAAGTCAGTTTCTCAGTGAATGTGGAGGCTCAGATTCAGGGCCCTGGGATCCCCAGTGAGAAACCAAACACAGTAACAAGGAAAGACTTAATACTTGCTTTAAGTAAGGAATATTTACCATATGGCTTTATAATGGAAAATCTGGTCAGCAAGAAGTCTCACCTTCCAATAATTATTATCAATAATAATAAAAAAGGGAACTACCATTGTTGATATCTCTCCATCCTCCCCTGTCCTGATTAATAATATACAATGGCTGCTGGTTATAGCCCAGATTGTCCAGAAGGAAAAGAAAGATCAGGTTATGCTTAGCACGTAGGTTTCTGCATGAAGAACTGCTAGGGTTCAGATGGGAAATGCAGGACAGCCCACCTCAACCCGCTCCCCTTTCTCACGAATGCAGAACAGTTTGTATCATGAGTCCAACATATAATGCAAATTCTCATGAGGTGAACCAGGATACTTCTCAGTCACTGGAATGCTGGATTCCAGAATTCATAGTTCAGGACATCCTGTGATTTTGTTGTGGCCTGCAAGGTGGATTTTAACCCATTTCACTGAGAACCAAGACAACTGCAGAGTTAACACGGGGGCTGCACAGGGAGGTTGAGGGATCAGGAGCTGTCATCACTTAGGCTAAGGCTTGCACAGTGGGAAGCCTTAGGTTCCAAAGTGGTTTCCACCTTTTGGAAAAAAGCAGAGATTTTCCAGAGCTGGCTTAAAGCACCAGTTCTGCAATTGCCTTTGCAAGGGAGGAGGCAGGGAAAAGTACCTTTGCTTACTTCTGTGCACCCCTGCAGCTGGCTAGAATCAGCAATTGCTGGGAGAGTGGCCAAATAAGTGGGTTGTAACTATTTTAGTAGATGGCTTTCATTAGCCTTGCTGCATGGAAAAAAACACATCAGTCTCTCAGATGACATCATTTTAATTTATTAAAGCTATATGTATTTATTAGGGCTGTGCAAAGCTTCAGTCTCTGATTTGATTTGGCAGAGATTTGGCCTGATTCAGTAGCCAAACCTCCGAATCCGAAAAGAAATTAGGAGACCCTTTAATCTCTCTGAATCAAATTGGAGCCCTCTGAATTGATTTGGAGAGATTTGGAAAGATTCAGCAATTTCAACATGGACACAGCTTTAAATGTTTTTTCTACCTATCTCAAAGTACCAGAAGGCTTGTGAATGCTGCGATGCTGGGGCGTATGGACTTTCCCACAAAAGCGCGGGGAGCTCCCCAGCGCAGTCGGCAGCAGACCCGGAAGTGAACCAGAAGCACTTCCAGTCCACTTTTGGGTCTGTCGGGGAGCGCCTGCAGGGGCCCCCCCACACCCTCCGGCTCAGTGACTGGTGCCTCCTGGGTCTGGGGGCGGGGCACCCGGGATCCCCCCCCACAGCTGATCACCGAGCCAGGGGTGGGGGAGCTGTGCTCCTGTGGGACACTCCATGCACCCCAGCATTGCAACGATCACGAGCCGCGCCTGCTACCTTGAGGCGTGTAGAAAAAA
Source organism: Crocodylus porosus (assembly GCF_001723895.1). Lineage (NCBI taxonomy): Eukaryota > Metazoa > Chordata > Crocodylia > Crocodylidae > Crocodylus > Crocodylus porosus. The sequence goes on from NW_017728925.1 coordinate 3,328,118, forward strand.
CATGTAAAGGTGTGTCTGTGGCTGAATCATTGATTCTCTGAATCAGCATTGAATCTTCAGATTTGGATTTGGCTGAATCGAACTGGGGACAGTGATCCAAATCAGCTAATTGAATCACTGTCCCTGATTCAGGCCAAATCTGAATCGAATAGGGCCCATTTTGCACACCCCTAGTATTTATCTTTTTCCTCTCCCATTTTTCCATGACCAGGCTAATTGTCATATAATTTATGGTGAGAAACCATGAAATTCATTTGTTGCAAAGGAAGATAGGTGAGTTAGTTGAGCAGGACATCAGTCAGGATTTTCCCTTTCCTTTCACTACTGCCTAGGCTTATCCCCTCCCTCCCCTCTCCTCACACCACAGTGCTTTGTTGTGCTCATGATCAAGTGAACTTTTGGTGCAATACATGGCATTTGACAAGCCACTTGCAACCAAGAGAGTTACAACTGAGATTTTGTTCCAAGTTTTAGTCAGTCTCTCAAGAGGGATTCATGGCACAATTGCTGCAGTAGTAACTTTAGGGGGTAGATACAGGAGACACAGCCATCAACCTGAGATGTTCTGGGTCTCTCTGCTCGAGTTCAGCTTCCCTGCTACAGTTTATTAACTTCTCTCCCTTCTCCTCCCCTCACCGTGATGCTATTTAATAAGATCCAAAGACAAGGGTTCCAATTCTGCAGGGTCTGCAAGATTTTTTGGTATGATTTTGGTCCTAACAGCTGACACAAGGTCATGAGTTTCTTTGCATTCCTGGAGACATGTTCTTCAGAAGATGGGAGCTGCTGCAGTGAGTGGGAATGATCCCCAGGGATCTCTGGGAGGAGGAAGTGTGTGGAATGAGGGTTTCATATTGCTAGAGTTGGAGGTTTCACTTTCTAAGAATACACATTCCTGTCATCTTTCTTTCACCCTATGTCACAGACAGGCCCATCTACCTACCACCTCTAAAAATTGTGCTGAGGGACCTGGTTATAACACAATTCAGAATGCAGAACATCTGGAACGTGGCTCTGTCCTGATTTGTAGATGTACCCGTAGCTGGGCGTTCATTGTGTTTGTGAGCACTGAGGCACAACTGTTCCTGGCGGTGGGAAGATTCAGGGACATGCTTGAAACATTCTTGAGGTCTCACCTGCACAGCAAGATGAACCGAACTCAACTATGTTGGGAAACAACTGTGTTGTGATTGGATCCCCTAATACAGTTGTTTTAAAAGTGTAAATGAAATCCAGTGCAAGTTGGAATTCCAGTAGGAGAAATCTTCACAGCGTGGTTTTTGGCCCGCTCTGTGGTGGTGCATGAGTGGCACCCATAAGCACTCCGTCACAAAAAGGGGTAACAAAGGTCATAATCAAGAACATAGATCAGTAGAGTAAAATAAAATTAGCATGAGCGCAGGCATCCATTGCTCCAGGAATGAAAATCAGATGTAAAAAGGGTTAAGGGAATATATTGAGCCTGCTTTTTCATCTCCACCTTCAGGGTCAGCATTAATGGACTATGGCTTGTGAGACTGCTAATGTCAAGAGGCATTTCACCACTAACTGCCTCTTTAAAAGTAATTTCTACCATGCCCCTGAAAGCGAAACTTTAACAGTCTTCGTCAGGAATTGGCCTATTTCCAGCCCATAAGATCATGGTACCTGAGAGGAGCAGGGGTCCTATTTAACATAGTTTAAACATGTCATCCCTCTTCACTGAGTAAAATCCCATTCTTGAAGATACCTTTTTTCACTAATGTAGTCTTTCACTGCCTTGCCAGGTAACATTTTTTATTCTAAAAAGCATATGGAAGATGAAATAGCTCTTGAGTTCAGAAGTGATTCCTTACATAGGCAATGTTAAGATTATTCCATCTTCATCATCCAGCCAGCCCTTTCAACCACACTTCTACTTGCCCATCTTGCAAAATCTTCTTTAAGAAACCTGATCCAAAAATTACCAGTCTTTTATCTGCAGTAAATTAAATATTTAAAAATACCTCCTGTCTTTTTGTTTTCATTTGAAACTGAGGAGTGTATTAGTTGCTTCCAGGAGGGTCATGAGAAAGAGAGCCTGAATGCATCTTTCACTCCTTTGCTCTGGCAGGCCTAGAACATAAAGATCATGTGACGAACACTAGAAAAAGAAATCACTGTGATCTTGTAGAGTCTAGACCAAACTGCAGTATGTGACACAGGCCAAAGGACTTTGCTGAGTTAGTTCCTATTTGAACTAGAGCAAATTCTTTTGGATCGTGTACAGTCTTGATTTTAGAAAAATGCCAGTGATGGAGAATCCACCAGAATCCTTGGTAAATGAGTATTGTGGCTTGCTACCCTTACTAAATTCAAACCAAATCTTCTAGCCAGTGCATATTCCTATATCATTGTCTGTTAGATTAAGGAGCCCTGTATTATTGAATTCACATTCCCCACATAGGTATTTATGGGCTGTGATCAAGTCCCCCCTTAAGCTTCTCTTTATTAAAATAAGCAAATGGAGCTCCTTGCGTCTTTTAGTTAAAAATATATTTTCCAATCTTCTAATAATTCTCATTGTCAGCTTCAAATCCTCTCCAGTTTTTCACCTTCCTTTTTGAACTATTGATACCAGAACTGGACACGGTATTCCAGAAGTGGTCCAGAACATCAAATACAGAAATATAATAAATGCTTTACTTCCATTTGTTATTTCCTTGGTTATACATGTGAGGATTATATTAGGTCTTTTGGTCATTGCAGTGCACTGGGAGTTCATGATCAAATGAATGGCCGTCAAATCCCTAGGCCTCGATGAGAGTCTGCTTCCAGAGATAGTACCCCCCATTCTGTATGTACTGCCTGCTTTGTTGTTCCTGTGTGCATGATATTTCCTTTGGCTGTGTCAGAACATGCATTGTGGTTTGCACCTAGCTTCCCAAGCAGTTCAGATCATTCAATATCAGTGACTGACCAGCCAGGCTTTTGTCATCTGCATGTGTTAACAGTGTTGGTTTTATATTTTCTTCAGGGTCACTAATTCAAATGTCAAATAGCACTGAGCCAAGTGCCAGTCCCACTGAACAAGCATTGCCAGACCGGATTGCACCCATGGTCTGTCTAGTCCAGTTGTCTGTCTCAGACAGTAGCCAGCATCAGATGTTTCCGAGAAAGGAAACCCCCAGAAGCAAACGTGAAATAATCCGACCCTCAGTTTGATCTCATTTGGTCCTTGATAGTTGAATTAGGAGGTTTTGTATTCCTTCCAATGGATCGGTATTCTTATCCATATAAATATCTTGTTCATCTGGCTGCTTGGCCTCTTGTGAGCCTGTGGTGATGAGTTCCACAGTACAAACCTCTTTTCAGCAGATGTCCTAGAGGAAGTATATGATCTTCTCTACATCCACCATGTCTTAGTGTCACAAATTAGCCCTGAGCCCTTCCTGAGTGCCACTCTGATCCCCTTCCACTGCCTCATCTGCTGTGTTGGTTTCTGTTCCCTGCTATGTGCTCCCTGCCTGATCTGCTCTGCTTCCTGCCCTATCTGTTGCTATGCAGCCACCTATCCCCTTGCCATCCTGCCACATGCCACACACACAGGCTGCCAACGATACTTGTGGCATGCGTGCCTCAGGTTGGCCACCCCTGCATTAGATTTGACCTTCAAAGATAATTTACATTTTGGTAGTCCAAGACTAGCCTGAAGCTTTTGCCACAAATACCCAGCATCCCCAAGGACTCTAGAACAAATAGCATTTTGATCCAGTCTGGTTTTTATCTCATCTTCTGGGATTCTGCATGTCCCAGCCACTCTCAGATGGGGCCCTGTCCCTTGTCTGGCTGAATCTGAAGCAGCATCCCTATTTGACTTTAAAGAAAGAAGGGTAAAGTAAGCTCCACCAGTACATCAAAAGTCTGAGGCCAAAAAATAGTTCTGTGCATCCTCAAGAAATGTCAGATTAGACCACATTTTCACTGTTGTCAGTGCAGGGAAAGAGAAATTATCTTTGAGAGTGGTAATATTGTGGAGAGTTCACTGCTTAGCTTTCACAAAGAGAGCAATCTCTAGACTACAAAAGGTCTGAGGGGCCTCCATGTTCCTGACACTGAATGGTTGGCTGGTTTCCATTGCTCTTGGTTGGAGGAGATTGGGAACAAATCAACATTTGACAGGAACAGCACCTGGAGGAAACATGGTGACACATAGGAGACCATCATAACGGACTTAACATTTGCTGACAGTGAAGCGGCACCTGAAGAGGGATTATCTGTGGGGACTGAAATGAAGCCTGGAAAGCAAAAACAAGCCTTTCACCTATTCAGATGGCTGGAGGTCAAGCAGAGCAGAAGTTTCTGAACCTAAGCTATGAGAGAACCTCCTGTAAATTCCTCTGCAGAAGCTCAGTAGCTTTTAAGAGAAATGCCACTAGATCTGTGTAGACAAAAACTGTTTTTGAGGTGTCTGCGTGCAGGTGCTTTGAATGATACACATCCCTGTCAAACGTGGGCAGGCATAAGTCTGTGAAGGGCAGCTACATATGGGTCCATATCATCTTCCAGTTTAGGATTTTGCAAATGAGCACAGAGCCCAGGGCCTCAATCAAGGCAGTGATTCAGACGTATTTTCTCCTTGCTGATTTCAGATGGCTTTGTTTTTGCAGTGACAGCATGCAAGAATTCCTTATTCAAGGTAACTGCTCCTGATTTAATAAGATCACAATAAGATTTACAAAGCAGTTGTTGGGGTCAGCCCTAAGTCTGTGGGCAGCACATAATGTCCCCTTTTGCCCTTGGGGAGGAGAAATCAATAATAGCAAGCTCCAGTTGTGGGGCTGGGTGAGATCCTTGATTCCTTACATTCCTGTCTGGCCACTGGTGTTCGGCTTCAAGAATACGTACCCAAATCTCAGCTGAAAAGAATTGTTGAGAAGTTAGAGAGATTGTTGGGTTATGCTTGCCTTTTGATACATTCTTTAAAAAAAGTCTTGGGTCTGAGCAAGCAGTGCTCTGTCCAGAAATGTTCACGTGTGTTCTGGCACCGCGAATTCCTGGTGATACTTCCTACTCACTGCAGACACCAAAGAATCTCCCTTAAAATCAAGTGATGCTCTGAGAACATATCCACAGTGATACACAACATTCATGCGTCTCACTAGCTTTTTTGACCTGAGATGGCATCCAAAGGCCTCACCTGACTCATGGGATGGTAACTGAGCCTCCCCTTCCTCAATACCATCACCCCTTATTCTTTTCAATCAGACAGATTAGACAGAAAAGAATGATAGATGTGAGTTGGTGAGATTAGTGACCAAGCTCTAGAAAGCACATAAGGCTCATGAAGCAATGTGAACTCCCCCAGATAAAGTGCTCAAGGAAGTAGATTGAAAATTCACTCTCTGTGTTCAGAGACTGTTAAAAATGTAGAGGGGAAACCTCAAGGTTCCTGTTCAAACAAATGGAGCTTCTGGATGTACTGGGTATGCCCTGCAGATTTGGTGGAGGAGTAGTAGGATTCCTGGCCTGCTTGGGTTGGTCAAGGAGCAGTTAAAAGTGTAAGTGAAACTGATAAGTTTGAGGAGTCTGTCCCTTTGGGTGAGTGGGGAAATCCTTCATGTTGTATGGGATTCAGTGGATCCACAAGTGCTGCAGGTCCCCTTGTAAGGGAGTCGTGAGCATGACTATTAGAAAGCAATCCTTCCAGAATGCACAGATTCTGAGAGCTGACTGACTGTCCAGGCACTAGTTCTGAGTGTTCATATCCAGAGTTCTCTCGATCTCCACTCTTCGTGGCAGTGAAGACACAGGCGAGCCAATCCGGCAAAAAAACACCGGCTTCAATAATCCGATGTTCCACCCTCCTGCACCGCACCCCCTCCGGTGTCCCACCGGCATCCCCATCCCAGATGTTCCGCGCTCCAAATTCTGGATCCCCAGGAAGCAAGGCCACCACAGGTACCAATTGCCTTTATACCATCAACTTTCTTAACTGCTTAGCGCCCACTCCTGCCTTGGGTTGGCTTTTGTCCCTCTTTGGACTCAAAGTCCATTCCCATCCATGGCTGTCCCAGAGAAGCCATCACCCAGAAGGACTTGAAGGGATTAACTCCTTGGCACTGTGCAAAGGATAATTAAAGTCAGCACTAGGCCTGTGTCTCCTTTCCCTAATTGTAACCCATTTGCCATTGAAATTAAACCTTTTTTTAAAAAAACATTGTACTAACTGCAAGGCACTAAAGAGACCCTGGTTCAAATCCTGGTGTCACAAACCAAGGAGAGCTTCTTGACCAAGATTTGCTTAGTGGCTTGTCAGAGTTCCCCTATCACCACCACGCCACAAGATGTTGCTTTCAGGGCTCTTGGCTGGGTGGGAAGAAAAGCAAGGCTGTGTAGAGTGCATGAATTCAAATGGTGCTTCGGGCATCAGGAGAACTGAGTAGGGATAAGCTGGGCTCCAGCAGCAAGATTCTCAGTGTAAATTTATTAGGATTGAGTCAGAAGAATCAAGTATGAATAGCTGTCCCCTTCTCCCCTGCTCCCTTGTTCCAAATAATATTGGAAATATGCATAGAGATGGAACAACAGTGCTATATGAGTGAGATATATGGTTCACATTTCCATACAATAGTGATTCATTCTCCCATATAGTTTGGATTGGCAGATATCAGACAATCTTAGTACAGGAAAATAGCTGGTTAACCAGCCTTTTAAATTTGGGACAGGCAGATGTCTGTTTAAAGCTCCCCTGAAATGTCAGGTAAATGCCCAAGATGTGCAGGTGGTTGTGGTAAAAGGCCGCTTCTTCCCAGCATTCCAAGCAGGGACAGAGCTATGGGTATTTTGATTAGGTGACATACACATCTGCAGCTACCACAGAATTGCAGTTGGTGAGTGACCTGTCTTTTTATAGCAAGAGTCGCTTGTGGGTCTGGAAATCCCTAATTTTTATTGCAGCTCCTAATCGTTCTTCTGATTTTATTACTCTTTGAGGTCTGTCCAGTTCAGTGAACTTAGGAATCTGAGCTGAGGAGCCTTTGAATTGTTTATCTAAACTTGTGACAGCTTCTTCCAGCTCCACGTCTCTTATAAAAGCAGAAAGAGCCTAACGAGGAGCCTTACTGGATCAGAGGCCAGATTCATCAGAGCAATAACTGGGAGATGTTTTTTGAACAGGAACTTTTCCTCATCTTTTTTGTTTTTGTTTTTGTTTTTGTTTTTTAAGCATGTGAATGAATTGAGTAAAAAGGACAAGTCGTCCTCCCCCATTTTGGGAGAAGAATTACATAAAACTTGATCCTTGCAGTTTGAGCTTAGAGAAGTTCATTTGAAACCCAGGGTCCCACCTCACCCATAGGGTGGCTTCAGCAGAATGCTCCATGCTGTATTTACAGACATTGTCTTGTGTGAATAGAATTGTATTGACTTCTTAACTTCTGGTACAACCACATTGGCCAAAAGTGCTCTCCAGCCAGACAAATCTGAGTAAATATCTCTCTGACATCTCAGTTAGTCCCACATGGGTCTAGGTAGGACCCAAAGCATGACAAGATGCCACCATGATGTTTGCATATCCTTCAAACAAGTGGGACAGTTTATTTTCCTAGTGTAGTTCCCTGATATTGTCCGAAGGTTTCAAGATAATTATGTTCTGTATGGAAAAAACTTCAATTATAAAGAAGCAGATCTGACATAGGAAAGACTGCCATTTGTTAATAAGTGGTGAGAGTCCAGAAAGGCATCCAAAAAGGAATATTGAATCAACTTGTCTTTCTGGATACCAATCTGCCCCTCTTTCCCCCCGCTCCCCCCAAAAAACAAAACCAGTGGTGCATTTTTTGTATACATCTTCAGAGGCCTCCAACTCACTTTCACTTGTGACCTAAGCCAGGATTTGAACCCGGGTCTCTTGAGGGAAAAAGGTTAGTTTAACCCACTTTGCCATGCAGTCCTACTTCCTAGTGTGCCACCTGAACTGCCAAGAAGCAGACCCCAGTATTTCTATTGATTATTAATCAATATTTAGCATTTAACAACTAGTCCTAGTGATAATTACTTGACTGCTGAATTGATTAGAAAGCAACAGTTTTCGCTCTTGCTTACTTTAAACAAAAAAAAAAAAATAGGAGCAGAGCAGATTTAAGAGCTTGACAAGCTTAATAGTAGTATCAGTATTTTAAGGACAAGGCCAGTAAATATATAAATGTTGCCAGTGAGGACTAATTGGCCCATGCTCATGAACCAGCAGAGGCATGCAATTTAGGTTTCTTGTGTTCAGAATCAAGCAGTCCCAGCCACGCATCAGCAAAAGAAAGCAGTGAGGCTTCTGATAGCCAGTCTGTTTATGGAAAGTCCACGGGTTAGCTGGTGCCTGAGCTTTCTGCACAGACAGTTGCTAAAGTCAGGATCTGGAATCAGTAAGTGGAATGTTCTGTCCAAATCACCCCTAAATTTCAGGTGTCTTCTCCAAAACTCCTAACCTATAAAATTCACACCACACCTGAAGAAAAATACAGCAGTCTCAGTGAAAACTGACCTGCTGAAAGCTGGTGAATTCTAGGAATGTGCATGTTGGCGCACATAATAAAAAACAAGAACGCTATATCCAGGTCTGGAGCTTTATATGCTTTGACTTGACAAGTGGAGTGTAGCTTTAAGTACGCATAGTCAATCTTTCAGTTTGCAGCAGTAAATATACTGCTTGAAATTACTATAAAAGCAAAAAAGTTTGAACAACGTAAGACCTTGCTGTAGCTTGCAATGTTCAAACTGTTCTGAGGGTTTGCTGAGTGTGAACATTAGCATGGTTCTACTGTACGTTAAAGGTGTTTATACACTCCCTCTGGGAGCAGGGAGAGGAGAGGGCACTTTAATTAGAGCAGCTCCAGAGCCACTCTAAAGTGCCTGGAGCGTCTTGTGTATCGGCATCCCTGCACTGAGCTTGATCATCGAATGAGTTTCAGATAAAGCGCCTCTGCCACCATTTTTAAGTGTGAGGACGCTGATGCACAAGATGCTGGAGTCTGCTGGAGCATGGTAATTACCACGCTCCAGCAGACTTGCTGAATTGAGTCAGCTTTGATTACAGCACATCAGAGCAGCCTCGCTGCTCCTGTATAGGTGCCCTTTGACTCCGGATTGCTGCAGTTACTGCAGGGCTCAGGGCTGTCGCTGTCAGATATAATTGCTCCCCATATATTATGTGATGGATTTTTTGGGCCTTATCACTAGGGCTGTTGCTTAAATGTCTGGAGTAGATGAATGGCTAGGAATGTCACAGATTGGTAGCACTGTTGAGGTGGCATGCTCACTTTATGGACACACAGAGGAGGATCACCTTGCATTTGTTTCTGTTTACCCCTTAAGATGGTCTCTTGAATCCTTGTTTGTAAGTTCCCAGACAATCATTTGATCCTCCCCTGGAGATAAATAGTTTTGAAGATTTGGGGTAGGGGTGGGGAAGCAATGTCTAAAGAGGGGAATGCCAGTGATTTATGGGAATACATGAAGGAAGACGACATTGTGGTTCTGTGGTAGAGTCTTAAGAGTACCTTGGTAAGGACCCGAGTTCAATCCACAGGCCTGGTCACTTGTGCCAGAGGCTGCAAGAACTGCTCATTGCCTTGGTAGGAGCAAGATGAAGGAATGAGGGAGGGAATGCCTTTTATCACTCAGCCTCTGGCCTCTTGGGCCAGTCAGGACTGGTGTTCACAGGCTCCAAAGGAGTCCCAAAAGACCGTGTGAAAAATATCTGCTTGTTATCCCTTCGGTGAATCTGGCCCTCTGGCCTCAGAGATGAGGCATTAGACCTTTCTGCTGTATCCAGGGTCTGTTGATTACGTGGTGCAGGAGTATGTCATCTGCCTCCCCTCTGTGCAGCCCTAGATCCAATAATGACCAGTCACCATCCCGCCTTTGTTCTCCACCCAGCAGAAAGCGCTTTCAGCAGGAGAGTGGAAGGCAAAGTGCAAAACAACTTTGAAGAAACAAACAGCAGCTCCCAAAACTCTAGCGGTAAGTATGCTTGCTCCCTCCCACTGTTATTTACAATGTGCCTTTCTAGGGCAGGGAAGAAGTTGGATTAAGCTGTGATCAAAGTGGTTATTTATTTAATGACTGTATTTGTAAAGCTTTTAGGTACCCAGCGTTTCACCAAGTTATCACCTGCCTCCCCAAGGCTCCTGACATTCTGTGGCCTGTTTCGAATTGTACTAATTAGGAGAAAACGCTCAAATGGGGTCACAACATCACCGGATGGGGTCATGGGGGTGGGGGTTCCGTGGGTTGGGAGTGAGGGGCCATGCTGAAGAAATGTTTGGGAAGCACTGTCCTACAGGTTTCCTTGAACGGTTTTTGTTGCATCCTACTCTGTAGTTCCCTCTGTAGTTGAGAGCAGGATATCAACCACTGTTATATTCCCAGACTGGAGCTAAGTGGATGTACCTGATATAATTTCATCTGAGCATTTCTATGCGAGATTCAGTGACCTGACAAAATCACAGGTCAGAAAAAAAGCACTGCATGCCTCGCTGGGTTCAGGCAACCCTTGTGCTTCAGGGTTGAACCAAGCACTACCCGAGAAGGGTTAGAAAGAAATGTCCCATTGAGCCACGTTGCAAAATATTCTGTTGGTGAGGGGTTGTATGTATGAAGAAAGCAACTGTTATGGCCCTCTGGGTTGAAGTTCACTACAGAGGACTGTAGTGAATTGAAAAGAACTATGTGTTAATAAAATACCGGGTATTGTGCTATGGGGATCAAGCCTGTACTAATCCAAGTTCACCACAATTACAGCAATTCATTCTGGGACAGAAAAACCAAAAGAAAAGAGATGTAAGCAGAACCCATCAGGTGAGCTTATCCATGTTTCAGGCCCTTGTGCTATCTAGTCATCCTTTTCTGCCTCTTATCCCAGAGGTGATAAAAACCATTCCTTGTCTTCCTTGATCACAACACTGGGCAATTAAAAATTGCAGTAAATTCTTTAGTTTGTGTAAAATGCCGGGATAATTGATTAGAGATCCAGTGAATTTTTGAAAATGGCCATTCCATACTCAATAGACCTTTTCTCTAAATCAGATCTCCTGCTTTTAGTGGTTGGCATTTTCCAAAGGATTTTTCTGACAAAGTATGTGGGGTTTTCAACACAAACTGCTTAAGGCATTTTGTATGCCCCATTGAAGGCCAATAGCAGTTGCGTGCCTAACTCCTGTAGGCCCCTTTGCAAACTTCAGCCAGCTTATGTTCCTTATCCACTCCTCTGAGCCCTGCAGAGCCAATACAGCTATGGGAGAAGGGTATAAATATCTTCATTCCTGTACATCATCAATAGAATAGTTTGAGTTCAACTGCAGACTGGTGATTTAAACCTGCACAGGTATATTGAAGGCCTGTAGGGTTTGCCTGAGTAGCAAACTGACAGCCTAATCTGAAGATTGGCCTAACTGGAACATGATGCAACTAGAAAGATTTTTTTCATTCTGGCTAATGCACAAAAAGGACCAGGGAGGTAGAACTGCAGACCTGGCAATTAGACAAATGTATATTTTTTATCTGTAAAATGAACACAGCTGATTTGCTGTCATAATAGATAAATAATGCACAATCCCACCGTTCCATTTTTACATTCCAGACACCTAGTCCACCACTTGGGGAGAGAGTCACTGCAGTAATCTGTTAGACTACAAACTTTCTCTTTTGGTTTTAGTTTTTGTCATGAGAGAAGATTAACCCAGTGAATGGAAAGAAGTTGAGAAGACAGTGCAAAAGAAAAAGGGGGGGGTGTGGAATACTTTGGATAGCTTGGGAAGCCAAGATCATTTAAACTACTTTTCAGTTTTACCCCATTATTACTCATTTTCAGGAACATCACAGACTCTCTCCCCTATCTCCCTGTACTGGATCAAATAGTATGCATGGTTCTTTTGAGTCAGCTTGTATGGGAGCTGCAGTATTCAAAATACTGCAGTATTAAAAATGCATCAAGTAAGAAGACCCTTTCCAAAAATATTTTTCCTCAAGTTTTCTGTGGTTTGTTCATCTTCTTTCATCATGGCAAGTGCTGCCATGTATACTGGATGCGTTTGTGTTTTGTTTTAATATCTTTTGTTCGGGAGCTGGCAAGTTGTTGCAACGAGGTAGCCTGAAATGGTGCTTGGCCTGTGAGAACTGAGTGATACCAATGAACTCTCGAGGGTTGCTTGTGAGATGTGGGTGCCCTGCCTGGGAAAAGTTGAATGTGTTTCTTCTGGGTCAGGAGATGAGAAAATCCTGACGTTATGAGTATTTGAAATGGCAGCTTCTACACAGTGAATGCCTCTTCTGGTCCAGCTCTAAAACAGCCTGACTTGTAGGGAATTAAACAAAATAAGCACTAATATATCACCTTAAGGATGTTCCCTTTTCCTCCCTTTCTGTGTCCCTCTTTTTTACCTATTTCCATACAGCTTCATTATTTCTTTCATCCCCACTCTTTGCTTTCTTTTGTGCTGCTTTCTACATGACATTTGCTGTCCTCCTTGGCTCACTGCCCAGCCATCTTTTATTTAATTTCTTCATAGCCTCAGGAACAAGTTCAGAACAGTATCTCATTAATGGCAATATAAGGGTCCTGAGAGCGGTGCGATAGACTGCTGCTAGCATATCACACAGTGACTGATTTTGTGCCCCAGACCAGTGGGGTGCCAGGATGTGACCTGTATCATTAACTATAGTGTGCATTGTCCTGTCTTTTTCTTTCCCCCATTTTTTCTTTACATAAATGTGTTAGAAATGTGGGATGTGCTACAACAAAGTTCAGTGTTTTGCACATGTTATATGAGCTTTAGATATCCAGCTCTCTGGAAGTGGTTCTGGTGTTCACCCACTGCACAATGTTGCTTTTTCTTTCCATCATACAGCTTTCACATAGGCAGAGTGGAACAGCTGGTAACAGTGCGGTTAAGTGTATAATGGCATAACGCCTCTCTCTCTCCATCATCCCCACCTTGGTAGCTGAGGTATCACCTCAGCTAAGCTCCATATTCTTCCCCCTCTGAAGAACATGACCCACCCCTGGAGGATTGTGCACTCTGATTCTGCACAGCAGTGTGAGAGCAGTGCTGTCCTTGTTACCCAGCCCCAGGAGGTTTTGGGGTAGGAATTGCTAAAGATATGTTTGACTGCGGCTTAACTTTATGGTGAGGATTTGAATTGTTGTTTGTGTCTAGTTTCTGAGCCCCTAAAAGAATCTATTGTCCAAATCTGTGTCTGGGGAGAAAGGAGCAGCTGAATGAGTATGAGGCTCCATCAGTATGGTAGGCTGGTCATATTGAAATGCCAGTGAAGATGAAGCAACCTCTAAGGAGCCAAAGTGGTGATAAGACGGTTGGAATTTCCTAGGCAAAAACCTCTTTGGTGGAAACATGATGTTTCACTCCTGGAAACGGGCTCCTTGTTAGTTTGAACTCAGACTGCCAAATCTCATCAGCTGCAAGTCCTACACCTTGCCTACGCCATGACTTCTCAGTCATACAAATGAAACACGCACAGAGAAAAGTGATAAAATAGGGCGTGTCCTCATTACACAATGTAGCACCACTTAGTAGCTGTGTCTGAGTCCATCTGTGAGAGCACAATCTCACCCCAGTTCTGTGGGATATGCATTAATGTCCATAAATAGTTGTTGCTTGGTTTGTGTTGCATTGTGTTTGCTAGAGAAAGCCCATTAGTCCGTTATTCTAGCGACCCCCCAAAGTGTACCATCTGAGGCTGTCAAGTAAGTGCTTGGGGGAGAGTGTCTTCGAGCCAGGCTGGAACATATAGCTCAAGTGTTAACGAGGCTGAACTATCTGAGAGAACCTTGTGGTCTCTAGCAGATGGCACATGAAGCAAATTGCCGAAATCCCTATACTTCTCTCATGAGATTTGCACCTTCTTAACATCTTATTTTCCTTAAGAAAGCAAAATCAGAAGCTAGGTAGTATCTTTAGGGCACGTTTTCCAAGTAACAGCAACAAATGAAAACAATGCACAACCTTCCAAAGGTGGTGGGTGAAAGGGACCTCAGAGATGTGCCATTAAAGCTGAGGAGAGGTCATGATGTGATGTGGTAAGGCCAACAAGAGCTGGGGAATATCATACTGATAACTGGCAGACAAGGTTCTTTGAGTAAATCTGATATCTAGATCAGATATCTAAAACCTTGTCTGCCTATGTCCTTAGACCAACATGGCTAAAACCTACATCCCTGATACTGATAACTGGGCTTTAGACATTAAGGCAGCAGGGTATTCTCTGTATCATTTAAGGAGAACATGAGACTGTGTTTAAAATTGGCTCAGCAGATCGATTTTTGTTGAAAGAGGTTAATCTACCCTAAGAGTGACTGAAATATACCATCCAAAGGAAATACCTTAAAAATACCATCCGAAGGAAACCATAAAACTTCCTGCTGCAGTGTCTGTAGCACAGACAACGTGCATAGAGACTCTGGAAATGATGTGCATCTTGCTGAAGTTCATCATCGCAGCTGAGTGAGGTGCAGATGGCTTAATTGAGAGTGGTGTTGGTGTGTTGGGATTCATTCATTGTTAATCTAAGGGGAAGTTAAGAGCAAGGGCTCAGTTAGGAGAAAAATGCCTTTCTGGTGTGTTTTACCATTCATTTAATAGTTTAAGATCCTTAGAGCCTCAGTTTTTTCCTTTTTCAATTTCTCAGAGACCCAAAAATTGTTTGCCAATCAACTAATGAAATTCTTTTACTGGAAAAGGGATCAGTGTTAGATAATTGTGGGTCTGTAGGAAGATGCAAGTGATAAGGAAAGCAACACAAAGGCAAAAGCACATAGACAAGAAGCTGCAGCAGAGGCAGGCAATTATTTTGGGCAGAAGGCCACTTACCAAGTTTTGAGGAGCTGTTGAGGGCCGCGTGGGGAGCCTCGCCCCTTGACAGTTGCTCCCCTGGTCAACATATTGGGACCAGAAGTCCCACCCCCTAACCCCTGGCTTTTGCCACCAGAAGTCCCTCCCTTGCCCTGGAAATACTCCTTTTGTGAGGAAGGGTGCTGGAAACTGGAATAGAGTGAGCGAGAGAGAGAGAGAGACACACACACACACCATCTACTATAACTTAATTTTAATTCTATTTAAAAATATTTTTGTACTGATTTCTGTGTTTAAAAAAAGTGTATCTAGAGGTTACCTCATAATAGCTCAAAATACAGTCCTACTGTGTGTTTTATGTGGGCAGAAAGGGGGTGGAAGTGGCAGGGTGTGGTTGGGGAGTGTGTGTATGTGTGTGTGAATGCGCGCAGTGGGGTGTGGGTATGGTGGCTAGGTGTGGGGTATGTGGTTGGGATGGGGGCTGTAGGAGGGAGTGGGTTTTTATGGTGGGTGGGGTGAGACTCTGCCACCTGCCGGGGCCCGCTGTGGCCTCACTGCCTGCTGGGACCTTCTGTGGCACCGGGGCCCACCTCCTACCACAGCCCCGCCACGGCTCTGCAGCCTGCCAGATCCCTCCAGATCCAGCCACAGGTTCCCACTGGGTTCTGCTGCCACTGGCCGCCTGTCTTTGACAGGCAACCATGGGCAGATAAAAATTAATTTTCTAAAACTTTTAGAGGACCCACAGGGTGGATAGAATGGGCTGCCAGGCCAGATCTGGGCTGTGGGCCATATTTTGCCCACTTCCGGGAATGAAACCCAGAAAACCCATCTTATGTTCCCAGCTCTGCCATTGAATGTATATGCTGTATAATCACAGACAAGTCACTTCCCCCTTTGCGTCTGTGTCTCTTCCCCCATCTCTTATCTGCCTTGTCTAGTTGGACAACCTCTTTGGATCAGTGATTCTCATATATGCAGTACCCGATATAATGGAGCCATCATCTTGTTTGAGGCCTATAGATCCTTCTATATTACATAATAGCACCAGTAATATCACCCTTGGGCTATCTGTGTTGATCAAGGGAATGATTATATAAATATTAGGGGTACACCAATACATCTGTCCAATATTGGGTCAGCACTGATACAAAGAAAATTGGCTGTATCAGAAATCAGCCTGATGTGGCCAATAAATGGCCTGTGCGTGTGCATAGCCATAGTGCAGCACATAGGCAGTGAAGAGCATAGCCTATCAGCTTGGAGAGCTGCATGCAGCTGGTAAGTCTCTTGTGATGGAGAGGGAAGGGGTGTGGGGAGGCAGGTCAAGTCCCTGTGGTAAGGAAGGGAGTGGGGCTAGAGCAGGGGCTGCCCAGCTGGGGTGGGGCATAGGACAGGGCTGCAGCTCATCCAGGGGGGTGCAGCTCCTGCTGCTGCGTGCACGGTGGGGCGTGTGCCCCTAGATCTGCGTGGGGCAAGGCAGGCTCCAGCTGTGGGCTGGGGCTGCGCCCAGGGCCAGGGCCAGGACTGTGCCGGGCTCTTCCCGGTGGGGGGACTAGACCAGGCTGCACTCAGGGTGGGTGGCAGCGGTGCTGGGAGAGAAGGTTGGGGGGCTATGGTGAATTTTTGGGGTGGCTGCAACCCCCTCAACCCTCCCTCCCAGCACTGCCCACCCCAAGCACAGCTCTGGCCCCAGCACACAGCTGCAGCCCACCCCACTCCGCACAGATCCAGGGAGCACACCCCCTTTCCTCATGCTCTCCTGGGGTGTGTATAGCAGCAGGAGCCGCCCCCACCACCCCACGCCACCTAGACAAGCCGCGGCTCTGTCCCATGCGTCGCCCCACCCCGACTGAGCAGCACCTGCCTCAGCCCTGCTCCCTCCCTCGCCATGGGGGCCTTGATCTGCCCCCCAACACCCCTTCTCTCCCCCTTCCCCTTCTCCCAAAACAGACTTACAAGCTGCATGCTGCTCTCCATGCTGTATCGGAAATCAGCTATTGGTGTTGGCTCCAAAAATCCCTATCAGTGCACTGCTAATAAATATTAGAGTATTAAAACAGATTCTTTTTTATTTAAAAAAAAATATTTTAAAAATCTGTTTAAATTTTAAATTGAAAATCAAATTAAGGATTCTGTTTACTATAATACATTAAAATCATTTACATGAGATTTTTAAACAATTCTGCATAACTGTAGGTGTTTTATATATAAAGTGAAGTGGAAACATTTTCAACTTCAGTCAACTTGCATTTTAAAAACAGTGCATGTGCTTCAGTCAGTACCTTTATTGTAGATTTTTAAAGGGGAGAAAATTCTAGCATTTATGTTTGTCAGATGTCAGTGGATTGAGTTCTGTTGTGCAGAAAACCTGATTTTGGTCACATTTTGGTTTTAGTTCTCATAGCAATGGCAGAAACAATATCATCTTAATTTAAACTAATTAATTCAAAGTAAAGAAATCAACTGCAAAATGAAAGTTTGTTTTCTTCTACTGATCAGTGAGTAAAAGCCATCTAAATGCAGCTTAAAATAAACATGATAAAAATGCTTCTTTCAGCATTTGCTAACATAATAAACTGTATAGTTTAACATACATTTATTCAGATACTTAATCTCTATTATTCTTTGCATAAATGTGCATAGAATCATAGAAAATGAGGGTTGGAAGGGACTTCAGGAGGTCATCTTGCCCAACCCCCTACTCCAGACAGGACCTTCCCCAGTTAGATCATCCCAGCCAGGGCTTTGTTGAGCCGGACCTTGAAAACCTCCAAGGATGGAGGTTTCCCCACCTCTCTAGTAACCTGCTCCAGTGCTTTGCCACCCTCCTAGTGAGAGAGTTTTTCCTAATCTCCAGCTTAAACCTCCCAAGATAGATATAGTGCATGCTCCTGCTTAGCAAAAAGGAGAACCAAATTGAGTGTAGTGCCTATGTTTTGCTGTAATTTTATCCAAACCAGTGAAAATCAAACTCTCTTCAGGGAATGTAGCAAAAATGTAAAACCAGGATTAAAATTAGTGATTTTCAAACAACATGATGGTTACTGAGTCTCCCCTGATGCTCCTTAGAACCTCTGCTTAACCGTGTTTCTTCAGGAGAGGTGACTTGTGACACTCTCCAACATCTTTGACGTATGCTTGTTTCCTCCCATATCATCAAAGGAATGCACCCTCATATCTCAAGCAGTCTGTCAGGAAGGATGTGGCCTCATCAGAACATCCCTCCATCTGCAAGGGGTAGTGCAGATGCACTCTGGTGCTGCACCCTGTCAGCTGGTTTCAGATGGGCTCAGAAAGATCTCAAAAAAAAAGGTCCCACTTTTTGTAAATGAGTCAAAATGGCTTCTAATCACAGTGGTTCAGCCATTTGGAGAACCAGACTTGCATCATGTGACTTGTAACTGATCACAGTCAACCAACCGACCTGAAATTCAAAGAAGAATCTGTGGAAAAAATGCACAGAGCTTGCAGCTAACTTAAGAACATAAATATGCAATACGATATTTGCTGAAAGTCTTGGAAATTTTGCCAAGTAGCTCCACCTCCCCAAAAGCTTTTCAGTCTCAAAAACAGGTCAGTGTCGATGTAAAATCATTTAGTTTTGAATATTTGGCTTATGTCTGTTAGTAACCCACAGTCAGAAATAAATTCAGCTATCTTTTTCTTTTTTTGGTTGACAGTATCCCTTTAAGCCCAAGGGAAAGAGATTTCTGTTTTTTACTCACAAACCCAATTCACCTCATGGATGGCTGTCTGATGATATGGTTGTGCTGCAAGGGGAGCTGAACTTCAGACATGACAGCACCAGAAAGGCTTGATCAGAGCTCAGGGCCCCAGTCCAGAAGGAGTCGTTCTGTGTTCCTTTTCAGAAATGACTCCATTAGACACATACACTTCGAGCTGTGACTCCAGAGACAGCTGCTTCCTGTTCAGTGCTTTACCTGCATTTGGTTTGTCTCCGACTTAGTCAAATATTGATACATTGAGCCAGTTATTAGAAGACAGGGAGAAGGAGACCTGAAACAGTGACCTTGAGCCTGAACCACATCCTGCCAGTTTTTTCTGCAGCCAGAGGGCATCAGTTCATTGGGAAAAGCAATAAGACAATAAACCTGGGAAATGTTGTAGCAGTGCTGTAAGAAGCCATAACAACACTGGGACCAAATAGCCACACATATAGCTAGTTTTGGTTTGCAGTCTCCAAACTGACGCACAAAAGCGATGGGCCTGAAGAAAATACCACTAATACAGCATGGCATAGTCACAAGCGAAAACCCCTCGTGTTTATGGAGAATCTACAGAAGAAGAGATTATCAGAACCTCGGAATGTAACTGTGGATTACTGAAGATCTTCTAATCGCTTGATCTTTGAATAGGTTCTTCCCAGAATAGCTGGACAGGGCAGGTATAACATTATATAGGTGTGATGCTGAGGCACAGAAGCAGTGTCCAAATTTCAAGGTATAAGTACCTTAATGAGGAGAAAATAACAGGTACTAAAAGGTTCATTTATCTGGCACTTAATGGCTATACAAGTACTAGTGGCTGGAAGCTGAAGCCTGACAAATTCAAAGTCAAATTAGAAATTGAGCACTTTTTTACACAATGAAGGTGAGTAACAGTTTAAACGTACTCCCAAGGGAAGTGGTGGATTCTCCATCTCTTGATATCTTCAAATCAAGACCATCTGCCTTAGTTGGACACAAATTATCAGGCTCAATACAGGCAGTCCTCAGACTTGCAACACAATTGGTTCCTGAAAACCACATCTTAAGTCTAAATGTTGTAACTCAGAACCGATTTTTCCCATAGGACACAATGTTATAAATGGGGGACTGGTTCCTGAACCAAAGCCCAATACCTTATTTTCACCAAAAATAACCCAGAATTTTGTACTCAATCAATTATAGATGAGTAATATAGTTACATTAATATATTTAATTGTAAATAGCAATCATATTGATTTGGAAAGGACTTCTTTGAGGTGACTTTGCTGGACTTATTGAAGGACTCTTGGTTGGACTTTTTGAAGGGTTCTTAGCTGGAGTCTTCTCAGGAGTCTTGGCTGCAGGTTTTTCTGGAGTCTTGTCTGCTTTCTTAAAGAAAGTGTCCAAGGAAGTTTGGACAGACGTTCTCCGGGGAGACGGGCGATGCAGTGAATTTGTTCACTGTCGTGGCGTCTTGTCGGATCAAGTGTTGTAAAGTCGAAACTGACGTCAGAAAGTTGAAACAGGTTGTCAGTTTAGAAGCGTTGTAGGTGTGAAATGTAACTTGAAATGTTGTAAGTCGAGTAAAATAGAAAAGAGCTGCAGTAAGTAGAATCCTGAAGCTCTTTTCTATTTTACTCTTTTTCTCTCCCTCTCCCCTCCAGTGTGACGTAGTCATTTAATAAAATACAAGCATGCCTGATGATCCGTCCTACAGCTTCAGTTAGAGAGCTCTATCAGCACACCCTAAAGGTAGCTACGGTTTGTGTCAGTCACAATCAATGCTGTCTATGTCTCCCTTTTGAGCTGGGAGGATAGCAAAGCCCTCAGATTCTCAAAATCCTGTGTAGGAGCAAAGCCCTCAGATTCTCAAAATCCTGTGTAGGACCTTCTTAGAAACAAGTACCAACGAAGAGCGATTCCAAGAGGCATCCTTTGCACATCATCAACTAATAGAAATGCTTTAAGAGTTGTCAGTGTTCTGTGCCTACTGCACGGCATGCTACTTAGTGCCATCCATTCATGCAGTTCCCATAGTGCTGTCCATCCATGCCTTTTCCCTACCACCACCAGTCCATCCATCCATGCATTGTCAGCTGGCCCCCTGCTGATTAAAGTCTTCTTTAGCATCACTGGGCCTGGTCACATTGAAATACTTACCAGAAGCCTCTGTGCCTTCTTGATATCCAAGCCTCCCCAAGACGGTGCTAGTCAGGATTTTATCACAGAATGAGGCACTCAAAGTCAGCAGAAATTTAAACCTTGGGCCAGCCTCTGTTATTGTCGTTCCCCGCTCCACATAGGTTCAACATGCAGGGTTCCTTATCAGTGACCATACCTGCACATGTCGGAAACTACCCTGGGCAGCTTTACAGGCGAACATGATGCTTCCTGCTCATACTTCAGTCTTCCGTGGTTCTGGCTCCTGTTGACTGGAAGCTACTGAGCATTTCAGGATTTCCATTCCTTTTTACCATGGCTATGTCATGAAAAGGAGGAAACGTGCAAATGTTTGTTGTTCAGCAGGCTAATTCATGTCATAGTCCCATAATCCAGCTCTGAACACAGGCACCAGTTCTAGATACAGGACCAGTTACTTTATCACCTATGCTGTCACTCATCCCCAGAGTGGGATTTGACCATCATCATCTCCACAGTCTGCCAGGCATAGTAGTTGGGAGAAGGTTGCACATTGAGTCTGAAGGTTTGCAGTCAAGGTTCCCAGCCAAAGGTTTTGTGAGGAGGCCTGGAGTTTCTTGTACTGGCCTTGATTTTTGTGGTTCAGTCCTAGTATTGTATATTTAGCATTAGGGTATAACTTGGAAAAAAAAAGTCTGTGGACATTTCAAGGTAGAAATGCTACTAACATTAAAAGAAGCCACTCATGGGAAGCTTGCTGAGGCACTGAGAGAAAGTATGTTCCTGGAGGTATAGTCATTTGCTATAAATGGAGAGCCATGCCCTGCAACAGCTAATTTTGGAGGTTTGGCGTAGACAGAAGGATGAGCAAGGGTCCAGACCTGTGTAGGATGCAGCAAGGTCTCTCCCAGTCTCAATGTTTAAATCTCTTTCTTTTTTACAGAAACCGCAAGTCCCCTGATTTCAAATCCTTTCCCGCTTTTACAAAGTAAGTGCCATGGATGTCTTGTGGTGCACCTTGGTGGGTGTTTCCACCTAGCCGCCTTGGTTGTCCTGCCCTGTTAGTATTTTTTTCATGAATAAATGTTTTTATTACTGGGCCAGTAATAATTAAAAAAATGAAATGCCTCACTCCTGTGGCTATTGTTTAGGGTTTAAATGAGATAGATGAATGGTCCTTAGTTGAGTTGTGGTGTTGTACATGGCTGCTGTGTCTTTCTGGATCACTTTCAACCTTTGAGGAGGCAGATGTCAAATTTATGGAGAACACTTGTTTTAATACACCCGTGCTTGAAGACTAAAAGTGAACCCAGTTTTGAGTGTCACACCTTCACAAGGAAGTGTGTTGTAATGGCTTGAGTCATTATAATCACTTTCCAGAAACAGCTGAGACCCGCCCCCCCTTCCTCCCCCTGCATGAGAACGTGCATAGAAAGATAACGAGAGATTGAAAATGATGGAGTGGAGAATGGATTGTTCCAGGTAGACTTTGAGGTTCGACTACTGTCACTCATTCTTCAAGAGAAGGGAAAGTTAACGAGCATCCCACACTTTTAATAGGCAGGGTAACTGTGTTGTGTTATCCTATAATTTTTATCCTTGTTGTTGTTGCTTGGTTTATTGCTTCATCTGATGACGTATCATCCCAGCAGGATTCTCAGCTTGGGGTCTTAGTCCTTAACCATAAGATGCCCCCAGAGTCCTGCTTGTTGATTTTATTTTTATCCTTGAGGGATGGCAGTGGCAAAAGAGAATCTTCCCTGTGCTCTTTCTCCCTCTCTTCCTCTTTTTCTTTCTCTCCTTTAAGGATTTCAAAAACAAATGGGATTTCTCTATTGCTAATTGTAGTGATATCAGAAAAACCCAATTGGTTACCAAGCAGATTAGCTCTAATGCACTCTGCTGTGCATCGTAAGATCATTTAGAAACTTAAGTGGGCGCAAAATCCACTGCCTGAAAACGAAACCATTCACTGTGTGAGAGCACATTATACTGGATCTTCAGGGTCTGCCACTTTGTTTCTGACTAGTTGCTGGCTGGATTTTAAGTTGTCCATTTTATCCTACAAAGGCCTTGGCAACCCTTGAGAGCATGTTGCCAAGCCTGCCGCTTGGCCCAGGTTTTCAAAGAGTAGGGGCCTGCAGGAGCTACTGTTTCAAGAGGTACAGTTCAAGAGAAATGCCAAGTGTTGGTTAGGCATCCTATCATCTTGTTCTGTTGTGGGTGACATTTTTCAGGGTGATTTGCTTCTGGTTGGACTTGCAGAAGGATAGACAGGGAGCCCTTATAAATCAGTAAGTACATTGTTTAGGGCTAGAGCTAGTAGAAGAATTGGAAAATAACTCATGATAAAAACTTTCTGGGAATTTTCTGGCATTATTTTTCATCAGAATTTTGACCAACAGGATTAAATTTGTATCCTTTCCATTAAGGAACTGGAAGGATGAAGGAGCCACCTCTTTCCCATATGATGCCACCACCATCACAAGCAATGGGCATGGTTAGGCATGGGGTTCAAAATGGAGGAGACTGGCATTTTCTATTAAATGCCTTCCACTTCACGAGCTTTACCAACCCCAAACTAAGCTCAACTGTTTTTTCCAACTTAGTCATGGAGGGCAGGTGCTTGGCATAGGAATGTTATTGGTTTAATTGACCTCAGTGCAAATGCTGTTATTGCCAGAGCCTTCTGTGTTCAATGTGTTTCCTGGTTTTAGATTTATAATTCTTGGTCTTGTATAATATTGGTAAAAGTGCATAGAGCTGTTGGGGAAAGGCATGTTAAATAAATGCATATAAACTAGGCTTGCATATTATGTTAGAGCAATTAGCAAGATGCAGAAGGCTTTGCTACTAGTGGTTCCTATAGAGGTTTCACTTTTACATTTAAAAGAGAACGTGGCCATCTAGTCAAGGTTACCCAGGCCTGCTGGGCTTATAGAAAGGAAAGAGAGCTGGATCATAAAAGGAGATAGGAATGGGAGTATGACCGAGTAAGAAACACTTCCAGGGAGATTGAGGGGAAAGAATTCATGTTGTGCTGGGCAGCCAGAGCCTTTGACGCTACCAAAGGTTCAGGGTGGGTCTATTATTTTCATAAGCAGGAGAGACTACAGTGCTGGGAGAGAAGAGGTTCCACAGGGTTGGTGCAGCATGTGGTTGAATTTGAGGGAACTTTTTAAAAATTGCCCCAGACAGATGATTTCTATGTTGCTTGTTTATGCTGTCCTATCATTACCTCCTTATGTCCACTTGAGTTCAAAAAGGAAATTGCATATTTCCAGGATAGACCCTTAGTTTTCATGTCCCAGTGTGCCTGAACCAATAAGGGCCTCGGAGCTCTTAGTCCTGGTGGAAGATGGGAAATGATCTGTCAGTAGTTTTCCAGACTTTCAGTAGTTTAGAATATTTTGCCACAAGACAAGTGAAATCTCCTGGGCATGGGAGAGCAGTCAGACTGGCATGCGTGGATTAAGTCTTCCTGCTGCTACCTGGAGAGTAACTCTGCACAGTACTTACTTTTCTAGACTCACTGGACTAGGAGCTGTTGGCTGGCACTCCAGCTGCTCAAAGGTTGCTGGCCATCCTCAGATGGGGAGGAGGCTGGAGAATTTTGGAGACTTCCAGTAGTGTGAACCCTTTATTCTAAAATGTCACCTCTTTTGTGTGCTGTCCATATCCCTCACTGTCTTTGCTAAGCCATACTCCATACTCTTGCCAGACATACCCAGCCTTTAAGTCCTAATTTCCTTTTCCCCAGAATCCAAGGAGACCCCTCTGGTTTTGTGCCAGAGGTGATTGCTTTCAGAGCTTATGCTGGCTACAGGGGGGCTAAGGTGACAGGGGATCCCTGCTTTCCTTGCCAGCACACCAGTCCAAAACTCTCTGCTGTCAGCTTTTTTAATAAAGGGGTAGAGAAACTGGAGAGGCCCTGAAAAGAACAAGCGAGCAGTTGTCAGGGAAAGGAGGGAGTAGCATTGTAACAGCTGTTCCTCAAGAAAGGAGTGTAAATGTTTGAGGTGAAGGGAATAATTGATGGAGTCAGAAGGAGTTGATGAGAGCTGCTAGAACTGGTGGGTGAGAGGGAGTGGCCGATAGATATAGGGAAAGGGTTGTATTGTGTCAGACAGCCCAGATGTGGAATGATATGCAGGTATAGCATATATTCTTCTGGCCTTTTGTCCTATGCTGTGTAGGCGGGTCTGGCCTATATGCCATTTTTTGTTTAGGCATCAGACATGCTTTCTTGAAGAAGACGTATGGAATCTATAGCACCAAGTAAAGTTGTTGGTAGCAGCAGTGTTAGCGTTCAAGCCAAGCCCAGTCTGTCCATCCAATTTGCTTTCTGCTCAGTAAGTCAGGGCCCATCTCCACTTCTGCAGTTGCACAAGCTCCTGAGCAAGGCTTAGTTACACAGAGACAGAGGCATGATTTAGGAGTGAGACACAGGGGGCTGAGCATATCACCCTTCCCTACAGCACTATATGATACGGGAAAGTTGAGTCAGGCAGAGCTACAAATCTGCTGGTGCACAGTATCTCTGGCCCTCCTTTTCCGTTGCTGTCAGGAATGTAGTGGTATGCTACCTCAGCCACTGAGCTGAATTGGTTGCAAGGGGCTGGGTCCATACTCTTGCAGAGAATATTCTTTTATATACCCCTCTACATCTAATCAGTCTCTTGTCTAGCTGTGCAGATTTATCCCTTACAGGGTTTTTTTTGCATACAAAGTTTACTTTACAAAGATGAGTGAGTAATACTTGCCCACAGTTATAGTATTTAAAGTCAGTGGTGTTGGGTGAGAATGAGATTACACAATTGCTTAACACTTTGGTAAGGGGAGCAGTATTTAATATGGGTGGTTTGATTTTATTTTTTTTTAACCTTAAGAGCTTGCAGAATTCAACATTTTTTTAGGAGTACTGAGGTCATAAAGAAAAAGCTGGATAGTAGTATTTTATCCACAGTTGCATTTAAGGTATGTTCAGTAGGGGCACACCCCAACTCCACTCCAGTCCATCCACTGGATTTCATTGTTTCCCAGTCCTCCGCGCATGTTAGAGTGTCAAGGAGTGGGTTGAAAGAAGGGTCGGCCTCCCCTGGCGCTCTGCGCGTTTGGAACATTCTGGTTCTGCGGTGGGTAAGTAAAAGGAAAGATCCGATACATGGCCAGGATCTAAACCTACAGTCCTTCCAACCCAAATGACCTCATTTTATCAAATCGGTCTTTGCGTTTGTCCTGGTCTCTGCCAGGAGAGGAAGAACTAAAGAGAAGATGGACTTGACTAGACAGAACACTGACAAAGAAGTAAATGTCATTTATCTGTGACCATTGAGAATCCCCATGTGTTGGGACTTACCTGGTGAACAGTTGAGACTTCCAGTTTCATAGTGAACAGATCTGCCAGTGTTGAGCTGAATGAGTCTCTGGATTCTGCAAAGTCTCTCCCATTTTGGGGAGCCCATAGTAAGGGTGTGCAAAACGGGCCGTATTCGATTCGGATTTAGATTTGGCCCGAATCAGAGACAGTGATTCGATTAATTGATTCAGAACACTGTCCTGAGTTGATTTGGCCGAATCCAAATTTGAAGATTTGATGCTGATTTGGAGAATCAGCGATTCGGCCATAGACACAGCTTTAAATGTTTTTTCTACATACCTCAAGGTAGCAGGCACAGCTTGTGAACCCTGCCATGCTGGGGCGGATGGAGCATCCCAGGGGAGTATGGGGGAGCACCTTGCTTCTGGTCCACTCCTGGGTCTGCTGCTGAGTATTCTGGGGAGCTCCCTGCGCTCCTGTGGGACACTCCATCTGCCCCAGCATTTCAGCATTCACAAGCCACCTGGTACCTTGAGGTATGTAGAAAAAACATTTAAAACTGTGTCTATGGCCAAATTGTTGAATCTTTCCAAATCGATTCAGAGGGTTACGGTTCGATTCAGAGAGATTTAAAGGGTCTCCTCATTCAATTTGGATTTGGAGATTCGTCCACCGACTCGGGCCAGATCTCTGCCAGACTGAATCAGCAACCAAAGCTTTGCACAGCCCTAGCCCATATGTATGTAATGCTGCTAAGATATAGATGAATATGTAAATAGATTGCAGATTGAATGCTTCTTGTTCCTTAAGGACTACGTGACATTCTTTTCATCTGTCTGTCTTTCATATACACACAATCTCACACGCTCATGCGTACACACACATATATGTACACACATGAACAACTGTTTGCAACCAGGTAAAAGGAGTGCTGGAAATCATGTCAAACCTAAAATAGGCTCCCTCTCAGCCATCAGTTCACTGTCATCAGCTGAGGTAGCTCCTGTAATGAGTGGTCACTGTGAACTGTGACTACCAAACAGAAGCAAAATGTCAGCACTTTGAGAAGACCATGGTACAAATTTGAGAAGAAATCACTGTCTCATCCTTTTCTTTTTAAACTACAAGTGGTACAGGTACAAGTGGAGAAAATGTGACTTAGAAGAGAAGATGTTTGAGGGGCATTCCAGGCCTCAGCTCAGCGATGAAGACAGTAACTAAAGGACTCAAAAGGAACAGAAAGATGAATGAAGTTGGCAGAACAAATGGCCCCAATGTGAGATGATGGACGAGTTATAAGCTGGACAGAGCTAAGCCTGTGAGGGTGCGATGCTTATATTGTAGGTGTAAGGATGGTTATAGCCAGTGCCAGGATTCTTTCATGGCAGAGCAGTGATATAGTGTGTCTCATTCTCCATGGATCACAGACACTTAATTGTTGCCACTTTAATTGGGAGAGAGGGATAGCAGTAACCTGTAGTCTAAATTGTGTTCCCTGTAGATCAGCTCCATTTTGTAATCCCCTCACTAGGAGGAAGATAGGAAATAGCAGCCTACAGCCAGATGGACAGGAACTAGGAACAGGTAAAGCTGCCATGTTCTTTGAGTTGGAATGGATTTCGGGGGCTTAGGAAGGTTTGAGGGATTCAAAAGACTAAAGGAAGGAGCTATATGGAGGTCTTCTCAGCAAATAAGGCAGAGGCTGGTGACTTGACCCTTGGCCTGTGTTGTGGCTGTGGGTGAGTTGGAATGGGTTTAGGATTTGTGTGACTTTAAAAGGTGGCTGGCAGATGAGACAGAGTCCTTGTTCCTGAAGAGATTGTAGACAGCAGGTCTGGGTCCAAGAGGGAACACAAGAGAAATGGGTCACGCAGGGGACCCAAGAAGGGATGTGTCTGGATTAGGATGTAGTAAACCCACCCAGGGAAAAGGATTTTCACCACAGCAGAACAGGCCATCACAGATGTACTGCAGGGAAAATAGGAACCATATTGTCTAGTCCATCTAGAACACCATGGTCAGGGTGTGTTATCAGCAGGGATCTGGGTTTTCCTTTTCGTACAGAAAAAAACCACAGCCCTTTTTTTTTAACAGAGAAAAATGCGGATTTTTCATTTTAACAGAGAAACCCACAAGTTTTCCACTTCTGCAAAGAGCTCTCTGCAGGCTGGCAGATTTGCAGCCTGCAAGAGCTTTTTGCAAAAAGGGCGGCAAACCCTAGGCCATGTCCCAAGGGGAAGGGAAAGGGTGGGGCCTGAGCTGTCAGCCAGGGCTTGGCTCAGGTTCACTTTCCCTCCTGGAGGCTTTGAGGTAAATGAGGCTTGCAGGGGGCTGGGGACCCCTCCAGCAGGGCTGAGGGGCTGTGGGATAGGAGCACCGACAGTGCTGCGGGGCGGGCAGGTGACTGCCAGGCCTGGGGGTGGGAGATATGGGAGCTGTGGGAGGAGCCAGGAGTGGGGGTGGAGGGCAGGGCAGGGGTGTGTGGGTAAAGGCTGAGGGAGCAGGGAGGTATCTATGGGAAGCCCCACATGGAGGGCTGGCCCAGCCAGATGTCACGTGGACCAAGAGAAGCATACCATCAGGCTGGGCAGGAGGCTGCACATGGAGGCACAGAGTTGTGCACCACTGGGCCAGGTGGGCTTTGTGCCTCCACGTATGGCTTCCTGCTGAAGTGCTGGAAGGCCTACATGGATGCACAGAGCCTGCCCAGCCCAGTGGTGCACAGCTCCCAGTCCACACACCATCAGGCCAGGCCGGCTGGCTCCATGCCTCCACATGGGGCTTCAGGCACTCCAGTGGGAAATTGCCCATGAAGGCATGGAGTCCACCTGGCCCAATGGTGCACGGCTTCTGCCTGCCGTATTGTAAACTGCATGTGCTGACACAGAGGCAACCCAGCCTGGTGTGAAGGTGCACATCAGCAGGCTGGGCGGGCTCCGTGCCAGCACATGCAGTCTCTGGGACTCAGCCAGAGGCATGCGCCACCTGGGGCTCTGCCTGCCACGGCTGTGAGTGCCCCGAGGGCCTGCTGCTGCTGAGCCACCAGTGGTGGGGGCTATACACCATAAATCCCACACCTGCCCACAAACCCTCGCACGCATCCCCACACCTGCCCATAAACTCTATATGCCCCCACACCCCCCAACAACTGTTTACAACCTCCCACATACTCCCATGCCCTCTCCCCAGACATACCCACACTGCACCACACACCTTCACAACCCCCACATAAATCCCACGTACCTCTCCCACACCTGCCCACCAACCCTACCCCCCACACCTTTATAAATCCTCCCACACACCCCCCACACCTACCACCCAACTGTACAAATGTCTAAAGAAGGTTCAAATAGTGTTATATTTCGTTTAATTTATAAAAAATAAAAATAATTAATTTTGCGTAATTTTGAGTGTTCCTGTGCATAATTTTGAATTTTTCTGTGCATAATTCTTTGGGGTATACAGAGTGGTCTCAGCAGGAGCTTTGATTTTCCATAATGAAAACCCAAAATCAAATGCTAAACTATGTAGGTATTTAGAATTGATTTTATTTTAGTGATTGAGGCACTGGCAGGCTTCCAAATTGCTTTAAAATTGTAAATACATCAAGAAAACATTGTGTTCAGCTGATATCTCTATATATAGTGGCCTTTCATTTTAATCATGAATTTGGGGGGTTTAATCAAAGAATTTGCAATTTGTTATTAGAGAAAACCAGGATCACTGGTTATCAGTATCGTCTCATGCCAGTCCCCATCGGACCAGGAATTACTCTCGCTCCCAGTTTCAGAATCTTGGCTCTTTTTCTCAAGCTGTAGGAATTCATGGCTTTTTTTAGCTTGGTAGGTCCTCAGTGCAGTCCCTTGTGTGTTGGCCAGTGTAGCAACTTTTGGTCCACTGAGGATGAGTGTGGTCGTGGAGGGACTGTCTGAACCTCTGTGGCTCAGTGTCTTTGGAAATAAAATACTTTTCCCAAGCAGCTCTAGCTGCTGGCCTTAACCGTGTGGAGCATTTTGAGCAATTTGAGAGGTATAGGGCAGGTGGGTTAGAAGAGACGGGTTACCAGGGCATGACCGTTCTGTCTCAGAGCAGAGCACGTGGATTTGGGTTGAGGCTCAGGAGAAAAATCATCAGGAATTAGTGAGCAGACTCAAGAATGATTCAGAAGTGGTGAGCCATTCACCCAGTGGGAATGGTTAAAAAGGCTTCTTGTGAGGGAGACGAAAGGGATTTGTGATGGAGGTGAGGAGTTCAGAGGCAGGGCAAAGAATCATGGAGGACTACAAGAATTCAGAAGGCAGTTATGAGGGAGGCTTAAGAGGGGGAAATTAATAACAAAAGAAAAAAGGGGACCAAAGGAGGCAAAAATACAGAAAAATAAAAGACAAGACATGACTAAAAATAGAAAAGTGGAGAAGAAAAGGAAACAGGAAAAAGGTAAAATGTTTTGGCATTCAGAAACATGAGATGAAGCAGGAGAAGAGGAGGACAAAAAGAAATGGAAGAAGAAAATAAAAAAGGAAGCAGGCACCTTTTAGGGTACAAAATTTAGTAAAATGTATTGATTCTCCTATTTTGTGTGCTGTACTTCCAGAAAGATGTTCTGTATCTGAGTTTGAATAAATGCAGTGAGCTGGCTGACTGTTTGGAGCACTTGCATTCAAACAGTTCCACTTTCCCAGCACTTGACACAGGATCCAGCCCTTGCTGAATGGTTGAGCACTAGAATCTCGACCTTTTAAACTTTATGGTGCTTTTGGTACTGAAGAAAAAAACTATCCACCAAAATAAATTAAAACATTGCTGTCTTCCTCAGCTTGTTGGCAGCCTGAAGCTGACACCAGGACATGTGATCTGTCCCATTAATATAAATGCACATTGACTCTGAAACTGCGTGATGGTTTACAAGGTGCCAAACAGTTTTCTGCTCCCAATCCACCCAAATTGCCAGAACTTCTAAATGTATTCTACTCAGTTGTAAAAACCACTCTCTTCTCCGTAGACAAGGTTTTTTGGGGTAAATGTGGTATCTTTTATTAAACCAACTAAATGGTTGGAAAAATTGTTCTTTGCAAGCTTTTGAGTACAAACACCCTTCTTCAGGGACAGGGAGAGTTTGTTGTTGCTTGGGTGCTGTCCTGGGTGGAATGGAGGCCAGTATGCAAAATGCAGGTCTGTGAAAATGCAAATGCATAGCAGTGAGGATCAAGGCCCTGTGAGACAGGTAGTTGGGGGGAAGTGGGGGAATTTTAAGTGGTGATAGAATGTAGCTGGTAAAATGCAGACAGGTTACCTGGGGTTATCAGATGGCAGGCAGGGTATAATGTGCTGTGAATCCAATGTCCATATTTAGTCCAGTAGATTTATGAAGTAAAGTTTGTAGGCTCGTCTACAAAGGGTGTTTTGTAAATTCCCTTTGAGGATTAGAACTGAGAGATTGGAAAGACAGTGGTTGTCTTGTGAGAAGTGTGCACCCACAGGTAGTTGGGTATTCTTGTCTTTAATAGATAGCTCCCTAGGTTTCAGTGTAAGAAGCCTTTTCATTTTTGCTTTATCACACATCCAGCTCTGTACTAAGTGCTGCTCTTTGCTATCTGCTATCAGGAGTTATCAGGAATTATAGCCAAGACAGTCTTGCATATATTTTGGAAATAAGCAATCCGGACCTTCCCATGTGGTTGCTATTTCTGTTGTGCATCTAGAAGAGGTATGTGATATCTCAGTAATAAATTATACCTTTTTTCCTAAAAGCTTAGATACACATCTGTAACAGGGTGGTCGTTTCTACAGGAAGCAATCCTTCGGGCACAAAGGGAGACTATCCCAGTACCAGGGAAAAGGGGGAAAGGAGCCAAGAAACTTCCTTGGCTAAACAGGGAAATCAAGGGGAGCCTTAGGGCAAAAAAGAAGGTATATAGGCAGTAAAAGCAGAAGGAAGCTACCAAGGAGGAGTATACCTACTTGGCCTGCACTTGCAGGGAGGCAGTTAGCAAAGCCAAAGCAACTACAGAGCTGAGGCTGGCAACACAAATTAAAGACAACAAAAAGTCTTTTTTTTAGGTATGTGGGGAGTAAAAGGAAGGCGCAGGGCAGCATAGGACCCCTACTGAACGAGAAGGATTAATTAGTGATAGAGAGGGGGGACAAGGCTGAGCTATTCAATGAGGTTTTTTCCCTCAGTGTTCCTGAACAGGGCTCAAAATAAGTCTCTTAATGGGTTCTTAGATGGGCATCAGAGGATCACCAGCCAGCCAGCTGTCGACGCTGACTTGGTGCAGAGCCACTTGGATGGACTGGACGTGTTTAAGTCAGCAAGTCCGGATGAGCTGCATCCAGGAGTCTTGAAGGAATTGGCCAGTGTCATAGCAGAACCACTGGCACAGCTGTTTGAGCGCTCATGGCACTCAGGTCAGGTCCCAGAGGACTGGAAAAAGGGCAGTGTGGTCCCTATTTTCAAGAAGGGGAGGAAGGAGGATCCAAGTAATTTTAGGCTAGTCAGTCTTATCTCCATCCTTGAAAAGGTCTTTGAAAAGTTTATGAAGGATCATATTTGTGGGAGTCCAGCAGGAAAAATAAGGCAGCAGGGCAACCAGCATGGATTAGTAGCAGGTAGATCATGCCTGACTAATCTGGTTTTGTTTTATGACAGGGTCACAAAATGCTTAGGGGCAGAAGTAGAGGTGGATGTCATTTTCTTGGATTTTAGCAAGGCCTTCAATATGGTATCTCTTCCCATACTCCTCAATAAATTAAGAGGCTGTGACATGGATGTTTACACGGTCCAGAGGGTGGCAAATTGGCTTAGCAGTCGCACCCAGAGAGTGGTAGTAGATGGATCGTTATCGACCTGGAAGGATGTGGGTAGTGGGGTCCCACAGGGTTTGGTCCTTGGTCCTGTACTCTTCAATATCTTCATCAGTGACTTGGATGTGGGTGTGAAGTGTACTCTGTCCACGTTTGCGGACAATACTAAATTGTGGGGTGAAGTACGCGCTCTGGAGGGTAGGGAATGATCACAGGCAGACTTGGACAGGTTAGAAAAGTGGGCAGTACACAATAGGGTGCAGTACAACAAGGACAAATGCGGAGTGCTGCACCTAGGGCACAAAAATATCCAGCACACCTACTGGCTACGAAGTGACCCTCTCAGCAGCACAGAAGCGGAAAGGGATCTCAGGGTCATAGTGGACTCCAAGATGAGCATGAGTCATTAGTGTGATGAAATCATCCGCAAAGCTAACTGCACTTTATCATGCATCAGCAGATGCATGACAAATAGAACCGAGGAGGTGACACTTCCCCTCTGTGCAGCAGTGGTCAGACCGCAGTTGGAGTACTGTGTCCAGTTTTGGGCGCTGTACTTTAAGAAGGATGTTGATAGACTTGGAAGTCTCCAGAGGAGGGCCGCTCGTATGGCATGGGGCTTACAGGACAAGCCCTATGAGGAGAGACTGAGGGACCTGGACCTCTTCAGCTTCCGCAAGACAGGGCTGAGAGGTGATCTTGTGGCCACCTACAGATTCATTAGGGGAACACAGCAAGGGATTGAAGATGCTCTGTTCACCAGGGTGCCTCTTCGGGTAACAAGGAACAATGGTCACAAGCTGACAGAGAGCAGATTTAGGCTAGACATCAGGAAAAACTTCACAGTAAGGGTGGCCAAAACTTGGAGTGGGCTTCCAAGGGAGGTGGTGCTCTCCCCTACCTTGGGGGCCTTCAAGAGAAGGCTGGATAGGCATCTGGCTGGAGTCACCTGACCGCAGCACTCTTTCCTGCCTAGGCAGGGAGTCAGACTTGATGATCTGTTGAGGTCCCTTCTGACCCTAGCATCTATGAATCTATGAACATACTGTAGGACCGGACTTTACTCTGTGCCTGCCAGTCAGTTATATACATAGTTCACATGCTGCGCTCATATTATTGTTATGAAGCATAATACCACAGAGGAGTAGTGCAAATAGGCTGGCATACAGGAACATCTAGAATTAAATCTTTAAGTAATTATGGTGCTATTCATGGTGTCTTGTACATCTTAAAGTCAGTACACTGCAACTAATATGAAAACTGAATTGGAAACGCACACTTTCAAGCCAGCTCACTGACAAATTAAGCTTTCAGTTTGCTTCTCCTCAGATAGAAGTAAGCTAGAAACATTCAGCTGGTTCATGGTCAGGTGTGAATTGTGTGCACAAATACTCACTAACCAAGACACAGCTTAGAGACATTTCCATCCCTCTCCACTGGCTGGGAATTTGGCTCTTGTGCTCTGCTCAGCCCCTTCCATGTCCTGTTCCCTTTCCCCCTCCACCTGCCTGCAGCTCATTTTTTTTGTGCTGTATTCCTGTTCAGGCTTTCTGCATACCCTGGCTGCTGAACTTAATGTCCTTCAGCCCACCCCACAGAACTGAGGCTTGTCCAGTGGCCAGGAAAGCACAGGCCCAATTATCCATGCAGTGCCCCTGTTGCTTGAGGACAGTGGGATTTGTCACAGCCCAGTTCTCTCTATGGGTGGGAAAAGGGGGTAGGGGAGAGATCTGCCTTCTGATGCAAGAAAGGAGTCAGGAACTAGAAATGAAAAAACTGGATTTAAAATTAAATTAACTTTTAAGGCACAAAAGAACAAAGAGCTATAAAAAGGAATAATTTTAAGCAGCAATGAATTGGCTGTAAATGTATAGCCTTTACAATCATCCACTAGTCTGATAAGGGCCCCAATCTTGCAAACACTTGTGGATGTGTTTAACTTTAAATGTGTGTAGTCCCAGTAACTCCCAGGGGCCTGCATGGTTAAATTAAGAACATGGAGATAGGCTTGCAGGATCAGATCCTGTGGCTGTAATTCAGGAGATGCTGTTTCTCTGCATATTCTATATAATTCTTCTGAACTGATTTCTTCTGAACAGAACCTTACACCTGTGGAGCTTGTGGAATCCAGTTCCAGTTTTATAACAATCTCCTGGAACACATGCAGTCCCATGCAGGTAAGTTGGGCACAACTAGTTCATATGGTTGAATGACAGAGTTTCACCTGATGCCAACTCCTCTCACTGTGTCTGTTGAGTTTCCTGAGCTTTCAATTTTTAAAGACCATGCAATTTCACTTGGCATTCTCAGGGGAAAAAAAGTTAGATGAACTAGAGCATGGGGCAGTGGCTCCCAGAGCACAGGGCTCTTTAAGTGATTTAATGGGTATTTCAGATCACTTTCTGTGGGTAGGTTAAAAGTGTACATTATACTCGTATGTTGTGTATCAAATCACACCACTCTCTTCTCATCCCAGCAATATCTAGGAACTGATCATTTCATTAGCAGTCATCAGCCACTCCACTCAGTGGAATTCAGATCTAAAAAGCAGATGGAGATCTTCTGTGCTGAGAAAAAGCCATCCTAGACTCAGGCAAAGTTTCTCCTTGAAGCCAATAAAACCTTTGTCTTCATTGTTACTCTTCCCTGCTCATAGGTATTGTAGCTGTAGTGTAGAGAATGAAAATTTCATTTTAGGAAGGATGGTGAGATTTGAACACTAACCTGTAGTGTCTCATACCAAATGCCCCCAAATAAGACATGTTCCTTGTTTTTTGGGAAGGCAGAACACAGAAAAAAAGATATTTCCACTGGAGGGTCAGCTGAGCCCAGCCAGCCAGGACAGTGACAGGGAGCAGGTGGAGGGTTAGACTCTGCTGGTGGTTTCAGATCAGCCTGGGTGATCAGCTGTAGGATGCCAGGCTGAGGACCAAGGTTCAAAGCCATGGTGTGACAGTTTAGCTTGATTAGTGGAACATAAAGATCATTAAAAAGGAAAGATGATCATTAACAGTTGCAAAGAACAATGTGCCTTTAAATCAATTGACTTACTCAGCTGCCTGAATAGTAATAGTAATGCCACTGCTGCTGTACTGTGGAGCAGGAATCAAATCAGCGTGGGTTTTACTCTAGGCAGGAGGTCAGCTTCCCTGCTTAAGACGCACACTCCAGTTTGGGGGATGAGGTGGGCTGATTTTGAGGGGAAAGGTATGTGTGGTATGTGAGTAAATATGGTATCTTCATTCGGTCATTGAATTCTTCGCTATTTGGCAAAAGACATTTCTGGGGAAAAATAGTTTGGGCATTCAAAACATTTTAGCTTCCATTTTTCTTTTTTTTTTTTTTTCCAAGAGTTTTTATCTCGGTATAAATTTCAGTATGGGAAATCAGTGCATTTCAACTTATACATCTCAAAACAGAACACTGCCTTTCATACAGTGGCCCTATGCACTGTGTGGCAAAGGCCTTTCGGTGTTTTACTGAATGCATTCACTGAAAAAGCAGTGACACCTCAGCATGGTGTGTGCTGGCACTAAGCTCCCACTTGCCCCACTGTACTGAGGAGTCTGGCATCATGACAGTATGTCTGTTAGAGTATTACACCTGCATCCCACACATGCAGCAATCTGATAGGACTGTGGATAGTGTCAAATGCCTTTCCTGATAGGGCATGGAGAAACCCAGTTTAACTTGTCATTTCTGAAGTCTTTTCAGAGTGTTTATGGTAAATATCTAATCTTCCAACTGAAAATGATGAGTCTATTAGACCCTTTTACACAAGTGACTGAACACCGGGAATATGCTGCTAGTCTCAAAGAGTAAGAACAGGGCTTTGTTGGCACTTGAATCATGCAGAGGGCTGAGTCTGGAGGCTAAAAGGTAATTAGGAAAGATTATAGCTCTGTAAAATAGCTACACAATGGGAAGAAGCAATTAGAATGTAAATTGGAGACTGAGAGGCAGAAATAGCATGGCAGAATACAAGGCAAAGGAATTTATTCTGTAATTATACTGTGCAATATACAGCTTTGACTCCCTTTAGAGTACTTTGTTCAGGTCTAGTGCTACCATATAATGCCTTTTTTGCAATCTACTGCTAAAATAAAGAGGACAACAAGGCTGAACCTGGATTAAAGGATTGGAGGCATGATGAGAAATTAAAGAAGAGTGATCTATCTAGACTCAACCTGACTGATAAAAGAGGATGAGAATGAACTGCACAAATCCTATTAACACCATATCAAATGCCAGT
The DNA here is from genome assembly GCF_001723895.1 of Crocodylus porosus. Taxonomy (NCBI): domain Eukaryota; kingdom Metazoa; phylum Chordata; order Crocodylia; family Crocodylidae; genus Crocodylus; species Crocodylus porosus. The sequence goes on from NW_017728925.1 coordinate 3,365,165, forward strand.
GGATAATTGCACAAAATAAATCTCCTAATATTATGAAATAGATTTAAAAAGGGAAATACAGTTTTCCCCTTGCCAGGACCAGAAGGCTGTCACATGAATGAGTCTTACCTGAACAAAATTGGAACAGACACAAGGCCTGTCTCATTAGCTACCAGCAGATATACAGAATTCATACTATCTGTGCTGCTGGCAATGGAGCAGTTAGAATAGACAGAATTGGGGAAAATCCAGCCAGTCATTTCTGATTTCCAGCATTTTGCAGAAGGTCTCCTGTTTCTCCTTTCTTCTCTTCATTCCCACAAAAGCTTGTGTAGTTGCCTTCTTTCTGACTGGACTCTGTGGTCTTGGAGCTCAGCATCAGGCTCTCCAAATACTGGACATCCCCTTCTAGGTACACTGTGTAAGGTCTTGGCTCCCTTGGACAGGCAGAGAGACCCCCTGACAGGCCCACAACCAAATCCCTGCCCTATTATTTGTTCATCTGCTATAGAATCACAGTTTAGTTATGGAAGCGGTGTTCTCTTCCATTTTCAACCATTTCCTGAATCTCTCTTGAGTGAGATCCAGTGAGTTGTTGGCCTAGGACATTGCCAATGTAATGCCCAGGCAGGATAAAAGTAGGGTAGTTTGTGGCAACTGAATTTACCCTGGTGCAGGATGGGGTGAGGAGGAGCAGGCAGAGAGGGCCTATTCAGTCTATGTGACATGTAAGAGGTGAAGGGAGAGTTGAACGATGGTTACAAACCAGGGAGAGTTGAACGATGGTTACAAACCAGGGAGAGTTGAACGATGGTTACAAAACAGGGAGAGTTGAACGATGGTTACAAACCAAGAAGAGTTGATCAGATTTCAGCCTCACAGGAAGTACTATCACTGAGCACTACAATAAGCAGGTTATTCAGCCTAGGGGCAACAATGAACAGGTCCAAAGGAAATTCTTACCTGGTTTTCTGTGGTGGAGAAAAACATATTTTTAATCTTACAAAATCTTCAGGTACCAGGAGGCTGAGGATAGCATAGGGCATAGGCAGATGTAATGTTTATAGTGCTTTAATCAACTTTTAAGTGCATAAAAACTGAGTAGACAGAGGACGCACCGTGTTCTAGTCCTGTGAATTAGTCCACGCTATATCAGACTCTGAAGTGTTTCTCAGGGATACTTTAGCTAGGAGGCTGTTCTGTCTGCCCTTATACTACTGCTTCAACAATATTTGAGTGCTTCAACAATATTTGAGTGCTTTACATGTATGTCTCTCCATATCTCCAAAACCCCAGGGCAGGGCTGCCCAGTTGGCTGCTCATGAGCTGCGTGCAGCCCCAAGGGATTGACCTGTGGCCCCCTCTGGCTCCTAGTCTGGGTGCCACTACCTACATTGCTCTCCTGCTGCTGCTGCCAGAGTTTCTGGCCTTCTTCCTCCTCCAGCTTCCCCTTCCTACCACCACCCCGGGGGAGTTTGGCAGTGCTGAGGACTTGGGGAGACCAGGGTGCTTGGAGAGTCCCAGGGACACCAGCAGGGTGTGGCTCCAACCACTCAGAAGTTGGAAAGATAGGAAGGTTGCTACGAGGTAGGATCTTAAGGGGATAAAAAAATAAATCAAGAAAAGAACCAGAGATCAAATTTGCTTAAAAGTCTCTCCTTTTCAGTTTTTTTTTTTTTTTTGCACTTACCCTCACAAAAATCTCTTGCTTATTCCAGAAATTAAAGTGACAACTGTTTTAGGCCCCACTGAAAACACTCTAGATGTCTTCTCTTGGCTCTACAGTCACAGCTAGCTAACAGATGTGCTCCTGAGGCTGTGCTGATGGCATCAGTGGCACTAAAGCAAAAACAAGTTGCTGTTATTTCAGCTGCATTAAGGAGATTGGGGCAATATGCTGTGTGTGTCTGCATACATGCAAACCTTGAGAACAGAGGCACTGCAAGGTTAAAAACATCATTTTCTATTGTTAGTTAACTATTAAAAACCTACAGAAAAATATAGTAGAATAGGGTTACGCTAACAAAGGAAATTAAAAGTAAAAAGTATTGGAGACCATTTTCCCATTCTGTGCTTTAAGCTTATTCCTATCTTACTGTCCTGAGGAGACTGAGAGTACAAGAACTGACATAGACCATCCCAGCACATGGCCACCATATGTTTCCTTCCTAGTGAAATGTGTGTCCCCCACCTCTGACTAATGTATTCATGTCTTGTGCCCCACAGCTGACAATGAGAACAACATTGCCTCTAATCAACCCAGATCACCTCCGACTGTTGTGGAAGAAAAGTGGAAACCACAGCTCCAAAGAAACAATGCCAATAATAGTATGTATCAGTGTTTTCTCTTTGAGCAGTATATTTTACCTGTAGGTGCTGAACCAGTGGCTCTGTATCTGAGGCAAAACTGTAGTTCTAGCAGGCCAAAGATCATACTACTCACTAGTCTCCGGTGCTTTTAATTACATGTTTTTCCTCAGTTGTCCACATAGCATTCTACAAACTGTTGTCTCTCTTCCCACTGGCACACCATTGGAATATGTTCTGAGGACATGTGGGAACCCCAGAGGAGAAGATGAGTATGTGGTGATAGTCCCACATCCCCCCCAAAAAAAATTATTGAGAGAACACCTGTCCTAAACCAATTAGCTAGATTAGACTTCCATAGGAGTTGCAACTGCTGATCTGAGGTTAGATTTCTGTGCCACAAGATGCAACATCATGCCATAAAGCATAACCTGGTATTTACTGGCAATGACAGGAGTCAGCCTGACTCTGGATCAGCCACTAACAAGCCACATAACCTTGTACTTTGGTCACAGCCTCCTGCGCATAATCCAGAAACATTAGTAAGGTGCTTTAGCTGAGCTGCCCTGAAGAAACACCGTTCATTTGAAACCTAGTGCTCCATTGGGCCAAAAATGGCATTAACCATATAGCCATCAGCAGCCCCTCAAAATGGGAACAACTTGAGCTGGGAGAATTGAAGGAGATCCTTAAATTATAGTAAAGCTAAATTGAACAAAGAAGCCAGATGTCCATACAAACTTGTATAGATGTAGCTCTTATAAAAGCATTTGATGCTAACACAAGACCTGAATCCTAAACTCAAATTGAAATCAATATTGGAATGGAAAGGCCAGTTTACCATAATGAGATATGCCAGGTGAATCAGAATCCTAATTGCCAACATTTATGCACTGAAAAAAAATAGCTGCTTGATTAGAATTTTCGGTGCCAACAAGAGATCCGTTGTAAGGAACAAAGAGCCTGTGGCCCTCACCTTGGCTAAATTCTGCTTAATCCGCTTGTGCAGTTTCTCTTCCCAAGGCCAGGAAAACTTGCACACAAGCCCCTCTCTGGTTTAAGGAAAAGAACAAGGCCATCACTATAACATCAGGAGAACCTGAAATTAGAAACAATTTAGGATAGGAGCTGCCCATAGGAAACGCTAGATTCAAGAATAGACTTCTATCTGCTGCAGTCTGGGCAAGTATTACTCTGTGACATAGTATCTTGCCCCTTTTCCTATCCCTGGTATAGAAGGAACAGTTCTGACAAATCCCTTGCCTTTTTTGTATTTCCCTGCAGCATCTGCAAGTGGTTCGGTAGGAAACAGTGCGATTCCAGAGAAGGAGCGGCAGAACATTGCTGAGAGGTTGCTGCGGGTGATGTGCACCGATCTGGGAGCTCTGAGTGTGGTGAGCGGGAAGGAATTCATCAAGCTGGCACAGACCCTGGTGGATAGTGGCGCTCGCTATGGTGCCTTTTCTGTCACTGAAATCTTAGGTAACTTCAATACTTTGGCTCTGAAGCACTTGCCTCGGATGTACAACCAAGTGAAAGTGAAAGTGACCTGTGCCCTGGGCAGCAATGCCTGCCTGGGCATAGGGGTCACGTGCCACTCTCAAAGTGTTGGCCCAGATTCCTGCTACATTTTGACAGCTTACCAGGCAGAAGGCAACCACATCAAGAGTTATGTCCTGGGAATTAAGGGTGTGGACATCCGAGAAAATGGTGATTTTATCCACCACTGGGTGCAGAACGTTCTCTCAGAGTTTGTGATGTCAGAAATCAGGACAGTGTATGTCACAGACTGCAAGGTCAACTCATCTGCTTTCTCCAAGGCAGGCATGTGCTTGCGTTGCTCAGCCTGTGCCTTGAACTCAGTAGTGCAAAGTGTGCTGAATAAGCGAACACTACAAGCTCGCAATATGCATGAAGTCATCGAGCTCCTGAATGTCTGTGAAGATTTGGCAGGGTCCACAGGCCTCTCAAAGGAGACCTTTGGCTCTCTGGAGGAGACTTCTCTCCCACCCTGCTGGAACTCAGTGACTGACTCCCTCCTGCTTGTCCATGAGCGCTACGAGCAGATCTGCGAGTTCTACAGCAGGGCCAAGAAAATGAACCTCATCCAAAACCTGAACAAGCATCTGCTCAGCAACTTGGCAGCCATTTTAGCACCAGTGAAACAAGCAGTGATTGAGCTAAGCAATGAGAACCGGCCCACTTTGCAGCTAGTCCTGCCCACGTATGTTAAACTGGAGAAGCTATTCACTTCCAAAGCCAATGATGCTGGTGTAGTCAGCAAGCTCTGCCATCTCTTCCTGGAGGCACTGAAAGAGAACTTCAAAGTTCATTCTGCACACAAAGTAGCCATGATTTTGGACCCTCAGCAGAAGCTGCGGCCTGTCCCACCGTACCAGCATGAAGAGATCATTGGCAAAGTCTGTGAATTGATCAATGAAGTGAAAGAGTCCTGGGCAGAAGAAACAGAATTTGAACCTTCCACCAAGAAACCACGGGCAGCAGGCGAGGCCCTACCAGCTCAGGAAGAAGACCGGTTTGGGAAAAATGAAGTCTATGATTATTTGCAAGAACCCCTCTTCCAGGCCACTCCTGATCTGTTTCAGTACTGGTCATGTGTTACCCAAAAGCATACAAAACTAGCCAAGTTGGCCTTTTGGCTCTTAGCAGTGCCTGCTGTTGGTGCCAGAAGCGAATGTGTAAATATGTGCGAGCAGGCCCTCTTAATCAAAAGGAGGCGACTGCTCAGTCCAGAAGACATGAACAAACTCATGTTTTTGAAGTCCAACATGCTTTAAAACTATCTTTTAATTAAAAAACAAAACAAAACTTTAAAACACTGTTCCAAACAAAGAGAAAAAATTTAAGTTCTAAACACTGTGGACCTCATTATGAATGCCCCTGGAAACCAAGTGCTTTTTTATATATATATAAATATATATATAAAAATATAAATATATATAAAAACTAAGTTTGAGAGGAGAGCTGAGCACGTGTGAGAGACAGCCCTCTGCCAGGAACGTGCTCCTTTCCATAGATAGCGTGTGGACTTGACAGACTTTCTAATGTTTTCAAGCGGGCAGACCAATGGGAGGCTGACGTTCTAAAGTCTTCAGGCAGCTGAGATCTAAAGTGACTTGAAGTTTCTTTTATTTCTCCTCTACCCCACCCTTCCTCTTGTCCCCTGGGCCATCTTGCCATGGATAATCAAACTACGTTGAACAGACCAGTTCTGCACTGGACTTTGCTCCTATGAATAACTGTACACCTTGAGGGCATTCGTTTGCAGCCTTCTTAACATACATTGCATGTTATCAGGGCAGCTGTGTTTTACAAACACCAAGTTGTGTTAGAAGTCAGGATGGGAAACTTTAAGGAAATACATTATTTTAATCTTTTCATACAAGTAGTCCCTTCCCCCCCAAAGAGTTACTTTTCAGTCGCCACTCCCGTTTTTGAGTTAAACTTCTTAGCTAGTGATTTTACATTTGAGTTAGAACTGAGAGAAAGTATGGCAAAGAATGTCTGTGATTGTTATGTTTTATAGATTTTTTTTTTACACATTAACTTTTTTTTTCTGAAGTCCCACTGTAAACTAGCTTATCTCACCTGTATGTCCTGCATAACAGGGGTTCTCAAATTCATTTACAGAGTGGCCCATTCACCACTAAATAGCATCCCTGTGGGAACTGCAACGATTGCTTATATGGAAGAGTAACTTTAGGGAAGTAATGTACTGTTTAGCTACTTTTAATACAGTTAAATGGTGAGAGAAAAAGGAGAAGCCAGCATCTTTTGACCAGACAGCTCTCCACAGACCACCACCGAGTGATCCACCAGTGGTCCACCAGCTACCGTTGGAGAAGTTCTGCTATCTAAAATTCCTGTAAGCCTTCCCTGTGTGCAGATTTAAAATAATCTTTCACGTGATCGAGGACAAACCAAGGTGTATGATTTTTCAGGGGAACAAAGATCATCAGTTTTATAACTCTAGCGTTTGAAGGAAGAGAAGCATTGTGGGTTCAAAGATCGTTCTGAATGTAAGTGCTCCCACTCAAATACAAACTACACCTTTTCCTTTCCTTTTGTTTTGGGGAATGGTTTCCTCTGGTAGCATGAATGTCTTTTTAATACCTATAGTGCATTACACTATGTGTTACATTGCTGAATCATTCTGGCTAGGAAGGCCCTGTAACCTTAAAACTTCACATTCACTAGCTCTTCAGACTTGCAGCCCCTCCCCACCTATACTATCATAGAAGCCCAAGGACAAGGACCATGAGCCATTCCACTGTCAGTCAAGGCCAGCATCAAAATGGTCTAGTGCCTGCTCGCATGGTTCAAGCGCATTAACCTATTTGGGATGACAGATCAGGTGCATCTTGGATTAATCCAGATTTTTGGTGCCAAATTTAGTTCTCTGCAGGGTTTTAAGAGTCCAAAAGTGCAAAACTAAATGAATTCCTTCCTTAAAGTAGCATTTTTCACTGCAAGAAGTTCATAACTGCAATCCCTGGTGACAGTTAACCAGCCTTAGGGATTTACATACCCCAAATAAAGACTGCAGCAAATTAGTTAGCAATGCTATCTGTTCTGGACAAGAAGGTTTTGGGTTGACGTCCCTGAGCAGCTGTTCAGTGTACACTGACAGTGCAGTACTTAGGGACAAAGGCTGTTGCCCCCCTTAGAGAGGCCATCTTTTGAATAGGTATTAAAGCAAGATCCTTTCTACCAGTCTCAGTGCAGCAAAAATTCAAGGTCTCAAAACATGTTACGGAGTTGAAAAATAAGCCCCAGGACCTTTACCACTAAGTCCTTCTCAGTAATCGCATATGCTTATACCCTGTGTGAATACATATGGGTTGCTATGCTTGCTTGCAGTCTCTGCGTTCTTGGTATCACTGCACATTGTAAGGTACTTTGATTATGAAAGGTACTGAATGCTCCCCCTGGGCATACTGATCACAGATGGGAGAGTTCACAAACTAATGACCCTTCCTATTATCAGGCACCCTGAAGGACAGCCTTTTGTTTACTGGCGTCTTCTTAGGCTGTCCCTTCAGGCTGGGGAAGCATTACACCTTGTGCAGAACAAGCGAGTTGAAAATTGTGTTGGTTGCCACCGCTGATGTTGGGGTGAAAACCAGTAGTTTCCTAAAGGCAGCTGTGAGTTGGTAGGGATTATTGCAGTCTCCTGCAGGAATAATATTTAAATGAGATCCCTCAAAGGCAAGAGACATCTGGAAATGTGCTTTCTCCTGCATTGGACTATGCAGGTGGAGATTTCTTCATTCTTTTTCTTCCTCTTCAACAAAAAGTTTTTGCTGTTTTTTTTCTCCCAGAGGAACTCTACTTGCCCAGCCATTTTAAGCAGCCCTTCAGTAACAAATCTATTTGCACATGCAATGCAAGAGAAAAATGTAAAAATTTCAGACTACCAAGAAAGATGAAAAGGGACAGCAAGGGAAATTCTGATGAGAGAGAATTGGAAATCCTTTGTAGCCAGAGAGAGAGAATGGGGAAGCCTTTGCCTAAGAGAGAACCCAAAGTTGCACCTGCCTTCATGTTTGCAGACTGTGTTGGGCACCTTGGTACTCAAACCTTGGAACAGGCTTTTAGTTCACTTTCTAGTAATGTCACTATTTTACAATTTAAATCAGGCTCCTTTTAGCCTGGGATTATCAGAGGAGCTGAAGAGAGCTGGACACCCAACTGCCAGTGAAATTCAAGTTCAGTTCAATGAGGGATGTGACTATCCAGCTCCCTTACATTCTTTGGCAAATCCCAGCATTAATCAGGACTGCATTTAGTAATGGACAGGGTTGGCAATTGGGGTGGGGGAAGGGGGGCTGGAGAGATTTGTCATCTCAGCTTAAACACAGAGTGGAGCATTTCCTATCCAGTAAAAGCTGTGTTATCTGGGACTGTGTTATCTGAAATGCTCTATTAACTGGCATGCCGATCAACATGGCAAAAGTGAAACCGGAAGTCCGATAGTGGCACTTCCAGTTTCGCTGAGTCCCACTTTGCCAACTTTGGACCATGGCCCGAGGCAAAGCAGCCTGCACGGGGCCCCCCCTCACTGTCCCCCAGCACACTGATGCCAGGGAGTGAAGGATCTGGCACACCGGACGCGGCAGGAGGGGCAGTGGTCTGAACAGGCAAAGACACTTCTCAGATAACCGGCATATTTGATTAACCAGCACTCCCCATTCCCCATGGGTGCCGGATAACACAGCTTTTACATGCATATAAAAGGCACTGTGTGTGGGGAGCTAAACAAAGGAGACTTAGTATAGACTTAAAGCACTGAAATAGTGAATGAGACAGAACGGCAATAGTTTTGGCATTTACTTAATCCATGGAGTAATAGTAAAAATGGTTTGAGAGCTTTTGTGGTGCAAAGGAAAGGGCCAGAATAAACGTCTCACCCCCTTGTCTAAATGCAATTATCAAGGCATCTTTGGTTAGTCACACTAATGATGAACTATAAACCAAAGCATGCATGCAGTGATGTCTGTTAGGAGGGACCCCTCCAAATATTTATCAACTCAACCTGGCATCTAGGTTAAAACAGCAAACTGGTGAGATAACTTGCAACTACCTATTCCTCTCCCTACCTAGGGAATGGCAGAATCTGCAGCTTTTATTAATAGTAATAACAATAAATAATAATAAACATATTAAGATTACCAGGTGTTCTGTTTGCAAGTACTCAGTGCTCTGCACAACTCATAGGATGATATTAGTGGCTGATAAGATGCCTCACTACTGAGCCTACCCATGTCTTGTCAGTTTTAAGGAAAGAATTAGGTCAGTGGTGCACAGATTTGCTTTATGTGCAAAAATGATATAGTGATGCTTTTCTTTCTCCCACCACTTGGTTATGCAGGCAGTGGCATATTCCCCAGACTGCAGATAATTTACAGAGGTCTTGATTTCAGGAAATTTTGTTGATTTGCTGCATTTTCTGTTTGCTTGCTGCTGTTTACTTAGTTTGGGGAAGATGAAGTGCTGTACATAGAATTACACTGTCACAGCAACAGGTGCTGTCTGGGGCCTTAGTAGGCAGGTGTAGGGAAAGAAGGAGATGTGGCCTCCGGATAATGGTGTGAACAGCAATGCAGGTTACATCCCATTTGAACTGGAAGGAAGGTTCTTAAGGAGCTCATTCATCTAGCTTGTGTGATGAACAGTTTGTATCTGCAGTGTTTGTCTTGGGAACCTGCCCTCTTCTTCATTTGTTCCCTTCTTTATTATTTAGAAATGCATTCGTGCATGAAAACAGAATCGCTGTTCTGTAGGAATTAATGTCCCTGCTGCTTTTTCTGCAGGTGACATCATAGGTGCCTGTTTGTGCCTTCACAATTTGTTTCGGAAATGATTATGATGTCACAACATTTTCTGAGAAGCAAACACCAACACAAGATGAACTGTAACGGAACAAAGCTCCTTGTGTCATGTCCAAATATCCTTATTAGCAAAGACCAAGAGAACTAAGAAAATACAATATAAAGGCACAGTTTTATAAACAAAAAAATGTTTAGATGACTTGTGTTTCCATAAAACACAGCAGCTGGAGCACACCATTATCTGTTTCTACTCTCCATTTCTCCAGCCATAGAACACAGTTGTCATCTGACAGTGCTCCACTCACTGCTGTTATCTCCTAGAGAGTTAGTAACAGTGACTGTGATGCAACTGTTATCTCTCAGGCCAGAGTGAAGGATGCTATCGAAGCCTGAATTGTAGTAGAAAACTTGCATTAGTTTAAATAAAATCGAAATCAGTCTAGTGAAATTGCTGCCTTTGTAGCTCTATTGAAACCAGTTTAATCCTTGTTTGCAATGGTTTGCTCATATCTAAATTATTGACTTATTTTGATTTAAATACGAGTTAAACCAAGTTAAGCCTCTACATTAGTGTTTGCACCAGTTTAACTAGCTCAATTTAGTTAATGATGTTATGATATATTTTTAATAGAAAAGGGACAAAAATTTCAGAAGCAACTCGGTGTGTTAGGGCCCTAAGTGCCTTTTGAAAATAGAGCTTAGATACTTCTCAAAATTTACCCAAGGCTTAAATTGCTGTTTCTGAGTATCACTGAGGAGTTTTCGGGCCTGGATACATGACACATTTACATCAATGTAATTTACATTAACTTTGTACAGCAATGTAAAATACACCAGGACCAAAGCAGACAGTTGAGCAACAGTCCTTGAGGACCTGCATGTAATAGGCTGTGATTACTACTACAGCCTACTCCTAGGTGGAAAGGAAGCAGGTAATAGCATGTTTTCCTTAAGGAAATGGCTTTCCCAGGGTAAACTATGGGCACACAACACGAAGACTAATGTGATTTACACCAGTGCAGTTTACCTCTGATGTTTTCTAGGATAATTCTGTATCAGATTCAAATAAGTAGCATTTGATGTTATGTCTCCATGTCCTTGGAGTTCCATAAGATGACTCCCAGTTGGGGGCTCTAACCCATAATAGTAGATTGGAGGATTTTCTGTTCAAAGAAATGTTTTCAAATACTTTTCTTGGAAGAGGCACGCCTACCGTCAGATTGGCATGGACTGTGGAGGTTTTGCCTTTCTTTGCACTGAGGAGCACAGAGCATGGTCCTCTTCCTTGGATCTCTCACGTGTATTTTAACAAACCAGTTCACATCCTTGCAGCCGCAGGATATTGACAGTGGCCTCGTCCCCCTTCCATGCATGTGGCAAGTTACGGTTTAGGGATGTTTACAGGCACTGTGCCTGGTAGTTATGTGAGAAGGTTGTTCATACAGTCTTCTTTGGAAGATGCTAGCTGAACACCTGTGTAGAATGGCTTAGATGGGGATGATGCCACGCTGAGCAAGGGATTGGACTAGATGACCTCCTGAGGTACCTTTTAACCCTACTTTTGTATGATGCTATGACAACACACTATAACACTCCTTGGGATGCCACTAAGTTATCAACAAATTAGAAGGAAATCAAAGTAGCCCAAAAAATATTCAGTGCTAGATGGGTGAACATGTACTGAGGAAGGAATCAGATCTATCTAGTTTGATGGCCAAGGCAGGAAGAAAAGTCCTGTCATATTTGAGAGGAGCAAACACCCACAAGGTGGAGGAATAGTTAAAGTGGTCTGTATGGAACAATTAGGACTCAAGCAACGAAAGGAAATGACAGAGAATTAAGCTGGATATCAGGAAGCTCTTCCTACTGAAGAGAGGCCTCTTCAGTTGAGGAACAGTCATTCAAGACGTCATTTAAAACCAGACTGAAGGGAGCAATTGAGTGCGTTGTTAGGTACATTACCGTCCCAGCCCTTGCTGATGTGTAAGATAGTCAAATAGGCTTTCTTTACTGCAGTTATAATTTATGTTAGAGGCTTCGGGATGGGTGGTGTGTGAACTGGCCAGCAGGAAGAGGTGGCAACTGTTCTGGGAGCAACAAATGGGTACTTCTTAACTCTTAAAAGTAATAAGCCAAGAGAGACCAAGAGGATGCTATACTGAATCTTTAGCCACTTCTGTTACGCATTGCCTGTATTACACGGTGGTTTGAGTCCTTGGTGCATCAGTGGAGCTACGTAAGGGTTCACAGAAGCATGAAACCTAACGAGAGTCAGTAGGCAAAATTTTCAACAGAACTTTGGCTACTACATTTAAGAGGTGCTTAAACAATGTGTCCTATAGCAAAAGTACCCTCTTATACAGTATGTGGGATATGTCTGTACATCAAGGGAAATCTTAAGCACCCAGCAAAAATGTCTTATTGATCAAAACAAAAAAATGCAGAGATAAAACCAGGCACAGGTCCTATTTTGCCCCTTGGAACTGTGGGAATAGTTTGTTTATGCTAGGCCAGCTATGGTAAACCAATGAGAGTGCCCTGAAATTTAATTTTATATACTGAATGTTTTCGGGGTTTCTGTTTAATTTTTTGTTTTGCTGGTTAGTTGGGTTTTTACTACACCAATTAGAGTCCTTTGTTTTTATACCTTGACTGACGAGTTTTGCTTACATTAGATGACCGTGTATCCAATAGCCTCTGTAGGGTTAATGATCTGTAGGCAGCTGAGTTTGAAATTTTTAGAGTACCTTCTGAAATGAGTCACTTAATTGTCTAGTTTGTGCACAACATCAACCACTGACTGAAAGCATTTTTTTTTCTTTCCATTGTTTTAGTGTCACTGACAGCAGAGTCAGCGTATGTCTTGGTACCCAGATGAGCAGCGTAGCCTTAACAATGGGACGATTTTACAATGGAAATGATGGGTAGAGGCATGTCAGACCCTTGCTTTTCACAACCAAAGTTCCTTAAAGAGACTTCCAGCCTCATGAGCCTTGAGTGCTTGTTTCCAGTCTTCTGGGGATTCTTGTGGTGGTCTCTGAAATGTGTGTGGTTAGGGTGTTTATTTTTTTTTCCTTGTTGATGAAGTTATCCATGGATAAGAACCTTTCCGCTTTAGAAAGGAGATGTACTCTGGAAGGAGCAACAGTCCTAGGGCTGCTGTGTATTTTCTAGAGTCCGTTTAAATATGTTGGGACTTTTATTTAATTTTTTTTAAATATTTAAAAGGAAAACTGATAACGGACAAACCGAATATTCATGATAGGTGAATAGCCAAGGTCACAAATGCAGGAGGAATGCACGTCACCCAGACTGTGAGGATTCTGGTCTGCGCTGTAGCTAGAAAGTGTGTCATACTGACAAAACCATCAGGAAATCCTCGTTTGCAGCCAGTCTGAAAAGAAGCCGTTCCTCATTTTGTATGTTAATTTCTCAAAACCTCCTGTTGGGAGTTGAATTCTCTTGTTGTTTCATCAGGAAAATGATTAATGTTCTCCTTTTCTTCCCCAGTCCCTTTCCTCAGTAACTTGTGTGCATTTACCTTTCTTTCTGTAGATGCAGATGTTCTAGGCAATACCATAGATGCACCTGCGTGTGTCTCTCTACCTGCAAGTGCAAGAATCTCATGTCATCTTAAAAAAAATACAAAAAATATACAAAAAATTATACAAAAAATATCTTTTTTAGGCCAGAGTTTTCTACAGGTATTAATGAATATTTTTCTTAATCCTTATAAGTTTTATGTGTTTAATATTTCTTAATACCGGTAGCATTAATTTATACTTTTGTAGCAACACAATATTTTTATAAACCGCCACCGCTGGCTTTGTCTTCATAATGGGGAAATGTGCGGGCAGCTGGCCCTGCACTGTACCATGTACTGTATTTAAAAGGTTATCTAATGTCACACTTGCTGTGTTAATAAACAAACAAAACCTGTTTGGAGTCTCATGTATTGTTGGTGTGGATCGAATGACTCAATAGAGAGCAATATTGCACGGGGTTGAGTTGCTGATTTTCATTGATATATATGAATGCTTGAGGCCAACTCAAGTTCTTCTGAGTTTTTCTTTTTAGGATTTTTCCTTTTTGTTTTTGTTTTTACAGCTCAATAAATTCAGTGCTGTTTGAAACTTAGACTGACGTCAAATGAAAAGGATTATAAAAAATCGAAGTGTTTAAATGTTGCTGTTTTTACAAGTCTGTTGCTGTCTGAATGGAAATATTCCATGTTAGAAAAGGAATAATTCCACTTAAGTTCCAAACTAGCTAAGAGCTCCAGGCCAGAGTTCAGTTATTTGGAGGAGGTATCTTAGAGACATGTTTCTGCAACATTCTTTTCAGAGTTGATGCCAAGGCAGAAGACAAACTGTAACTGTAAGAAAGCATCCGTTGCTTGAGGATTTTCATGTCAGTGTTGTATTTATGGTTTTACAATAAAACAACCTTTAGGAAAAAAAAAAATGAGCATGTGGGTGTTTCTTTTTTTCAAGTATGTTTCTGGGATCATGCTTGATGCCCTTTGCTGGTTTAGATCTAGAAGTGTTCATTTAAGTATCTTGACACCTGAGAGTCACAAGGTAGCAGTACATTTTTAGTGGAAAGTCTCACCTGTAAAAGTCGTATTTACCAAAAAAATTCTGTTTAAATCCAACAGACGTTCTAGGTACAAGTAATTGAAGAAATTAACTGGAACAAACACTTTAAAGAGATTTACCTGAATTTATCACCAAGGCTTAATAACTCAATCCCCATTTTGTGAAGAGCGCCCTCAAAATAGCTGGGCACAGCCAGGAAGTCCAGACCAAAGGTGCAAAAAGATAAACTCATTTTCTGTATGGTTTTTAAATTAGAAAATAAAGAAGCGTCAAAGAATATGCATGGAGGTAAGGGAATGAAGATGGTAGATGTACTAGCATTGTTCAAACCAAACTGAACAGGAGATGTTCGGCACCAGGTTTAGATTTGCCTACCAAAATGGTAAAGGAGCTCTGAGGGGCTGTGGCAGCTATTGGGTCAATCTGCATGAATCAGACCCTGCGTTGAGAGGGGTCGCTGATTCTTTGCGGGCAGCACATTGCCTGCAAGACCTTCTAGTGTTGCTAGTAGCTGTTTTCAAAACTTATATTTCTTCAAGAGTAGAGTTGGGCTGGATATCATTTTTCCACCCTGCGAAAGACTGTCAACCACATACCTTTTCATGGGCCAATGTGGGGAAAAAAATCCAGATCAGATCAAGTGAAACATGTCTTTTGGATGACTTGTAATATCTGGGTTTGGTTTTGCCCTTTCTTGTTTACCATTTCTAGTTTAAATTAACAGATTTCAGAACAGAAAATGTCTAGAATAGAAGAAAAATTAAACTTTTTAGTTTGGAAATGTCAGACTAGGCCATCTTAGTGCTCAGCAGCACCTTGTTAGCAACCACAGCAGGACAGCTTTGGAGTCGCCAGCAAGTGAGTATGTACCAGCCTCAGGATAGTTTGTACTTACGGCCATTGCAACAGAAAAGTGGCGAATGTGCCATTGCTTCTGGAAGAGTCTCAAGACTCTTCGAGGGCTCTGGCTAGCTGTGGGAAAAGATGTTTGGATCCATGGGGTGTTACATAGGCTCATTTTACGTGACGTGTATGCCAAGTTAACATGCTAATTATAAATGATAAGGGTGCTACATGTGTATTTATTTTAAGGCACCATAAAATAGCAAATCAGCCATAAACATATACTACACCGAGTATAGATTATAGTGTAGAACATTTTTATGCCAGGTTTGTATGGGACCGTAAGTGGAACGTGGCAGGTCTGGGGCCAGGACTGATGATCTGCTGACCTGGACCTGCAGGTACTCAGCTTTCAACTTGCTGGTGCAGGGGGAGCCATGGTGACGATCCTGGGCTCCCCCTGCACTGGCAGATAGAAAGGGCATGATTGACATCTGATCCCCAATCCCAAAATTGGGGAAAGGCTTTAGTGAAGTTTATAGAGGCAGGAATGGGTTTTCAGTCCATTGCCTCCTTCCTTCCTTTCCAGTCATTCCATAATACTGTCCATCTTTTAATGAATTGCTGCGGGACAAGAAAAGATTATAGTAAACCACGCAGAAAGTTATTTCCTTCCTGGCAAGGAAACCAGGTATAAAGTGCAGCTAAGTACCATGATAAAGTTCTGCAGGTTCTTCCCACAAAACTATGGAGAATGACAGGTCACAAACACTTAGCAGATTTAAAAAGACTTTAATACAAAAATATTGGTTATAAAAAGACTGATTCTAAAGGCAAGGCTCAAACAACTCCAAGTCGCATCATATTGCACCACTGTGGTGTTCTCGCCATTAGAAATTAAACCGATGCCCACCATGAATCTGCATTAGGCTCCTCTGTATTGTTGATTCTTCCAAGAAATAGTTAAATGTAGTGCCCTCACTACTGACAGTTATTACCATTAACACAAGATCAATAACACCAGGTAGTTGAAGAGGTCCAACTTGGATGCTCACTCTATATGCCTGCTTTATGTAGTACATAGGGCAATTCTGCGGCCAAAGGTCTTTTCCCTTCACTTCTGTCTTCAGGCAGTGAAAAAAATGCAATCCCTTATTGTCTACTGCAGTCTGAAGTTAACAGACTAGTTTAAGTGCTTCACGCTGTAACTAAACTAATATATTAAGAGGCTAGAAAAAAATAGGTGAGTCAAGAGGTCTCTCCAGGTTAACATTGTTTTAAAGGCCCACACAAAAGCAGAGGTCTCCATGAAGTACAGCAGTCACACAATATAACAGACACATTTTACAGAATATTTTGTAGGAGTGCATTCCTTTGGCACCAGCTCTCAGTACAGCGCACACAGTATCAGCAACAGCCCGTTAGCTCAAATGGCTCCCAACAGATCCACACTGGGTACATTTGTTTTTCATAGCTATTAGCACAGACTGACTGAAAGATCTCAACTGAACACCTCAAGATCTCAGGTCAGGCTATCTGTGGATTTAAATGGACAAGCAAATGGGTTTCCATAAGGTGTGAACAAGGGCAGAATCCAGCTCTTATCTAAATGCCACAGAGAGAGAAAATTAAATGGAAAGTAGAGCAATTTTTCTAGCCAGATGAGCAGAGATCAATGTTCATCCACTACAAAACATCAGGGCACCAATGTTGGCAGTCTGCTGTTCAGTTGATATTGAACATGATCTTATTCACTAGTTACTAGGGGTTTTTTTCCCCCATGAGGGTTGGTTTTATATTATCAAAGGGATAATTTCTTGTCCCCTCTTCACAAATTGCTATTTCATGAAGTATTTTTTCATAGAAAGTTATCCAGGAGCTAACAACCCACTAGTAAATTAAGGGTGGGTATGTCTATATTACAATGGGAGCTGATTGCAGTTGCGACACAATAGCAGAGCAGGTCTGGCAACACAGGATTATGTGGATTGCACAAGCTTGCCCTAGACTTCAGGTCTGTACTTGGTGGCTGGAGCCTGCTCTTGTGACTACAGATAACAGGACATGAGCTAACAAGATTGCAGCTAGACTCAGTAGGTTGACATATGCTGCAATCACTCCACATTGCAGCATAGACACAGCCTCCTCTAAAAAGCCATTGGGTAACACTTACAAATAATCCTCACCAATTTTTTGCTCCTGCTCATTTCTATGTTTAGTAGCAAAAGCCCAGAGCATCTGCTCTCTAAAGTGCCCCCAAAGGTGCCTTGCCCATTGCAATTTTCTAGGTTTGACACAGTGATTTGCTATGGGAAGACAGATGTCAAGGGATGACTTTGATAAATAAGGAGACATGGAAGTACTAAAGAAAGAGCAGGTCGGAATCAAGAAAGCAGGCCTGAAGGGGACCTCATGAAGTCAGACCCTGCTTAAGGCAGGATCATCTCTAACTGAATCATCCCACTCAAGTTTTGATGTCAATTTCCCTGATTAACAAGCCATGAGATATAGAAGGCAAGTATTGCATCTCACACATGACTGACAAGCCTGGATTTGGTCAGCTGTACATGGAAGATGTTGTATATGACTACCAACAAGTATCAGACTAGAAAGACCCAGGTCACACTTACATTGAAAATAGAGACAGTGGGTGCATCTACACGAGCCACCCATGGCACAGTTGTTATTGCAATCATTTAGCACTTGCATACCCCAGTATGAAATGACTGTGTGCTCCTTACAGTTGCCTAGTAGCTCATTACTACTGCACGGTAGTGTCACATCACGGTTCATGCCCAGCGATGCTACTGCACAGTAGTAATGAGCTACTGTGCAGCAAGTACCTTGCATAGACGTGGCCAGTGAGTCTTAACTTGATTGAGCTCCACAGCCACTCAGAGACTGGAGAGGAAAGCAGCCCTTTAAATGTCTTCTATCACTTCTGTCCAAGGGATAGCTTTCTTTACCAGTCCAGTCCATCCTTCTGAAACATGAATCTCTTGCTTTTCTCACTGTAAAACTGACCATACCAGCGCCTGTACCTCTGAATTGCAGAATCCTCTTTTACGAGTAGAGGTTTAGAGAGATATTGCTTGTTATTCCAGATTGCTACATCACGCTCAAACTGTGGGAAAAGAAGCAGACTCATCTTAGAAAAGGAATTTAAACTAGATGTCCATGCATACTACTGCACAGACCAGCAAAGCTCATGTCTTGAGAGAAGACACTGGTTCCAAAGAGGTTTTTAGCAAATCTCCAAGCCTGGGCAGTTTTTATGTGGCTATTAGCTTACAAAACATCCAAACAATGGCTCTGTGGGAATATCTATTCCGTGGTGGTGGCCGTGGGTCCCAGGCATGCCCCATTCACCCAGCCCCGTATGCACTCAACCAGGTTAGCACACTGGTGTGGTGGCTCCAGGGTTGTCCCAGCAGCCACTCAAGTATGTTAGAGACTGAGAGCTTGAGAACAGCTGCAGAGAGATGCCTCTGAGCGGCAGTGCCAGTGGATATATCCCTGCCAGAGCAGGTTCATATGGCATGCTGAGCAGGAGCTTGGGTGGGAGTAGAAGACCTGCCCTGTGTTCAGCCACAGCTGGGGACATCTGCAGGGATTCTGACAGAATTTCATCCCCATTCACTTCATTAAGTCTCCCTTCAGCGAGGGAGGTACTTGCTCACCCAGGCCCTCTGAGGATTCCTACCACCTCAAGGTACTTTCCCCATCATGATATTTAATGAAAAAACGTGATTGTTTTGACCCTCTCTCTTACACTCCAGGTGCTGCAGAGTTGAATTCTTGAGTATAATTGAATGGAAAGGAACTAATCTTGTGTATTGACAGCCCATTCACACACAACATGCCATCTGCTACAGACACCCTATTGAAGTTAACAAGTTCAACCTCTGCCAGCCCCAAGCAAGAAAAGGTTTCCAAAGCAAATGATAAACCATCCTCATAGAACAGAGAAGGCTCTTTAAAATAGTCAAAGGTCTGCCTGAGCTGAGGTGTGCATCAGTGTAGCATGGTGGAAACACAGCAATAGGGCTGGTGGCTAGCACATCACTAGCAGGTACAGTCACAGCTGCACAGGCAAATCTACAAGGATGTTTTCAAAAGTAACAGCAATTTTGAAATAAACCCTTCCAATTAATTATTTATTGGACCACAGTGCTTTTGGTTTTATTTTGAGATTGCCCTTACTTGCTGAAACACCCTTGTGTTTTGCCAGAGGACAGGGCAGAATCCAAAACTGTTTATAGGTGTGAAAAGGGCACTTGTGCAGGTGGGTACGTCCCATTTTGCCACAGACAAGAAATGCAGCAACAAGCACCTTTTCCTACAAAAGCTCTGCTGTCCAGCAGCTTCAAGCATTCAGCCTTCTAGCAATGTTTACAGGTCTGACCTGCACGCCTACAGCCATGGGAGCATGGCGGCAGTGAACAGAGAGCTCCTGCAGATGCTGCCAGCACTGTCAGCAGCAGGAGGAGTGACTAGCACCAACCAGGGTTTGGCGACCACCTGTAGCCACCGCCAGCGGCCAGGGGCAATCATGGACCTCCCACAGACACCACCTGCAGTGCCGGCAGCAGGATGGCAAGGGGCGACTGCCCGCAGGCACCACTGACATTGGGCACCTTTTTGCTGGGGGTGCACCACCTACGTGCACCCCATACGTGCCATCCCTGCCTGCAGCAGCACCAAATAGGTGGGGAAATAGGGTTCCTTGTACCCTACATTCAGAAACTGGTCATACCTGTCATACCCCGTGCTCACACTCAGTTTGCCCTCCCTTTCAGCATCTACTCTGCCACTGTGTGACACAGGATATGGGGCAAGATAGATCTATGGTCTGACCCAGTGAAGCTAGGGACAGAAATTACACATAAACTGATGTAAGTGATCAGAAACCTGTTCAAATCTGTAACACAACAGAAGTTTAGTGCAAATAAACTGCTTTCAAAATGGCTGAAACCAGTTTAAAGGTAAACCTGGATGGATCTAGTATCAGACTTGGCTGATTTAGGTTAAATTGGTTTATTGAACTTCTGCCTAAGATCCCCTCCAGATTCAAGTTAACTCACAGTCCCCCAGCATCCCAGGATGCTTTGCACTTCCCCTGCAAACTCTCCCTTGCAGGGGGGTTGGGCTAGCCATGGCCCAAGCAGTCGGCTCCAGCAGAACAAAGAGGTGTGCTCTAGCGCCCCCTGGCTTCTTGCCTGAGCCAGTGCAGGCATGTGGCTGCATTTCCAGAATCAAAAGTGAATATCAGTTCACTTGCTTATTGGTTCAATCTGTGCAGCTCAAACTAACCTGCAATGATTGAATCGATTCAGCCTCAGGCTTTTTGACTCTGTACTTAGCCTAAATGGCAGTTCTTACATTCTTATACTGAGACCTGAGTCCCACTGACCATTCACAAAAACAGGTTACAGATAACAAAACAGTAAATGTCTCTGCAGTTCTGACAAAACTCTTTCAGAAGCAGCTCGTTTTGGCTCAGTAAAGCACTTACCTGTATGCACTCTGCTCTCAGAATGAATTTTGGGATTATTCCTGGCATGTTTTTTTGATAATAGATTTCATGGGTAACTTGCTGCAGGAGAGGTTCAACGGGTGTCACAGTGTGCAGAATGATCCCATGGCCCAGTAATTCATGGTCAAAGATCAGAAAGACCAACCCAGGCCCCACCTTCAAACAAGAAAAGGAACTTATCAGGGAATTTAGCTCTTTCTAGTTCTAGTTCCCTGCATTTGCAACTATTTGTCCAAAAGAACATCAGTGGTGACCATTCTCATACATCACAGTACAAAGCTCCCTATAAAGAAAACCTTAAAGTGTAGAATAAGTAAGGAGCAGGGAAGAGAAGTTGCCACCAATGCCTTGCCACTGCAATGGCTGGGACTTCAGTAAGGTAAAATATGCCCATATGATTCCTGAAAGACATAATGACTAGGGGTATGTGAAGAGGGCCCTATTCGATTTGGATTTGGATTTGGCCTGAATCAGGGACAGTGATTCTATTTGTTGATTTAGATCACTGTCCACGATTCGATTCATCTGAAGAGTCAATGCTGATTCAGAGAATCAGCAATTTGGACATAGACACAGCCTTAAAAAAATTTTCTGCATACCTTGAGGTAGCAGGCACTAGGCCTGTGCAAGTAGGCAGCTATTCAATCCAGCTTTGGATCCGGCCACTTCGGATGCCAGGATTCCAGTCTGGAGCTCTGGACCAGGTTTCTGCTTTGATCTGGCCAAAGCAGCTCCAAAGCTTTGGAGCCGCCGTGGATATCTGGCCATTGGGTATAATGGGGAATCAATGAAATATCTATAACTTTGTTGGTTTTTATCTGAATTGGATGAAACTTGCAGGGATGGTAGCCTCTGCTGAGAGCATGAAGCCTGTCAAGTTTCAAGAAGATTGGTGAAGGGGGTCAAGGGGAACTGCACCCCAAATTAATGTATGTGTTACAACACAGGAGGGTCAAACCTGCAGGGGTGGTGGCCCCTGGTGAGGCCACAAAGCCTGCCAAGTTTCAACGTGATAGGTGCAAGAGTTTGGAGGGAACTGCACCTCAAACCACAGACAGGCAAAACTCATGACGTAAATGACCCTGTGTGTGTTAAGGCGCAGCAGGGTGAAAGCTGCAGGGATGGTAGACCCTGCTGCGGCCATGAAGCCTGCCAGCTGTTGAAGAGATTGGTGCAGGGGGCTTCTGGGTTCTGGGGCCCTGCACCTCTAGCTGCTAACAGGCAAAACTCATGTCATGGGTGCTTGTACAATTGTGTCTGTCTTGGGGTCGGGGGGAACTACTGCAGGCCTGGTTGCTAAGCTACTGTGTTACCAGTTAGCAATCAATCATGATTCACTCAGGGACCAGTTCAATACACAGTAGCTAGCTAATGGCCAGTTAATTACCAACAATTAACACCTACAAAACCACAAACTAAGGAGAGGAAAGAATCAATACAGACAATCAACTGCCCCAAGACCGAGACAGTCAGTTGCACAAGCACCCATGTCATGAGTTTTGCCTATCAGCAGCCTGGGGTGCAGGGCCCCAGAACCCTTGACAGCTGGCAGGCATCATGGCCACAGCAGGGGCCACCACCCCTGCAGCTTTCACCCTGCTGTGCATTAACACACACAGTGTTACCCATGTCATAAGATTTGCTTGTCTGCAGCTTGAGGTGCAGTTCCCCCCACACCCCTGCACTGATCTTCTTTAAACTTGTCAGGCTTCGTGGTCTCACCAGCAGCTGCCACCCCTGCAGTTTTCACCCCCTTGTGGTGTAATACATACACATGACATGAATTTTGCTTTCAAGAATTTGGGGTGCAGTTCCCCCTGAACTCCTCCACCGAGCTTCTTGAAACTTGGTAGGCTTTATGCTCTCAGCAGAGACTACCAGCCCTTCAAGTGTCATCCAAACCAGATAGAAAACAACAACGTTACAGATATTTGATTGACTCCCCACTATACCCTGTGGCCGGATCTCCAAGGTGGCTCTGAATCTTTTCCGAAGCTATTCAAAAGCTCCGAATCAATTTGGAAAGCCTAAAGCTTCCAGTGATTTGATTAGGATTCATAGATTCGGCCTCCAAATCATCCCAATCATCTCCAAATCCGAATCATGATCTGGAGCTATGCACAACCCTAGCAGGCATGGCTCGCGATCACTGCAATTCTGGGGTCCATGGAGCATCCAAAAGAAGTGGGGGTGGGGCTCTCCATGTGCTCGGCAGTGAACCTGGAAGTACTTCCGGGTCTGCCGGGGAGCACGCTGGGGGGGCCCCTCCCTGTGCCTCCCTGGCTTGGTGATCAGCCATAGGGGGGACCCTGGGTGCTCCTGCACCCCAGACCCAGGAGCCACCAGTCACCGAGCCAAGGGGTCATGGGGGCATGCTCCCCTGCGGACCTGGAAGTGAATTGGAAGTGCTTCTGGTCCACTTCCAGGTCTGCTGCTGAGCACACTGGGGAGCTCCCCGTACGCTCCATGTGCCCCAGCATCGCAGCATTCACAAGCTGCCTGCTACCTTGAGGTAGGTAGAAAAAGCATTTAAAGCTGTCTCTATGTCTGAATCTCTGAATTTGTCCGAATCTCTCTGAATTGATTCAGAGTTCCCATTAGCTTTGGAAAGATTAAAGGGTCCTCTGATTCAATTTGGATTCAGAGATTTGGCCACCAGATCAGGCCGAATCTCTGCCAAATAGAATCAGGGACTGAAGCTTCACACAGCCCTAATAGTGACTTTTTTCCAGTCTTCTGAAATGCCTCAGTATTCCCAATTGCTTTCATGAAAAGAAACCTTTTGTTACTTTAAAGCTGTTTCTTTTACTTGCAACCTAGCAAGCAATTTACACCTTCAGACTTTGAAACAAACATCCATTTCCGCATGCCTCCTTATACTTTAGAAAGGCATGTATGAATAGTCTTTTTTAACAAATACAGAACCAAGGCACAGGGCAGTCACGTTTCTTAGCTAAGTTTCTAGCACATTTGGGAGAGCTGAAATTAAATTCCATTGTGCTCTTGAACCACTGCAATCTTCCATTTATCCAGGTACTTGTATGTATTGCTTTGTGAAGTGTGTTACTCACCTGATTAGCTGTAACATTGATATCCAGTAAGGAGAAGTGTTTTCCAAACACAGTCAAGGCATGTTTAATCAGCATCCGGGCACAGTGATTGTTTGGTTCTGGTTCTGGCTGCCATTCTGCCTAAAGTGTTTGAAAAGAAGTGACTGAGAGAACAAATACAAAAGACAGCATGTGAGATAGGACTCATATAACAAGTGTGTTGCAGAGTAGATCACAGTGCAGTGGAGACAGAAGTTGGTCATATGTTCTCAAACAGACTATGTGCAGATGAATGCAAATGAAAGAGCAGGGTGTACCAACCTCAGCAAAAAAGCTTGTGTTGACCATAAGGGCATGTGGAGGAATAGGACAAGGCGGCAAACATTCTGGAAAGCCCTGAAGCAGACAGAAAACTTGAACTTCATTCAGAAGCCAATGCAGATGCTCTCAGCCAATAGGCTTGTTAAGCTGAACCTCTTACCTTCCAGGTGTGCTTCACAAAATCCCACAGCTTGGAGCGTACATCTCTCAGATCAGATCCATTCAAAATAGCCGATGCGTGGACAGCATCTAGATGAGCTAAGTCTGCTCCGTTCTCAGGGATTTCCTGCAAGTAAGGAACAAGGGCTGTGATAAGCTTTGGTCCCTGATTCGATTCAGCGGAGATTCGGCCCAATTCGGTGGCTGAATCTCCGAATCCGAATCTGAATCAAATCAGAGGACCCTTTAATCTCTCTAAATCTGACTGGAACCCTCTGAATCGATTCAGAGAGATTCAGAAAGATTTGGCGATTCAGACATAGAGACAGCTTTAAATGTTTTTTCCACGTACCTCTAGGTAGCAGGTGACTCACAAATTCTGCGATGCTTGGGTACATAGAGTGTCCCACAGGAGTGCAGGGGGCCCCCCAGTGTGCTTAGCAGCAGACCTGGAAGTGGACCAGAAACACTTCTGGTCCACTTCCAAGTCCACCGGGGAGCACACAGGGGAGCCCCCCCCCTGGATCCCCCCGCTTGGGAACTGGTTTCTCCTGGATCTGGGGTGGCACCTGGGATCTCCCTGTGGCCGATGTCTGAGCCAGGGATGCATGGGGGGCCCCCCAGCAGATCTGGAAGTTCACTTCTGGGTTCGCCACTATGTGGAGGGGCCCCCGTGCTCCTCTGAGACGCTCCATCCACCCCCAGCATTGCAGTGATCACAAGCCCCATGGGTACCTTGAGGTATGTAGAAAAAACATTTAAAGCTATGTTTATGTCCAAATCACTGATTCTCCGAATCAGCATTGAATCTTCAGATTTGGCCAAATCAAAACAGGGACAGTGATCCAAATCAACAAATTGAATCACTGTCCCTGATTTGGGCTGAATCCAAATCCAAATTGAATAAAGCCTGCTTCGCATACCCCTATAAGGAACCATTTACAGTTACTTGACAAGTGCCTCAAGTTATTTATTCCAAGTGAGTTACATATTCCAACACAGGCTATATATTAAATATTATTGTGGCTAACACCCAAAGGCATCAACAAGATTGAGTTCCATTGTGCCAAACACTGTTCATGCTTTGTTAGTGACAATCTCTACCCCAAAGAGCCCTGGCAGATATTACATTTATGGTGTGAGTAACATGCTAACTGTGACATATATTGCAACATGCCATATGTTCAGTGAGTTTATGGCATGAAAAAATGGAAAATGAGCCACAAAAATGCTTCATGTATACTGAAACAACTTTGTATCTGGTTTGCATGGTGTCTTAAACTGAATATGTGGCACACAACAGAGGCTAGGGCCCAGGGCTACCTCAGGCAATTACAATGATCATCAGCACCAAGCACAAGGCAGCTCCATGGGCTGAGTAATGGCTGCCCCCTGCCTGCTTCCTGAGATGGGCTGGGAATTGGAACTGGGATAATGAACGTTATGCCCCATCCCAAAAATCATACATCCTACCAAGATGCATGATTTTTGGGGTAGGACATAAAATTGCACAGATCCCAATTGCATCATTATATTAATGGATTCCAGGGGCCAAATGCTTACAATCTAGAAACAAGATCTAGGTAAATAAGACAAATGAGAGAATACAGGATGGAAGTCTCTGAGCATGGCTTAATTGTGTGTCTAGATCTTAGCTAATCAGCAGCAATAATCATAGTGATTCCCAGAAAGCCTACCTGAAGGTGGAATTAAGGTGACTGACCTACTAGTCACTGAGGTAAACTACAGAGATAATGCAATTATCTTAAAGCATTATTAATTCTATGGTTATCCAATGACTATCTAATGTAAAATGTATGGTGTTCTAACCCCAAGGCTCTTGTGTCAAAGATGGGCTCTGGCCATGTTTCTGGGAGAAATAGGGACTGTTACCTATTGTACTGAACTCAAGATTGCTTCAGTATTATCAGCTGTGCACTAAAGTTTATGTGTCCAGGGATTATTACAGTCCAAAGTGTAAGATACTTAATTTTAGGCATCTAGTGAAGTCTGTAACACACAGCAGGGATTTCCAGATCTCTTTTGGTAACTTCAGTGGAATTTAGACACCAGTTTAACCAACCTACATCCAGCCCTATATTTCTCCAAGAAAACAGTTATAATCAAGTCAGTTTTAAGTCAAATGAGAATAACAGATTCACAGAATATCTGTTCTACATTTAAAGAGCACATGGTGTGTGTTTGGGGCACATACACTGTATATTCTCCATGGGGAGAACACATTGTGGGCATGTCTACATGAGATGCTTTACTCAAGATGAGAGCAAATTACTGCATAGTAAGCATCATCATCTACACGTGCAGCCGGCGGGGGGGCGCAACTGCTCCCTGCCCCTGGGAGCTGCCTGCTGCCAGGATGAGCTCTGCCACTAGAGCCCAGGCAGGGAGCCCCTCTGCAATTGCAGAGCTGGAGCTATTAATAATAATCTCCTAGCCCCTGCTCCACAATCGAGGAGTTGGGGCTTGGAGATATGAATCTCACAGCCCCTGCTCCATGATCTGGGAGCTCCCTGCTGCTGGGACAGGGGAACATTGTCCCCACCTGGGCTCCACTAGTGGAGCCTGCCCCAGCAGCAAGCAGCTCTTGGGGCAGGGAGCAATCTTCCAGCCCCGCCAAAAGACAGCTGTCCCCTGAACCGTTGCTCCTTGCCAGCCCCTGAGCTCCCCCTGGCTGCTGCAGGGGGCTGATACAAGGCAGGTGGGGGCAGGAGCAGACTTATCAGTAGATTACTCTGTAAACCTGGGGTGGGCAAAATGCGGCCCATGGGCCACATGTGGCCTGCCAAATCATTCTATCCGGCCCACAGAGCCACTAAAAAATGGAGAAAATTAATATGTATATGCCCCTGGCTGCCTGTCATGCGGCCCTCAATGGCTTGTTTAAAACCCAGTAAGCGGCCCTCCGCCCAAAATAATTGCCCGCCCCTGCTGTAAACCCACTCCCGGAGCATTTGCATATGTAGACATGCCCAGTGAATATGTAGTGGCATAATTCCTGTTTTACACTTTACCAAGCCTCTGCACTTAATGATAGAATCACAAAAGTCGGTTCTTTGAAGGCTACTTGGTGTAGTCTCAAACATTTTTGCTTAATGTTCTATTAGGTCCTCCCTGGTTTAACCATGTCAAAATCAAAGCTTAAGAGGCAAAGTTCACAAGCCCTAAGTTAGAACACCTGTTCCAAGAATTTGCAGAGTCAGTGTCCTCATCTGCAGTCAAGAGGTATGATTTCAAAGCATCCAAGCCAGCAATGCCAACAACCATTGACCAGATGCAACAGAATTCTCCTACCTGAATGTGTACATTGACAAAATGCTCTGTTTGGCCATGATACACCCACTCTTTTGAGGTGATCTCCTTCTGCTCTGGGACATCCCACATTGGATCAACACCATCGCAGTGATACCAGACAAGGAGCATCCCATTTACTTCACATGAAGGCCATGTCTTAATCTTTGCAAAGTCTGGCACTATAGAGGAGAGAAAGATGTTAACTCAGATCCAAAGTTTCAGCTCTCACATTTGTATCCTAGCTCTTCCAGTCCTGAGCTACAGTGGTAGAAACCATGGCCTAATAGAGGATATTGATGCTGCACAGCTTTCCTTGATGGGATGTTTTTTTTTCCTCTCGTGCTTTCACTTAAGTCATAGTCAAAACCAGACCAGGGGTGGATTTAAAAAAAATAGATTTCTCATTTAAATCAGTTTACTTTAAATGGAATAATTTTATTTACATCCCTTTCTTTTTAATATGTATAATTTTAGTACCATGAAATTATACTTATGATTTAAGGACCATCACTATGGAGTACTGCATAAGTCTTTTAAAGGGACAAACCTAATATTGCTGGTTGATATTGAATTAGTCACTCAGATATATCCTGTTTTCATGGTCCCTAATGCAGTGACTGATTTATATTTAACATATTGAATTAATTCTGTAGTATCTGCTAATGAATTACAAAACTCTACTAATGAATTACAAAACTCTGCTCTAAAAAGTGACAAGGACATTTATTGTCAGGCCCCTGGCAGATATTCAGTTAAAGGTGCCCTGAGATCTGATGCATGATCCCAAAGATCATACTTCCAGCCAGGCTATATGTGCTCAGCAGGAGGTGCAATTGTGGGATTAGGGATTAGATCCCCACTGTGCCATGTTGCTGGTGCAAGGGGAGCCCAGGATCATGATCTCCAGGCTCCTCCTGCACCAGCAAAGGAAGCCAGTCAGCTGACTGCCACTACCAGCCTTGGAGGCACACCAGAACCCTCGAGTCCAATTCACTGCAGAGGCAAGCAGCCCCGATCAACTGCCGCTCCCAGCCTCCAGGGCATAGCAGAGCCCTTGACTCCAGCTGCGCCTTGACTCAGCTGGCAGGAGCTCCCACGTGCTCATAGTTTCATAGTTGGTAGGGTTGGAAGGTACCTGAGCAGATCATCAAGTCCGACCCCCTGCCATGGGCAGGAAAGGATGCTGGGGTCAAATGACCCCAGCTAGGTGGTTGTCTAGCCTCCTTTTGAAGACCCCCAGGGTAGAAGCGAACACCACTTCCCTTGGAAGCTGATTCCAGATCCTGGCTGCCGTGTGAGGGCTTCCTGATGTCTAACAGCCACCAGATCCCCTCTCACCATTCTCTTGTGGAGGCTGAACAGGTTCAGGTCCTGTAGCCTCTCCTCGTAGGGCCTGCCCTGCTGCCCCCTGACCATGCCAGTGGCCTCCTCTGGACCCTCTCCATGCTGTCCACATCCCTCCTGAAGTGCAGCACCCAGAACTGGATGCAGTACTCCAGCTGCGGCCTGACCAGTGTCGCATAGAGGGGGGAGGATCACCTCCTTGGACCTGCTCGTGATGCATCTGTGGATGCATGACAAGGTGCAGTTAGCTTT
Organism: Crocodylus porosus; assembly: GCF_001723895.1. Classification (NCBI taxonomy): domain Eukaryota; kingdom Metazoa; phylum Chordata; order Crocodylia; family Crocodylidae; genus Crocodylus; species Crocodylus porosus. The sequence goes on from NW_017728925.1 coordinate 3,394,218, forward strand.
AATGTCCTCACATTGGCGGCCCATGTTCATCTTGGAATCAATAATGACTCCAAGATCCTTTTCTGCGTCTGTGCTGATGAGAAGGGAGTTCTCCAGCCAGTAGGTATGCTGCTGGTTCTTCCTCCCCAGATGTAATACCTTGCACTTGTCAGTATTGAATCCCATCCTCTTCTTATCTGCCCACCCCTGTAACCTGTCTAGATCTAGTTGCAGCCTGTCCCTCTCCTCCAGCATGCCCACTTCTCCCCACATCTTAGTGTCATCCATGAATTTGAAAAAGGTGCTTTTCACCCCCTCGTCCAAGTCGCTGATGAAGATGTTGAACAGTGCAGGCCCAAGGACTGAGCCCTGGGGGACCTCACTTTCCACATCCCTCCAGGTCAAAAAAGACTCATTCACCACCGCTCTCTGGGTGCAGCCCTTTAGCCAATTTGTGACCCATCTGACTGTGTAGGCATTGACACCACAGTCACCTAATTTTTTGATGAGAATGGGGTGAGAGACAGTGTCAAAGGCCTTCCTAAAGTCCAGAAAAACTACATCCACTGCAACCCCTGCGTCTAAGGATTTTGTGACCTGGTCATAGCAGGCCACCAGGTTGGTCTGACAGGATCTGCCCCTAATGAACCCATGTTGGCTGCCCCTAAGCATAATATCCCCTGCTGGCCCCTCACAGATGTGCTCCTGGATAATTCTCCCAAAGAGCTTCCCTAGGACCGAGGTAAGATTAACAGGCCTATCGTTTCCTAGGTCCTCCCTCCTCCCTTTTTTGAAAATGGGGACCACATTGGCCCTTTTCCAATCCTCTGACACCTGTCCAGAGTACCACAAATGCTCATAAAGCCATGCCAGGGGTCCTGCAATGACCCCTGCCAATTCCCTCAGCACCCTAGGGTGGAGATCATCTGGACCTGCTGATTTAAACATGTCCAGCCCCACCAGAAGTTCCCTAACTAGGTCCACTCTGACCCTAGGCATGGCGGTACCTCTCCTGAGTCCATCCAGAATCCTGGAGGGGACGATGTCCTAGTCCATGCTCAGAAAAATGGAGGCAAAGAATTTGTTAAAGGAGTTAGCTTTATCATCAGGTGCAACTACCAGACTGCCAAGTGTGTCCTGCTCTTGAGTCTGGGAGCTCCAATCTGCTGATGCCTGGCTACACATGCCATTTAAGGTGCAATGCATACCAGACACAAGATTATACATATTGTGTGTAAAAAAATCATTACATATTTTGTGTAATTATTCTGTGGCTTATTACTTGTTTTACTGTGCCATTAACTGCATTAACATGTGGCCAGGTAACTCCTTAACACAATTACGTGGTTAATGCCTGCCAAGGGCCTCATAATAAAGTCATAGATGGCAGGGTAGATTTGGTTGGGAAGCCACAAATTACTCATTGTTTTGTACAAAAAGTACATTCTTTTTTTGTTAAAACCTTAATGCATATTATTCACAACTCAAAAGTAGATGTAGGTTTCATTTTTAGAAGGTACACACTATACATTTTCAAGCAGTGATTTATTTTGATAATTTTTCAGGTTAATTGTGCAGTACATCAGCATACTAAATTATGATTCATTATTTTATTTACCAAAGCTAATTGAAGCAGATACTTGTGAAGTCAATGGGAGGTGAATTATCTTCAACTCACTAGAACAATCATAGATATTTGGGGGATATTTTTGCCACACTGTATTAGGAGGACATCAAATGAGCACTGCAGCATTTTGTTATTAGCTTGGGGCTTCACTTTCTTCTAGATTTCTTCTCATCTTTGATTTCTTCTCTCTTACAGCCTGGCAAGCCTGCTGCAATGATAGGCTTTCCTTCTATCATACCATTCCCTCACTAGATTTCAAATCAGTGAAGAGGCTCTACTCAGAAACTTATCCCTTAAGACTTCTGGAACATTCTGCTTAAAAATATTTCTCTTTTGTTTCTACTTCCCTTCCCTTCTTGCATTTATATCCAGACTCCTCTTCCTTGCCTGGATCTACTCCACCCCCAACAATCCTCTATTCATTTAACTTCTTGAAACATTGCACTTTTAGAGAGAAATAAGGGCTTGATTCCGTGTATACAAACTTGCAGAGAGATGATAGGGCTGATCAGTAGGTAATCAGGTCTGTTCTTTTTCATCTCCACATACTGCTGTTAATAAGGATGTTATCTCTGAAGACACAAATCCACAGTTCAAGAAATTAAACTAAGCATCACAGAGATGCTTAATGGGATCTTCTAGACAAAGACTGAGTCCCATTGGGTAGAGTGGTTTTCTTTAATCTTTACTAATCTATAGAGAAGTCTCTGGGAACCCAATAAGATTGGGCCCCTAATATAGTGCATGGCCTGTTATGACCTATATATAAAACTTTTCTTAAAAAGGTACATGAATATGCTATCTCAAATAGTATATAACTAGAATAATTATAATTAGATTAATCTATTCTATGATATCTTTGAACTTTAACATATCTTAAATTTAAACTATCTTTATATAGGTTTTTGGGTTTTTTTAAAAAGCACCTTAACAAAAAAAAATTATTAGTTTTTTAATTGTTGATTTTTCGCCACCCTAATAGATGGTCATCTAAGGAAAAATCTCTAGACATCAACCTGGCAATAAGGGAAAAAGGACAATGTTTAAGTAAAGTCAGTAATGCAAAAGGACAGACAGTAGGGCTGTGTGACTCTTTGGTTCCTGATTCGATTCGGTGGAGATTTGGTCTGATTCATCGGCCAAATCTCCAAATCAGAATCGAATCAGAGGACTCTTTAATCTTTCCGAATCAAATTGGAACCCTCCAAATTGATTCAGAGAGATTTGGAGATTTGGATGTAGACACAGCTTTAAGTGTTTTTTCTACATACCTCTAGGTAGCAGGTGGCTCATGAATGCTGCAATGCTGGGGTGCATGCAGTGTCCCACAGAAGCACAGGAGGCTCCCCAGTGCACTCAGCAGCAAACTCAGAAGTGGATCAGAAGCACTTCCAGCCCACTTCTCAGTCCACTGGAGAGCACACAGGGGGGCCCCCCCACACCACCTGGCTCAGCAACTGGTGCCTCCTGGGTCTGGGGGCCAATCGCCAAGCCAGGGGGTGGGGAGCCCACAGCGCACTCCCCGGGGGACCCAGAAGTGGACTGGAAGTACTTCAGGTTTACTTCCGGGTTCACCACTGAGCACGTGGAGGACTGGTACCTTGAGTTATCTAGAAAAAAACACTTAAAGCTGTGTCTATGTCTGAATCAGCATCGAATCTTCAGATTCAGATGTGGCTGAATTGAATCAGGGACAGTGATCCAAATCAACTAATTGAATCAGTCCCTGATCCGGGCCAAATCCGAACCCATATCAAATAGGGCCCACTTCACACACCCCTGACACACAGGACAATGGTTCCATTTTCTTAGGAAAATGTGTTCTCCATCAGGATACTGTCATTTCCACAAATTCTTACTGCAGAGTTAGGGAATCACCTTTTTCAGCATATGGGATTCTAATGCACTTTCCATCTTCTCCTTGAAACTGCCATCCATGAAATGGGCATTCAATGCAGTTCCCTACAACGTGGCCCCCAACAGCAAGGTTAGCCCCAAGGTGTGGGCAATAGGCATCTACCACATATGCTTGTCCATCCAGAGCACGGAACACAGCAAGCTGTTCCCCTGCACATCAAAATGAAATTACAAGGTTAAGCTGTCCACCAAGACAACAGTCTTACTTTAAGGGTTTGATCAACACATACTGACATACCCCTTTTGCTTCTTTCAGAAAGTAGGACTTGGAGAACATGAACTACGCTGTGAAGCAAAGTGAGTTTTCCATTCAAACAGTTCCCATTCCAGTTTTCTTGGATTCTCTCAGCAAAGGTTACCTTGTTAGGCATAACTGCTACCATGTGGTCAATACAGGTGAACTAAGCTTTTATTTCTCTGTCAAACTAGTCCTTCAAGGAGTTATAAAAAGACTATAGAATCAGTCCACATTCATCTTTAATGGCCAGTTGTTTTTAAGTGTTTTTTTACTCTTACATATGTTAACAGCTTAAGTACCTGGGAAACACAGAAGCATCATAGGTACTAAATGCAGTGTTATGGAAGCTATTTGAGCCTATTGATCTATAGCAGCTTCCCAGCCCACGGTTACCCCGAAAATTAGAATCACTTTCCTGTCCATGTTACTAGAGGTGTCATTTGCAGGATATAAATTGATGTCATATATCTTGACTTCAAAAAAGCTTTTGATCTGGTATCCCATGATCACCTCTTGGCCAAACTAGCCAGTTGTGGCCT